>NW_024098453.1:152500-577500 GCF_016545835.1 Crotalus tigris | reverse complement strand
CAGGTGTTAAGTTAGTAAGAGGATCGTTAAGTGAACGCGGCTTCCCTATTAATTCGGTTCGTCAGAAGGTTGCAACCGGGGACACTGCGAGCGTCATAAATACGAGTCAGTTGCCCAGCCTCTGAAGTTTGATCGTGTGAGCTTGGGATGCCTGCAGAAGTCGTTAAGTATGGAAACCGGTCATAAGTCACTTTCCTTCCCTGGTCAATTTCAACCGTCACCAAAGGAACTCTTGTAAGCCGAGAACTATCTGTTGGTTCCGTGACAGAGGCGTGTTCTGTGGGGCAAGCGTGTTGAATATTCATGCGGGGAAGAAGACGTGGTCTCTAATTCTAAACTCCCAGACGAGAACCTTCGAGAGATTTTGCGGAGGTTTTGAACTCAGGACAAGGAACTACCAATGGATGGGAAGGGGGGAGAAGCAGGACGAGAAAGGGAAGATGGATTGGTAACATGCTGGTTCCCAAACCTGCGACAGGATCTTCGATTATAATGCTGATGTCTCTGCGCCCTCCTAAGGACGGGCGGCGAAAGCAGGAGAGAAGGTTAAGAGAAAAACAGAATAAAAATAGAAAAAAAGGAGCGTTATTTTCCAAGAGAGAATCCTAGCTGGGTCCTTTGGAGAGCGTCGCCCAGATCTTCCCAGGCTATAAAATCCACAGTCACAATTACGATACTCGGCAGTCGTGATCACTTCCTGTTTTCCCATCTTTTGGGGGCGATCAGCGGTTCTCCACCTGTGGGTCGGGACCCCATTTGGGGTCGAACGACCATTTCACGGGGGTCGCCAAACAACGCAGTCTGCCATTTCCCCCCCCCCCTTTTCCTTAGCTGTGCTACTCCCTTTTATTCTATTGGCTTTTGAAAGCCAATAGAATAGACTCTCTTGAATAGAGTCTAATTCTATTGGCTTTCAAAAGCCAATAGGAATTGTCCGGGCTGTCTCTGCCCTGCTGAACCCGCCAAAAGTCCCAGTCTGCAAACGGTGCTGCGAGTTGTCTGCAGCGAAGGCGAGCTGTCTGGAAGCTTCCACCCCTCCCTGCTGAGCAACTACTAAAAATGTAAGTAAAAGAGGGCCAGGGGTGGGAGGTGGGAAGCCGGCGGGCGCAGGGAGGATTGCTGGCGTGCGTGAGGCCCGGCGGGTGCCTTACCTCCCTTGGGCTGGGCCAACTGGTGGCCCAGCCGGTGGTCGGCCTGCGCCGTCTCTGCCGCTTGCCAGCTACGCCTTGCCCGGCGCAGGGGGCGGCACCACGCATGCGCGGCGCTCCCGGATAGGGAAAGTCCTCGACTTACGACCGGTTGGGTAGTCCTCGACTTATGACCGGTTGGGGTCGCGGCATTCAAAAGGTTGAGAACCACTGGTATAGATGTTTTTGTCAACCGTGGCCACTTTAAGATGGGTGGACTTCAACTCCCAGAATCCCCCAGCCAGCCGTTGAAGTCCACCCATCTGAAAGTTGAGCAAAACGGATCCAGAGGAGTTTTCCCAACCAGGTAAGCAAACGTCAAACTCCCCAGAACTCTCAAGAACTGTCCTAGGGACTGAGGAATGCTGGGATTTGAAGACCACCCCCTTTTTAGAAAGCCTGTTGTCTGGGGTAGAGAGGTATCATCAAACTACAATTCCCAGCAGCCCTTGCCAGAACGTGGAAAGCGAGAATGGAATAGAGCACTATTTGAGGGACGGGCTTTTCCTTGCCTTTCGATGTAGATTATTTGTAAAATATCTTCTAAAGATAAGACAGACATTCCCAAATTAATTAAGGGGATAAGGGGACTCAGCATTCCAAGGCAACCAGGTCTCAAACTGGTTTAGGATGCAATACACACTGCAACATACTTAAACTGATTACAGTACTGCGTTAATCCATTTTCTGAGACCACACAGTATGTTCCACCCCATTAAATCAGCCAATTATATAAAAGCGACAAAAAATTTTTTTTACTTAGCAGCAGTGCTTTTTTTTTGTAAAAAAAAAAAAAAAAAAGGTGCCAGAACTCACACATGTCATATAACCCGCCTTGCCTACCCTACAAGGTTCCATCCAAAAAAGGTGCCGGAACTCCGTTCTGAGCGTTCTATGACAAAAAAAGCCCTGGGCTAGCAGTAATAATAAGAATTATTAGCTTAAATATGAGACAGTAGATATTAAGAAAAAAAGGCAGGAAGTATTAAATGTTGAAAGAGGAGGAATTTGGGTTACTAAAGTTAAGAGATCTGGAAATTACCAGAAAATAAGAATATTATTGTATTACTAATTAGCTGATGCAAGATGGTGAGAACTCAAATAGATAAGACCTGCATTCTGAATGGGAACGCACGTGGCAGATAGAAAAGACCAGCTCTGTAGTTGGTCATCTGAGCTAAAGATTTTGTCGCTTTTTTATTGGTGTTCTAGTTTTACATTTAAGCATTGGAAAAGCAACGTGGCGGCTGAGTTGGTCAATAATTCCATAACTTACAAATATCTTTAGTACAGATCTCAAACTATTACGTTCAATATTTCTGATCAAGGGTCTTCAAACTTGGCAACTTTAAGACTTGCAGACTTCAACTCCCAGAATTCCTCAGCCAGCATGGGGGCCATAGTTCCCCCATGCTGGCTCAGGAATTCTGGGAGCTGAAGTCCACTAGTCATGAAGGGGCCATAGTTCCCCCACGCTGGCTGAGGAATTCTGGGAGTTGAAGTCCACGAGTCTTAAAGTTGCCAAGTTTGAAGACCCTTGATCAGACTAAACCAACAAGGACTACCTGTTGTGTCTAGATACACTTCTACACACATACGCACACACACACACACACAAACACACATTTCTCCCCTCTTACCATGAGCTTTTGCAGAAGCCACATTGGTGTCCGACTGGGAACGCACGTGGCTCCGTTTGGGTTTCCCTTGGAGAACCGAGGTCTGTCCCTCGGAGAAGCTGGACCGCCGTAAAAGCGAGGACTTCCAGCTGCCTCCTAGCTCCCCCCAGGAGGAAACCGACTCCAGCTTCTGAGAGCTGCCGGACGAAAACAGATTGGAGGAGCTGCTCCCTGAACTGTTCAAGGTGGCCGGGCCGGATACTTCGGGACTGTCGCAAGCCCGACTCGGCCGGCCGAGATTCCCGATGGCCAGATATTCCGGCCCGTCCGTCTCATCTTGGCTTCCGGACCAGGGGTCTGAGGTCGGGTTCGGCGGAAGGCCGGTGCTCGTCCCAGCAGCCGGGGCATTGTTGGCGTCGTTGGGGCTGGAGATGCCGAGAGGAGGACCGGCCAGGTGTTGGGGGCACCTGCCTTCCTGATGCCGGGGAGTGGAGGTCCAAGCGGCGTTTTCTTCAGACCGAACGGTGCCACCGAACGCCGGAGGGCTTGATAATCTCCTGTCTAGGAAGAGAAGGGGGCACAGACAAGGAATCTACCTTATTTTCGGTGACGATCTGGCTACCAGAACATTATTGTCATTTTTTTTTTTTACTGGGCACAATGGCACACAACAAAAATGAAATTGAGTTGCCCGCTCTCAACGTGAAACACATACATGACACATACCTAAACATACTATTTACAGGTGCGATGTGGTTCCGGCTAATGTAACATTCCAAAGAACTTCCAGGCATTGATTTTCCTAAAAGTCTTTTATTGTTACAAAATGTCGGCACAGGCACAACGGAGGGATGCTAGGATCTAAGTTGTCTTCCTCTGAGCAGTTAAATAAGTGTTTCTCAACCTTGACCATTTTAAGGCATGTGGACTTCAACTCCCAGAATTCCACAGCCAGCAATGCTGGCTGTGGAATTCTGGGAGTTGAAGTCCACATGCCTTAAAATGGTCAAGGTTGAGAAACACGAGTTAAATTATCAGCATGTTCCCTCCCTAAATTAGCCCTCCTATCTCACATTATCCAATTAGTGTGAAGGTCAAATGTTTTCTTCCTCTTTCTTTCCCGGGCTTTACCCCCAACGCCCCTTCTGCTCTTTATTAACCCCATATTTACCAGACAATTCTGCATATTGTCAAAAGCAAGAATATACAATATTTGCAGCGTTGACAATGTGTATAGACTCACACCTACATATACGTAACAAATAAATATTAAATACTGCCCATCTTGAATATGTAACAGAAGGAGGAAGCTTGAGAGTTCACAAGGTTAATGCACTCTAGGATTGTGTTGGCTTTTTTGGCAGCTGCAGCACACGGCTGGCTCCTATTGAAGGGATCGTCCACTAGGACTCCGAGGTCCCTCTCACAGTTGCTACTCTTGAGACACGTACCCCTTATACTACGCCTGTACATTTGGTTTTTCTTGCCTAAATGTAGAACCTTACTTTTTTCACCCCTGAATTTCATTTTGTTAGATAGCGTCCAATGGTTAGGTGTGTCTCCAGACTTGGTTTCACTTTTGACGTGCCCATACTTTGCAACCAATAAACACGTTCTTTGAGGAAACTGCAAGCCTCGGAGCTCTGCTTTATTCGTCTCTGTCTGTCGGAACCACGGCATCACCCTTTTCGGCCCCATCGTTAACTGCCACTAAACAAACGGTCGTTAAGTCGGGGACTACCTGTACGCCTTCCAATTCTATCCAATTGATGGGAGGGGGGGGAGACCTAAAACTGCCCCAAACGGCAACCTCAAACCGAACGGTGGCAGCATCCACGTTGCAGTAACTGAGTAGTAGAAGAGAGATTTATTTTTTTAAATAATAATCCCTAGCATGCCACTGCTCGTGGCTTACCTGGGATGCTGGCGTAGGTGGACGGAAGCCCTGAGAAGGAGCCGAGGTAGCGATGGGCTGTGTTTTCAGCAGGAGGGGTAGAGATGGACCCCAACAGGGCTGTGAGGCTCTTCGTCCGGGACTCGGAGGCTTCGCCTTTCCTGGCAAACTGAAAGAAGAGCCGGGTTGAGGCCACGGAGGACTGGGGATGAGCATAGCATCGTAGGGCTGGAAAGGGACTTTGGAGGTCTTCTAGTCCAACCCCCTGCTCCAGACAGGAGTCCTGATATATATCATCCTGGTCAAATGGTCGCCTGGTCTATTTTTGAAAACCTGCACTGATGGAGCAGCCACAATTTCTAGAGGCAAGTTATTCCACTGATTGTCCCAAAGGTGCTTTTGAAAGAAAGAAAAGAAAAGAAAAGAAAAGAAGGAAGGAAGGAAGGAAGGAAGGAAGGAAGGAAGGAAAGAAGGAGGAAAGAAAGAAGGAAGGAAGGAAGAGGGAGGGAGGAAAGAAAGAAAGAAAGAAAGAAAGAAAGAAAGAAAAAAAGAAAGAAAGAAAAAAAGAAAGAAAGAAAAGGAAAGAGTAGGGAAGGAGGGAGGAAAGAAAGAAAGAAAGAAAGAGAAAGAAAGAAAGAAGAAAGAAAAGGGAAGGAAGGAAGGAAGGAAGGAAGGAAGGAAGGAAGGAAGGAAGGGAGGGATGGAGGGAGGAAAGAAAGAAAGAAAGAAAAAAAGAAAGAAAGGGGAAGGAAGAAAGAGGTAGGGAGGAAAGAAAGAAAGAGTAGGGAGGGAGGGAGGGAGGGAGGGAGGGAGGAAAGAAAGAAAGAAAGAAAGAAAGAAAGAAAGAAAGAAAGAAAGAAAGAAAAGGGAAGGAAGGAAGGAAGGAAGAGGGAGGGAGGGAGGAAAGAAAGAAAGAAAAGGGAAGGAAGGAAGGAAGGAAGGAAGGAAGGAAGGAAGGAAGGGAGGAAAGAAAGAGTAGGGAAGGAGGGAGGAAAGAAAGAAAGAAAGAAAAGGGAAGGAAGGAAGAGGGAGGGAGGAAAGAAAGAGTAGGGAAGGAGGGAGGAAAGAAAGAAAAAAAAGAAAGGAGGAAAGAAAAAAGAAAGAAAGGAAGAAAGGAAGGAAGGAAGAGGGAGGGAAGAAAGAAAAGAAAGAAGGAAGGAAAGAAAGAAAAGGGAAGGAAGGAATGAAGAGGGAGGAAAGAAAGAAAGAAAGAAAAAGAAAGAAAGAAAGAAAGAAAGAAAGAAAGAAAGAAAGAAAGAAAGAAAGAAAGAAAGAAAGAAAGAAGTTCTTTCTCACTATAGAGGCGTCGATCTGGGCCAGAAGCCGGGGGTTGTTCTGCTCCACAGCCTCCAGGCACTGCAACATGACGGTGACGTGGGCGTCACTCAGCAGAAAAGCTGAATCTGTAAAAGAAGTTTAAAAACGGAGGGCAGAATTGTGCCTTTGGCCCTGTGCCTCTATGGTGGGGGAACAGGATCTCTTCACCAACTTGGCAACTTGGCAAGACGCGGGGGGGGGGGCTTCAGCTCCCAGGATTCCCTCCCTAAACGCAGCTTTAGCAACAAGACTGGTGGGCGAAGGTGTTCTGGATTTGTTTTTTTGTTTCTTCAAGTGGCCGGCTAAGTGTCAACACCAACACAACTTGGGTTGATGATTAATCCATGGAGGGGAGAGCCCCTTCCGTTAAAACTAAAGTCCAGATGGGGAAGAGGGAAAAACAGGTCTCTGAATCAGGAACGGCGAAAGGAAGCGTGGAAGAAGATCAGGAGTCAACTCGACAATTTACATTTGAATTGGCACAGCGTCTCCGACTTTGACCACTTTTAAGACCAGTGGACTTCAACTCCCAGAATCCCCCAGCAAGCAGACCTGGCCGGGAAATTCTGGGAGTTGAAGTCCAGGAATCTTAAGAGTTGCTAAGGCTGGACCACCCCTTGACCTAGGACAGTGGTTCTCAACCGGTGGGTCAGGACCCCATTTGGGGCCGAACGACCATTTCACGGGGGTCGCCAAACAACGCAGTTCGCCATTTTTCCCCCTTTTCCTTAGCTGTGCTACTCCCTTTTATTCTATTGCAGTGGTTCTCAACCTTTTTAATGCCGTGACCCCCAACCAGTCGTAAGTCGAGGACTACTCAACCGGTCGTAAGTCGAGGACTACTCAACTGGTGCAGCCCCGTTTGCAGAATGGGACTTTTGGCGGGCTCAGCAGGGCAGAGACAGCTTGGACAATTCCTATTGGCTTTTGAAAGCCAATAGAATTAGACTCTATTCAAGAGAGTCTATTCTATTGGCTTTCAAAAGCCAATAGAATAAAAGGGAGTAGCACAGCTAAGGAAAAGGGGGAAAAAAATGGCGGACTGCGTTGTTTGGCGACCCCTGTGAAATGGTCGTTTGACCCCAAATGGGGTCCCGACCCACAGGTGGAGAACCACTGTTCTATTGGCTTCTATTGGCTTTTGAAAGCCAATAGAATAGACTCTCTTGAATAGAGTCTAATTCTATTGGCTTTCCAAAAGCCAATAGGAATTGTCCAGGCTGTCTCTGTCCTGCTGAGCCCGCCAAAAGTCCCATTCTGCAAACGGTGCTGCGCCAGTTGAGTAGTCCTCGACTTACGACCGGTTGAGTAGTCCTCGACTTACGACCGGTTGAGGGTCGCGGCATTAAAAAGGTTGAGAACCACTGACCTAGGAAATATTTGCATGGGAAAACGTTACGCCCGAGATAAGCGATTCCAAAAAAAGCTGGCGACGTCCGCTTCCCTATTGCTACCAACATATTCCAAGCAGCAGATAAAAAGCAAACTGAGGATCCGTAGGGAAAACCAAAGTAGTCCTTGATTTAGGAACAACGCTGAGCCCAACATTTCTGCTGCTAAGCAAGACAATTTTTAAGTGAGTTTGGCTCATTTTATGACCTTTCTTGCCACAGTGGTTAAGGGGAGCATTGCAAGTTGTTAAGTGAGTAAGCCGGTTGTTAAGTGAATCTGGCTTCCCTTCATTGACTTTGCTTGTCGCAAAAGGGGATCACGTAACCCCCCAGGACGTTGCAATCGTCAGTTGGCAAGCATTTGAATTTAATTCACATGGCCACGGAGAGGCTGCAAGGGTTGAAAGTGCAAAAAATGATGTTTTTACAATGCTGTTATAACTTCTACGGGTCGCTAAACAAATGGTTGTAAGTCGAGGATTCTCTGTGTCCGATGCCTCCAAACCTGCCAGAATAAATTCCTTGTGTGTTCAATCACACTTGGCCAATAAAGAATTCTATTCTATTCTAATTTCTATTCTATTCTATTTTCTACTCTAATTTCTATTCTATATTCTATTCTATTCTATTCTAATTTCTATTCTATATTCTATTCTATTCTATTCTAATTTCTATTCTATATTCTATTCTATTCTATTCTAATTTCTATTCTATTCTATTCTACTCTATTCTATTCTATTCTATATTCTATTCTATTCTATTCTTATTCTATTCTCTAATTTCTATTCTATATTCTATTCTATTCTATTCTAATTTCTATTCTATTCTATTTTCTACTCTAATTTCTATTCTATATTCTATTCTATTCTAATTTCTATTCTATTCTATTTTCTATTCTATATTCTATTCTATTCTGTCTAGTCTATTCTAGTTTAAATTCTATTCCATTGTATTCTAATTCTATTCTATTTTCTATATTTTATTCTAGTCTATTCTAGTCTAGTTTATTTTCTATATTCTATTGTTGTTCTAATTGTATTCTATTCTATTTTCTATATTCTAATCTATTCTATTCTATATTCTATTCTATTTTCTATATTCTATTTATTCTGTTCTCTTCTAATTCTCTTCTCTTCTATTTTCTATATTCTATTCTAGTCTAGTCTATATTCTATTCTGTTCTATTCTATTCTCTATATTCTATTTGTTCTGTTCTGTTCAAATTCTATTCTATTCCCTATATTCTATTCTAATCTAGTCTAATTTTCTATATTGTATTTATTCTGTTCTGTTCTATTCTAGTCTCTATATTCTATTTGTTCTGTTCTGTTCAAATTCTATTCTATTCCCTATATTCTATTCTAATCTAGTCTAATTTTCTATATTGTATTTATTCTGTTCTGTTCTGTTCTGTTCTATTCTCTATATTCTATTTGTTCTGTTCTGTTCAAATTCTATTCTATTCCCTATATTCTATTCTAATCTAGTCTAATTTTCTATATTGTATTTATTCTGTTCTGTTCTATTCTAGTCTCTATATTCTATTTGTTCTGTTCTGTTCAAATTCTATTCTATTCCCTATATTCTATTCTAATCTAGTCTAATTTTCTATATTGTATTTATTCTGTTCTGTTCTATTCTATTCTCTATATTCTATTTGTTCTGTTCTGTTCAAATTCTATTCTATTCCCTATATTCTATTCTAATCTAGTCTAATTTTCTATATTGTATTTATTCTATTCTGTTCTAATTCTATTCTATTCTATTTTCTACATTCTATTCTAGTGTATATTCTATTCTATTCCATTCCATTCCATTCATTCTATTCTCTATTCCATTATCTTCCCTGCCCTTCTACGCTGTATGATGAATGGAAGGCGGCTTCTGAAAATTGGGACAGAAAAGGCTGAAAAATTCTGTCCAGAATTCTTACCAGTGTAGAATTTCCTGATATACTGCTTGTTCTCCAGCAGAGGCTTCAGCTGAGCTGAGAGGCAGTGGAACTGCAG
This sequence comes from Crotalus tigris, assembly GCF_016545835.1. Lineage (NCBI taxonomy): Eukaryota > Metazoa > Chordata > Lepidosauria > Squamata > Viperidae > Crotalus > Crotalus tigris. The sequence goes on along the minus strand of NW_024098453.1, from coordinate 568,083 downwards.
GCTGTGCTGAAGCCAGAGCTCGGCAACCGTTCGCTCTCTGGCCTTGTCGGGATTCTGCTGCCCGTTCTCGTGAAGGTGGAGGAACTGCAAAGGAGGAACAAGGTTGCAAGGAAAAGCAGGCCAAAGCCAGGGGGAACAGAGCAGCCATGACAGAGTTGGAAGGGACCTCGGAGGTCTTCTAGTCCAACCCCCTGCTCAGGCGGGAAAAATTACACCATTTCAGACAAGTGGCTGTCCAATCTTTTGTTAAAATCTTCCAGTGTTGGAGCATTCACAACCTCTGGAGGCAAGGAGTTCCACCGGTTCGTTGTTCTGAGTGTCAGGAATTTTCTCCTTAGTTCCAGGTTGCTTCTCTCCTGGATGAGTTTCCATCCGTTGCTTCTTGTCCTGCCTTCAGGGGCTTTGGAGAAGAGCTTGACTCCCTCTTCTTTGGGGCAGCCCCTCAAATGCTGGAATACTGCTATAATATACCCCCTAATTTTTCTTTTCTCTAGACTAGACAGGCTCTATTCCTGCAACTGTTAACATCATAACAATTGGAAGGGACCATTCTAGAGGTCTTCTAGTCCAGCCCCCTGCTCAAGCAGGAGATTCTATACCACGGGTGTTCAAACTTGGCCCTTTTCTGACTTGTGGACTTCAACTCCCAGAATTCCTCAGCCAGGCACTCAACGTCCACAAGTCAAAAAAAGGCCAAGTTTGAAGACCCCTGCTCTATCCCATTTCAGAAAAATGGCTGTCCAGTCTCTTCTTAAAAGCTTCCAGCGTTGGAGCATTCACCGCTTCTGGAGGCAGGTTGTTCCACTGGTTGATTGTCCTCACAGTTAGGAAGTTTCTCCTTTCATTCCAGGTTGCTTCTCTCCTTGATGAGTTTCCATCTGTTGCTTCTTGTCCTGCCTTCAGGGGCTTTGGAGAATAGCTTGACTCCCTCTTCTTTGGGGCAGCCCCTGAGATACTGGAAGACTGCTATCCTGTCACCCCTGGTCCTTCTTTTCATGAAACTAGACATACCTTCTCCACATGATGGGCCGCGTGGGGGCTCAGCCTAGGCACATCCTTCACAAACTGCCAGTAGTCTGTCTTCTGGCAATGCACCTGAAGGGAAACAGAGGCAGAGTTCAAATTCCTCCAGTGCTAGTAGCTGCAAGTAGCCTCCCACTTGCCACCGAAACCCAACCAGGCAGAAAAACAGGAAGAAAACTAACGGGTTTGCAGCTGCTGAATATAAATGGTAAAAGGAGAAACATTTGCCAGCAGCAAAAGATAAAAAAAGTCTTCTTGTTCCTGCTTGAAAATCAGCTAGCCTAGGCCGCTTTATGACTCATGGACTTCAACTCCCAGAATTCCTGCGCCAGCCATGCTAAGGGGAAAGAGAGAGGTTTCCAAGCTGAGGAATTCTGGGAGTTGAAGTCCGCAAGTCATGAAGGGGCCATAGTTCTCCCACGCTGGCTGAGGAATTCTGGGAGTTGAAGTCCACCAGTCATGAAGGGGCCATAGTTCTCCCACGCTGGCTGAGGAATTCTGGGAATTGAAGTCCGCAAGTCATGAAGGGGCCATAGTTCCCCCACACTGGCTGAGGAATTCTGGGAGTTGAAGTCCATGAGTCATGAAGGGGCCATAGTTCCCCCACACTGGCTGAGGAATTCTGGGAGTTGAAGTCCGCAAGTCATAAAAAAGCCAAGGTTGCCTACCCCTGAGGTAGGCAAATCTTAAAGAAGGTGATTATTACAGTCAGTCCTCGACTTACAACAGTTTATTTAGTGACTGTTCAAAATTACAACAGCACTGAAAAAAGCAACTTAGGACTGTTTTTCACACAATCATTTGCAGCATCCCCGTGGTAACGTGATCCAAATTCAGATGCTTGGCGACTGATTCATATTTACGACGGTCGCAGTGTCCGTCATGTGATCCCCTTTTCCGACCTTCTGACAAGCAAAGTCAATGGGGGAAGTCCGATTCACTCAACGACCATGTGACTAACTTAACAAGTGCACCGATTCACGTGACAACTGTGGCACGAAAGATCGTAAAACGGGGCAAAAATCAATTAGCAAATGTCTCCCTGGGCAACAGAAGTGTTGGACTCTGTCGTAAGTCGAGGACTGCCTGTATTTGCTTATTGAGAGCCTGAGGAAGCTTAAAAAGAGATTCTCCTCTAACGTTCAATCGCCACAACAACCCTGTGAGGTTGGTTAAACGGAAGGAGAAAAGGACCAGTTCAAAAAGCTCTGTGTGATAAGACTCTGTGGGTCTATACTGGCTGGACTGGTTTCCCCAATGGGCTTATTTGGGCTGAGTGTTGCTGGGCTGGCTGGGGAATTCTGGGAGTTGAAGTCCACAAGTCTTAATGTTGCCAAGGAAACACTGGCTTAGTTGGTAGAATTTATCACCCGACTGACTGAATTTGCCAAATTACAGGTAGCGCTCAACTTATGAGCACACCTGAGCCAGAATTTCTCTGTTAAGAAAATTGTTAGGCAAGAAAGCAGGCAGTGAGTTCGAGTCCCGCCTTAGGCCTGAAAGCCGGCTGGGTGACTTTGGGCCAATCAGCAGGAGACAGGAAGTTCTAGTCCCGCCTTAGGCATGAAAGTCGACTGGATGATTTTGGGCCAATCACCAGGAGATGGGGGAATTCTAATCCCGCCTTAGGCATGAAAGGCGTCTGGGTGACTTTGGGCCAATCATCAGGAGACGGTGAGTTTGAGTCCCGCCTTAGGCATGAAAACCAGCTGGGGACTTTGGGCCAATCACCAGGAGATGCTGAGTTCTAGTCCCGCTTTGGGCATGAATGATGGCTGGGTGACTTTGGGCCAATCAGCAGGAGACAGGAAGTTCTAGTCCCGCCTTAGGCATGAAAGGCGGCTGGGTGACTTTGGGCCAATCATTAGGAGACGGTGAGTTCGAGTCCCGCCTTAGGCATGAAAGCCGACTGGGTGACTTTGGGCCATACTCTGTCTCTCAATCCAACCCACCTCACAGGGTTGTTGTGGGGCGTATAGGAGGAACAAGGTATGTTGGACATATTCATCGCCTGGAGTTATTTCTAAAAATAATACAAACAAACAAACTGGATACAAAGAAACGAAAACATCCTAAGACAGTGGTGGCGAACCTATGGCACGCGTGCCAGAGGTGGCACTCGGAGCCCTCTCTGTGGGCACGTGCGCCATGCCCTGGAGACGGCAATTGTCTTCAACCAGCCACCCGCTAACTTGCCGAGGTCCCACGTGGCCGGATGCATCCCAGCACCCATGCGCTTGCTGGCCTCTGTGTGCGGGGGCCAATGGTGTCAGGCAGCAGCCCCCTGGCCCCTGCCTCGCCTTGCCCTGCAACATGGCACCCCCGCCCTGCCTCGCCTCACCCGCAGAACCAGCCTCCTGCCCACCACCCCACCCACCAGAGACCTCTGGATCTCCCCCAAACCTGACCGGCCCTCCCAGGAGCAACATCGAGTTGGCCGTGCCCCACCCTGGCCACGCCCACCCGTCTGCCATGAGCACTGTAGCCACGCCCACCTGACGGCCACGCCCACCGGCACCCGACGATACATAAGTGGGTTTTGGGTTGAAGTTTGGGCACTCGGTCTCCAAAAGGTTCACCATCACTGTCCTAAGACACAAATCCAATTTCCTTTGCTGCCCCAAAGTGCAGCCCCCCCACAGGGTGCCAAGCACAGAGAACCCTACCTTGTCTAGGATGAGGCCATGATACAGGATGCTGTGCATGTCCCTGCAGAGCCGCTCCAAGCCGCCATATTTCGACCAGACGTTGGGATGGTTGATGGAGACTAAGCCTTCCACCGTAGCCTTCAGGTTCCCCAACAGCGTCCAGTGTTCTCTCCTGAAACATAAAGACGAGTCTCAGCCAGCCTATCCGGAAGAGGATCCAACCAGTGGAACACATGAAAGTGAACAAGGTCATACGTTCAATTTCGCAGCTACTCAGATTGTCGGCTGAGCAGGTACAAAAATAGCCAGGGAAATAATAGATGCCTGGGAAACGGGCCAACGGTCGATCAACAGGAATACTGATTTACCACCAGCTTGTCAGGCACAGATAGTCCTCGATTTGCAAACAGTTCATTTAGTGACTGCTCAAAGTTACAACCGCACGGGAAAAAGTGACTCGTGATCACATTTCACACTTATGACCCTTGCAGCACCCCAGTGGTCATGGGGTCAAAATTCGAAAGCTTGACAATTGGTTCGTATTGAGGACGGCTGCCGTGTGCCGGCGAGTCATGTGATCCCCTTTTGCGATATTCTGACGCTCAAAGTCCACGGGGGGGGAAGACAGATTCGCTTAACAACCGGGCGACTCCCTTAATGACCGCGGTGATTCAAATGTGGCAAGAAGAGTCGTACAATGGGGCGAAACTCACTTCACCAATTTCTCAAGCAACATAAATTCGGGATTCAGTTGTGGTCGTTAAGTCGAGGACTGCCTGTCATTTGTTCCTATCAATGGAGCTTGGAGCTGCCTGAGTAAAATAAGGTAGGTTAATGAGAGGGTTAGAAAAACGGAGCAAGAATGGCATAAATTAAAGGGAATCACAATCTATGCATTTGGGTGGCTTTTTTTGTTTTGAAATGAGTTGCTTTTATCCTCCCTTTTAAGCAGGCTGGACCAACTTTCATTTCCAAAACCAGGCGAGGTGCACTTTACATGCAAGCCTAGAAAAGCAGCATAAGGCAAATAGCAAAACTACGCCCCAAACTCCAGAGAACGCCATTAAATAGGCATTCAAAGTAAGCAGTTAGTTAGTATCTGGTGGTCAAAGCCAGGGGTCTTCCAACTTGGCCCTTTGAGGACTCGTGGACTTCCACTCCCAGAATTCCTCAGCCAGCCTCCATTTTGTTTGTTAGATTTAAGACAGGGGTCTTCAAACTTGGCCCTTTTCTGACTGGTGGACTTCAACTTCCAGAATTCCTCAGCCAGCCTCCATTTTGTTTGTTAGATTTAAGACAGGGGTCTTCAAACTTGGCCCTTTGAGGACTTGTGGATTTCAACTCCCAGAATTCCTCAGCCAGCCTCCATTTTGTTTGTTAGATTTAAGACAGGGGTCTTCAAACTTGGCCCTTTTCTGACTGGTGGACTTCAACTCCCAGAATTCCTCAGGCAGCCTCCATTTTGTTTGTTAGATTTAAGACAGGGGTCTTCAAACTTGGCCCTTTTATGACTTGTGGACTTCCAACTCCCAGAATTCCTCAGCCAGGCACACTGGCTGAGGAATTCTGGGAGCTGAAGTCCACAAGTTGTGAGGTGGCCAAGACTGAAGACCTCTAGTCTTAAAGTTGCTACGGTTGGAAGCCCCCTGGCTTAAAGGGGCCACGCTTGGGAGACCGAGATCTAAGACAGGGGTCTTCCAACTTGGCCCTTTGATGGCTTGTGGACTTCAACTCCCAGAATTCCTCAGCCAGCTTGGCACGCTGGCTGAGGAATTCTGAGAGTTGAAGTCCACAAGCCATCAAAGGGCCAAGTTGGAAGACCCCCTGGTCAAAGCAGTTCAAAGGTAAACAGGTGTGCCTCACCTGGGCCAGTCAAATTCTGCCGCATCGTCAGAATTCGACTGATAAGGGGAGACTTTAATCTGGACAAACATGGTAAGCAGGCCACACCTGCAAAAGGTTGTGCACTGGGTGGGTGTGTTTCCTGGTTACCAAATAGGTAGGCTTAATGACATGGACTTTACACTCAGAGTTGTCCCCTGAAGATATTCCCGCCAGGGGCGCAAAGTCACACGTGGCAGAATGGACATATTATTATGGGTGGCTCTCACGAACACCAGCTTGACTTTGCTTCGGTGATGCTGTTAGCCTTTGCAAGTAGAGCAGACAGAACACGCGACCATAGTTTAGGGGACTGGATGCTAGAACATACGAAGAGCGGTTACAGAACTGGGCATGGCTAGTCTAGTGAGAGAGGGCTCTCTCCATGCCATAGGTTCGCCACCACTGTTCTGTTCTGTTGTTCTGTTCTATTCTATTCTTTCTCTATTCCATTCTATTCATTTTTCTATTCATGTTTCTATTCTATTCTATTCATTTTTTTTCTATTCTATTCTTTAATTTTCTATTCTATTCTTTCTCTATTCCATTCTATTCATTTTTCTATTCTATTCTATTCTTTCTCTATTCCATTATTCATTTTTCTATTCATTTTTCTATTCTATTCTATTCTTTCTCTATTCTATTCTATTCATTTTTTCTATTCTATTCTTCAATCCTCTAATATTCTATTCTATTCTATTCTATTCTATTCTATTCTATTCTATTCTATTCTATTCTATTCTATTCTATTCTATTATTCTATTCTATTCCATTCCTATATTATTCTATTCTGTTCTGATACCAAAAAGGAATCCCTACAGCGGCAAGAATAATATTTGCGCAACATTGGAAAAATGAAGGGATACCATAGAATGAAGAAATAATAATAATAATAATAATGATGATGATGATGATGATGATGATGCTCAACACTGTCCGTATATATAGCCAAGATATTGTAATGGAGTTTGGCTTGGACAAATGTGCCACACTTACTATCAAACAAGGAAAAGCAGTGAAAACTGAAGGAATCAAGATGCCCCACGAAAATAACATTAAGAGTCTGGATGAGGAAGATTACTACAAATACTTGGGTATCCTTCAAGCTGACAACATCAAGCACACTGAAGTCAAGAAAAAGATTAGAGGTGAATACATCAAGAGAGTGAAGAAGATCTTAAAGTCCAAACTCAATGGAGGAAATACCATAAAGGCAATCAACACCTGGGCAATCCCAGTCATTAGGTACACAGCTGGAATAGTGGACTGGACTCAAGCAGAACTAAAAGCAATGGATAGGCAGACCAGAAAAATAATGACAATGAATCATGCCCTTCATCCACGCAGTGACATTGATAGACTTTATCTACCAAGGCAAATAGGTGGGCGTGGAATGCTACAAGTACATCAGATGGTTGAAGAAGAAAAAATGGCTTTGGAAGAATATCTGAAGAACAATGATGAAGATGCACTGAAATTAGTATATCAGGAAGGCTTACTAACTACTGGAGAGATCAAACTGGCCTACAAGAAAGACCAAATGAAGAACAGAATAGAGGCATGGGAAGACAAAGCACTACATGGCCAATACATGAAAAAAATAGCTGGGAAAGCAGATAATAATAAAACCTGGCAATGGCTAAGAGCAGGAAAATTGAAGAAAGAGACCGAGGGACTAATTCTGGCTGCACAAGACCAAGCCTTAAGGACAAATGCATACAAAGTCAAAATTGAGAAGACAGCAACAGACAGTAAGTGCCGCCTATGCAAAGAAGCTGAAGAAACAGTGGACCACTTGGTAAGCTGTTGCAAGAAGATTGCACAGACTGATTACAAGCAGCGGCATGACAAAGTAGCAACAATGGTGCATTGGAAGATCTGCAAAAAATATCATTTGCCTGTAAGCAAAAACTGGTGGGATCATAAAATAGAGAAAGTCATAGAAAATGATAAAATTAAACTGCTCTGGGACTTCAGAATTCAAACAGACAAGCACCTGCAACATAACACCCCAGACTTAACAATTGTCGATAAGAAAGACAAAAAAGTCTGGATAGTGGACGTGGCAGTGCCTGGAGATAGCAGAATAGAAGAGAAAGAACTGGAGAAGATAACAAAATACAAAGACCTACAAATAGAAATAGAAAGACTGTGGCAAAAGCAAGCAAGGGTAGTACCAATAGTCATAGGCTCCTTGGGTGCAATCCCAAAACAACTGGAGCACCACTTGAACACCATTGGCATTGACAAATTCGCTATTAGTCAATTGCAAAAGGCGGCCTTATTAGGAACTGCTTCCATCCTGCGACGATATCTGTAATACCATCAAACATCCACATCTGCCTATCCCAGGTCCTGGGTAAGGACTCGATAGGTAGACAAAATGCCAAATCCAGTCTGAACATCTGGCTGACTGTGCGATGATCCAAAATAATAATAATAATAATGATAAAGTTGGAAGGGACCTTGGAGGTCATCTAGTCCAACCCCCTGCTCAGGCAGGAAATCTTATACCATTTTGGACAAATGGCTGTCCAGTTTCTTCTTAAAAACTTCCAGTGTTGGAGCATTCACCGCTTCTGGAGGCAGGTTGTTCCACTGGTTAATTGTTTTAACTGTCAAGAAGTTTCTCCTATTTGACTATAAAAGACTGAAAGAAAAAGAAGAAACGGAATATGATCAAACTTGGGACTTATTTTACCGATGGTTGGAGGAAAGAATAAAGGATGAGGAATTAAATATGTATTAGCGCGTTTAAACCCAGACAGCACGTTGGTTGAAAAATTATTATTGTATGTATGGAAAAAAATCAATAAAATCTTATAAAAAAAAAAGGAATCCCTTGAAGAAAAACGACTTCAGGCCAGCGCAGCAAAAGCCCAATAAAGTGCATTTAAAACATGAGCAACTTTCTAGGTGTCCTTTAACTGATCCATCCACCCAGCCTAGCCGAGAAGACTTCCGCGCCCAAAGTGGGCGTCTTCCCACGCTCTGCCATCTATGACCTTCTCAATCAGCTGCCTGCCGAAGCTCACAGCTGGTTCCTTCTCCATGCAAAACATTGCGTCACGAGCACACAACGGGGCTTTTCACAATAGAGGACGGAGGACTGATTTCCAGCGATTGCACCAGGGTGTCCCAATTGTTGTGACTCTCTGCTCTCTACTTAAAGAAGTAATGGAGCCCTTGAACCTGGACATCTGTCTTTTAGTCTAAACCAGTGGTTCTCAATCTGTGGGTCGGGACCCCATTTGGGGTCGAACGACCATTTCACGGGGGTCGCCAAACAACGCAGTCCGCCATTTTTTCCCCCTTTTCCTTAGCTGTGCTCCTCCCTTTTATTCTATTGGCTGTTGAAAGCCAATAGAATAGACTTTCTTGAATAGAGTCTAATTCTATTGGCTTTCAAAAGCCAATAGGAATTGTCCAGGCTGTCTCTGCCCTGCTGAGCCCGCCAAAAGTCCCATTCTGCAAACGGTGCTGCACCAGTTGAGTAGTCCTCGACTTACGACCGGTTGAGTAGTCCTTGACTTACGACCAGTTGGGGGTCGCGGCATTAAAAAGGTTGAGAACCACTGGTCTAGCAGCCCGCAACGTTTCGGGCATGGGGGACCCGTTACGTGGAGAAAGGTTTTTCCGCAGACCGGAGGAGACGTGGTTTCGCGTACTGTCAATTGCCAAGTGTCTGGATTTTGATCACGTGACCACAGGGATGCAGCAATGATTGTGTGAAAAACAATCGTAAAGTTACTTTTATCCAGTTTCGTTGTAATTTCGGTCACTAAAGGAACCGTTGTTCAGTTGAGAGCTATTATCTGTCTTGGTCTGACAAAAAAACGTTTCTGTTGTAAACAAAGGCTGCACTGTTTGGGACAAAATGCATCGTAAAATCAAATTTAAGACACAAGCTTCCTGTCTTTGCAGTCAAAAGTATTTCATCTGTCGCTTTCCTAACAGCGTGTGTCATGTCATTGCATTTTCATGCCAGCTAGAAGATGGGCGTGTTATTTATGCACAGACGTGCTACCGTATAATTAATGCTCAAATCCAGCCTCCAGAACAACAGAAGAATCTACCGCCAACGTTCCTTCCTTTCTTCCCTTCCTTCCTTGTTCTTCCTTCTCAATCCCATCTCCTTCCTTCCTTCCTTCTTCCTTCCTTCCTTTTTATTGTAAGTTTATTTTACCAGAATCTTGCAACTCTGAAAGCATCTCTCCCCTCCTATACTTTCCAGAAAACTAGGGAGGGGTCCCTTCTACGACATTTCCCACGCCCCCCTTCCTTCTATTGGCTGAGATAACTTTTTGAATGACATTTGCCTAAGTTTCAGTTCTTCCACCTGTCTCCCAAGGTCATTCTCATAGCACATGAAAGGACTTAATCTCTTCTTTTTCCTTCCTTCCTTCCTTCCTTCCTTCCTTCCTTCCTTCCTTCCTTCCTTCCTTCTTCCTTCCCTCTCCTTCCTTCCTTCCTTCCTTCTTCCCTCCCTCTCCTTCCTTCCTTCTTTCTTCCCTCCCTCTCCTTCTTTCATTCCTTCCTTCTTCCCTCCCTCTCCTTCCTTCCTTCCTTCCCAAGGTCATTCTCATAGCACATGAAAGGACACCATCTCTTCTTTTTCCTTCCTTCCTTCCTTCCTTCCTTCCTTCCTTCCTTCCTTCCTTCCTGCCTGCCTGCCTGCCTGCCTGCCTGCCTGCCTGCCATGGTGACCCAGCATTGCAGGCTAATTCACTGACCACAGCCAGGATTTCGATCCTGACCAGCTCATGGTCGACTTAGCCTTCCGTCCTTCCCAGGTCGGTAAAATGAGGACATAGATTGGGGGGGGGGGGTGCAATAGGCTGACTCTGTAAACCACTTAGAGATGGCTGCCCAGCACTGTGCAGCGGTATACAAGTCTGCGATCTATTGCTAAGTGCTATTCACGGGATGGTCTGCTTCGTACCGTAGGTCTGAAGATGGGATTCCACACCCTAGCGTCGACTCACCAATGACCCAGCCTGCCTACCTTTGAATCAGACATTAAACTATCCTGGTTTCGTTCCAAAACGGAGCCACAAACATAGCTGGCCCCATTTCGAACCGAGCATGTGCTGATTCAACCGTTACCGGCGCTGCATTCACCACCCTGAAAAAGCAATCCGAAGCCTGGCGAGGCTTCCAATTGTCACAAAATCTATTCAAAAAAGTTTGCGGCGGCGGCAACCGAGATGACATCGCAGGAAAGGTAACGCGGTTAGTCACACACGGTTGTTAAGTGAATCCGGCTGTCCCTCGTTGACCTTGCTTGTTAGGTCACAAAAGGGGATCACGTGACCCTGGGGGGGGGAACACTGCGACCGTCATAAATCTGAGTCAGCAGTCAAGCACCCGAATGTAAATTAGGTGACATGGGGGAGGCTGCAATGATAATAACGGTAATAAGCGTGAAAAATGGTCGTCGGTCCTTTTTTGGGGTGTCGTCGTTAACTTCGGACGTCACTAAACAAACTCAGGACTGGAGCTAAAACATACAAGGAACGGTTGCTGGAATTGGGTCTATCTAGTTTAATGAAGAGAAGGACGAGGGGGGACAGGATAACAACGTTCCAATATCTCAGGGGCTGCCCCAAAGAAGAGGGAGTCAAGCTGTTCTCCAAAGCCCCTGAAGGCAGGACAAGAAACAACAGGTGGAAACTCATCAAGGAGAGAAACAACCTAGAACTAAGGAGAAACTTCCTGACATTTAGAACAATTAACCAGTGGAACTCCTTGCCTCCAGAAGCGATGAATGCTCCAACACTGGAAGTTTTTAAGAAGAGACTGGACAGCCATTTGTCTGAAATGGTACAGGGTTTCCTGCCTGAGCAGGGACTAGATGACCTCCAAGGTCCCTTCCAACTATTATTGTTGTTGTTGTTGTTGTTGTTGTTGTTATTATTATTATATAACTATTGTAAGTCAAGGACAGCCTGTACTGCAAATGGCAGAAAGGAGGGCTGGAAAATATGGGATAACACACAGAGAGCCTCCCACGGGAAAATTTGCTTTATTTATCTGTGGCATGAAAAAGTTATATTCTTCCTACTTACTTTAACGAAGCAGAATCTATGCCAAGAATTCCAAAGGGAGCATTTCTCTGGCTGCCTCCATTCTATTAAGCCAGCGACCCCCCCAACTGGTCGTAAGTCAAGGACTACTCAACTGGTCGTAAGTCGAGGACTACTCAACTGGTGCAGCACCGTTTGCAGAATGGGACTTTTGGCGGGCTCAGCAGGGCAGAGACAGCCTGGACAATTCCTATTGGCTTTTGAAAGCCAATAGAATTAGACTCTATTCAAGAGAGTCTATTCTATTGGCTTTCAAAGCCAATAGAATAAAAGGGAGTAGCACAGCTAAGGAAAAGGGGGAAAAAATGGCGGACTGCGTTGTTTGGCGACCCCCGTGAAATGGTCGTTTGACCCCAAATGGGGTCCCGACCCACAGGTGGAGAACCCCTGTGTTAAGCCATGACAAACACAGCCGGCTTTGAACGCAACCGGTCAGTTTCCTGGACGACAAGCAAAACTTGGTTTGGGTCATCTGATTCACAAGGAGGGTTTTCTTGGGAAAGTGAAAATGAAAAGTAAGCTGTATGGGGGGGGGGGAAGGAACCTAAGCTAACCATGAACTTTTATCTTTGGATGTTGCTGTTTCTTCTTCTCACTTTTTGGAGAACTGTTAAGTCATCACTCTAGACAGCAGAAAGACCTCTTGATTGCATTAAATAAAGTGAAATTTAATTCTCTACCCAAACAAAAGAAAGAGCCAGGAAGCGGAGATGATTGACAGGAGAAGCCCAGCCTCTAACGCAGGACTAAGGGATTGCCAAGAGTCAAACAACCTGACTTTCAATTTTAGTCACGGTGTCGAAACAAGTTTTTTGTTTGCCCTTTTTTCTTAGTAAGAGAGAAGCAGAAAGGAGAAATGGACTCAGGGGATTAGACGTAGTCCTCAACTTACAACAGTTCACTTAGTGACCGAATTTAGAACGGCAGTGAAAAAGGGACTTAGGACCGTTTTTCACACTTAGGACCGTTGCAGCATGCCTGTGGTCATGTGATTTACATTCGGATGCTTGACAACCGACTCATATTTATGACGGTCTCAGCATCCCCTTTCGTGACTTTCTGACAAACAAAGTCCACGAGGAAGCAGAATTCGCTTAACAATTTTGTGACTAATTTAACTGCATCCAGTTTTGGTCACCACGATGTAAAAAAGATGTTGAGACTCTAGAAAGAGTGCAGAGAAGAGCAACAAAGATGATTAGGGGACTGGAGGCTAAAACATATAAGGAACAGTTGCTGGAATTAGGTATGTCTAGTTTAATAAAGAGAAAGACCAGGGGGGACAGGATAGCAGGGTTCCAGTACCTCAGGGGCTGCCCCAAAGAAGAGGGAGTCAAGCTCTTCTCCAAAGCCCCTGAAGGCAGGACAAGAAGCAACGGATGGAAACTAATCAAGGAGAGAAGCAACCTGGAACTAAGGAGAAATTTCCTGACAAATAGAACAATTAACCAGTGGAACAACCTGCCTCCAGAAGTGGTGAATGCTCCAACACTGGAAGTTTTTAAGAGACTGGACAGCCATTTGTCTGAAATGGTATAGGGCTTCCTGCCTGAGCAGGGGGTTGGACTAGATGACCTCCAAGGTCTCTTCCAACTTTATTATTATTATTAGATTAGCCAAACCCAGTTCCTGCAACCGTTTTTCATATGTTTTTGTTTCCTTCCAACTTTATTATTATTATTATTATTATTATTATTATTATTAACCACATGCAGTGATTCGCTTTACCAATGGGGCAAAACTCAGTTAGCAAATTTCTCACTTATCAACCAAAACGTTGGGCTTAATTGTCGCTGTACTTTTGAGGACTACCTGTTAATTTCTCACTCCAAAACCGGTCTTTAAAAAAAAAAAACCATTCCAGAACTGATCAAATAATAAATCTCTGCTAGCTTTTTAGTTTTGACTGTGGTTAATCCTTGAAAAGTCCCTAGAAAGAGATCAAAAATGGCTATTTCTGGCTCAGCTGTCTCCTTCGGAGGCATTGCTACTCAACCCGCAAGTTTCACCTAGCCATGATTCACAGTTGCTGATGTGCCACCGTTTTTAAAATGTTGGTTTTGGAAAACCGTCATCAGCGTAAGGCGCTCTTCAACCCTTCCCTAAGGGCTTTAATCTAATTTAATCCAGTTGCGCGTTAAGAAGGATTTCCTCCTATCCTTGGCCTGCTAAATCTGGTCAGGCCTCCTTTTTGAAAATAATAACCATTTATTTATTTTTTCGTATTTCTGAACCGCCCATCTCCTGCAAAGAGGATATATATATATATATATATATATATATATATATATATATATATATATATATATATATATATATATATACACACACACAGGTCGTCCTCAATTTACATCTCAAACTGCTTTCCCCCCCCCCAAAATGCAACTAGATTTTTCCGTGTGTTTTTTTTTCTTTGAAAATGTTTTGCTTCTCATCCAAGAAGCAGAACTGAAAAAGCTTCTTGGATGAGAAGCGAAACATTTTCAAGGAAAAAAAACAAAACCCAAGAAAGTCAAACTGCCTTTTAGATAAATACAGATCGTCCTTGAGTTACAACAGTTAATTTAGTTCAAGGTTACAACAGCATTGAAAAAAGTGACTTATGACTTATTTTTTCACAATTGCCACCTTTGTAGCATTCCCATGATCACGTGAACCAAATTCAGACGCTTGGAAACTGACTCGTACTTATGACAGTTGCAGTGTCCCCCTTTTGCGACCGTTTGAAAAGCAAAGTCAATGGAGAAAGCCAGATTCACTTAACAACAGGGTTACTAACAAATGCAGTGATTCCCTTAACAACTGTGGCAAGAAAGGTCGTAAAACGGGGTTAAGAAATGTCTCACTTAACAACAGAAACGTTGGGCTCCCTTGCGGTCATAAGTCAAGGACTATCTGTAAGGGGGAACATAAACTTAATCATTCCAATTTAGGCTGGCTTTTTTCCGTCTCCCGTCACTTTCGGTTATCAAGAGAGGCACCCAAAGGTCATCTACCGGTAGTCCTCAACTTACGACCAAGCCCAACATTTCCACTGCTAAGCCAGACAGTTGCGAAGTCAGCTTTGCCCCATTTTGTGACCGTTTTTGCCCCCGTTGTTAAGCGAACCACGGCAGTGGTAGAGCGCGTCACACGGTCGTTAATTGAATCTGGGTCTTCCCCGTTGACTTTGCCGCAAAAGGGGGAATCGCGTGACCCCCGGCAGGTTGCGACCGTTGTAAGTACGAGTCAGTTGCCAAGCGTCTGAATTCGGTTCACGTGACTGTGAAAGGTTGCAACTGCGAAAAACGGTCATAAGTCACTTTTTTTCCGTGCCGTCGTAACTTGGAACTAAATGAACGTTGAAACTCGAGAACAATGCCGGGGGACGCTGCGACGGTCGTAAATCCGAGTCAGTTGCCGAAAGCGTCCGAAGTTGGATCAGGCGACCAACGGGGTTGCTGCGACGGTCGTCAAGTGTGCCAAACGGTCCTTAAGGTTGCTTTGGTCGGCGGCACTGTAACGTCGGTTACTAAACGAGCGGTCGTAAGTCGAGGACTGCCTGTGTTTTTTAACCTCAAGACCCCCCCATGAGTTTATCCCCCCCTTGCTTCACCCCCACTGCAACCCCGCCCTCCTGTCACCCTTCCTTGTCTTAGCCCCCCCCCAGGGTCCCCCCCTTTTCGCCTCAGCCCCCCAAACTCAGCATCCCCTCCCTCCCACGGCTCCCCTCTCCCCCAAACTCCCCCCCGCCCACCTGCTCTCCTCCTGCTCTCCGACCTCCATCCCCGGGTCTCTCAGGGACCCACGACCTCACTGCCGGCCCGAGAGACACCCTGTCCGAGGCCACCGCCGTCTCCGCCCGCTGCCATCGCCGGGCCCCGGGCGGGAAGCCTCTGCCCGGCGCCGCCTCCTCCTCCTCTTACTCCTCGCCCCACCGCTCCGTCACCGCCAGGGACTGCAACTCCCGGCATGCCCTGCCCAGCTTCCGCTCGTGGCGCCCCTCTCGAAGCCGCGCCTCCGCCACTGGAGCGCCGCGCATGCGTACATCGCCAGGCCCGCGTTCTGAGGGACTTCAACTCCCGAGAGGCTCTGGCGGCACTTCCGGCCTGTTTTGTTTTTTTTTTTGCCCTCAGCTCGCCGAGCCTTGGGACGATCCGTGTCTGAGGGGGGGGGGAAAGGGCTGGGACGCGTGTTTGGATGGTTGTGTGAATGACGGGACCGGGCTTTAGTTAAAAATAAGTCGCGCGTTCCAAAATATCGGTAAATCTTGCGGTTTTTTTTTTTTTTCAAAAGGACAAGAAGCAACGGATGGAAACTAATCCAGGAGAGAAGCAACCTGGAATTAAGGAGAAACTTCCTGACAGGGAGGACAATTAACCAGTGGAACGGCTTGCCACCAGAAGCGGTGAATGCTCCAACACTGGAAGTTTTTAAGAAAAGACTGGACCTATACAGTCTCCTGCTTGAGTAGGGGGTTGGACTAGAAGACCTCTAAGGTCCCTTCCAGTTCTATTCTGATCGATTGTATTCTACATATGGCATCTACAAGGAATTTAATTATAGAAATAAGAACAATATAGCATTGTAATTAAGGCAAATGTAGTTTAATAAATAAGGAACTATTAGGAGAAGGAGTTTTAGGTGTGTTTGTCGCCTTGCGTTACTTGCAAAGAAGCAAAGGTGGGATAAAAATGAAACGATCGGGTTGCATTTGCCAGATTCTGCAAACTGATAATGCGGCGAACATTTCCCAAGAGTTAGGAGAGCAGCAGGCAAGTCTTGCTTAGCGATGGAGTTATAAATGTTTAGTTACAATTATTTGTACCTTTGTTTTTGATTGGAGATGCTGTGAGTGCTCTATGGGGAGAAGGGCCAGCAGCACCTTGAAAGGTGTGAAGGAAAGAAAACATGCTTTTATGCTACTTTGGACTCAGATCCAGCCAGCTGGGACTGACTGGGTTATATAAGGTCAAAGTATTTTCCACTTACCCTTGGGACTAATTCAAGTAAACTCCTACTTAGATCCAAATAGGAGGGCATATTCAATTAGGTTTTACTGCCTTAATCTTTTATGATGCTGTTTTTATTATGTTGTGAGACTCCCACGGAGTCCTTTGATTGCAAGCTTTTATTTTATTTATTATTTATTTGTTAAATTTATTGCCCCCTCTCTGTGGGGCTACCCTAGCCATCTGGAAACAATAAAAAAGGAGGAAATGAAAAGAGTGTAAATGAAACAGAAGTAAAATAATAGCGCCGTCAAATCAACAATAAAAAGAAAACAAGAATAGATCAAGGCGTGGCTACATCAGTATGAGATGGGTGGCCCAGAAATTGAATTGCAAATAAATAGGGCATATTTTTTTTTTGCTTTTGGGTCCCAGGGTGTCTCACGCACACATATGTATATGGGAATAACTCTCTGCCCACACCTTGGCAGTCTAAAAATAGCACACAAAGAAGAACTTACGGGAACGAAAGAAGAAAAACTGCCAGAGCAGGAACTGCTGCTAAAAAGTTAACATTAGCTTTTAGAAAAGTGAAGAATAAGCTATTCAGAGAAAACAGAAACTGGCTTTCAATGCAACTGCATGAGCTGGTCTTCTAGTCCTTATGATCTGCAGAAATAGATAAAGCCCTGTGCTTTGGGCCTTTTGTTCAGCATTTAGTTACAGGAGATCCTTGATTTACGACCACGATGGAGCCCAACATGGGTTCTGATGGAAGTTAGCCCCCCCAGAAGGAAATATTAAAAAGGGCAGAAAAATATCTTTTTCCTCAAAAGGACTTTTTAAAACCAAACCTGGCCCCAAATCTATCTCTCTGCCCCAAGCAAGAGCTAGGCCCATACAAATGCAAATGTAAAACCATCAGAAAGTTGGAGCCAGAGCAATCAAGAAGACAAAAGAGAAGATCTGCATACCCACCCAAACTCTAGGAATCAGCCCCATCACCTGGGAAGCAGGATATGATAATAGAATTAAACCACAGATATCAAGGCCTAGACAAACACTCAGAAACAGCCTCAAGGTTCATGCCACAGGAACAGGAAACTTCCAAACAAAAGGCTAGGGGGGGTATAAAACCTACTGCCCATGTGCTCAATCCCTCTTCTCCCCTTCTCGCTCCTCTGCACTTTCCTGAAGAACCATCTTTCTGCAATAAACTGTAACCTTCTTCCCAAAGCAGTCACCAAGTTTGCTTATTTATTCCCGGCTTGGATGAACCAGGATGTAGACTTTACTTCTAACAGTTCCCCCTTGGCTTTTGCTTGTCAGGTGATCGCAAAAAGGGATCACATCACACACACACACACACACACGGACACTGCAACCGTCATAAATATGAATTGGTTGCCCAGTGTTCGAATTTTGATCACGTGACCACGAGGGAACGCTGCAACGGCTGCTAAGCGTGAAAAACGGTCATAAATCACTGTTTGGTGCTCCCAGGATTCCAGAATGACTGGAGGAAGCTGTATGCGATGATTGTGGCTGTGTTACTGTTGACATTCTACTGTCTATTCTTTTTCTTTTTTCTTTTGCTTAGTTCTGCTTTTTTAGTTTTTCACATTTTTATTAATTATACGTTATGGTTTTTCTGCAACCGTTGTTTTACCTGTTTATTTATTTATTAAATTTATATTTAATAAATATAATTTTTTTTATTAAATTTATATTTAATAAAAATAAATGAGCCACCCAACTCATTATCAAGCGCTCCGGACAGTTTTATCCAATCCAGTATTAGGCTGTTATAAGCCACCCAGAGTTACTTTCCAGGAGATGGGTCGCCATATACATTTTATGAATAAATAAGTACACAATATTACACATGAAACAATTGCCTGGTGTAATGTAAAAGGCCACTGGTGTTATCAGAGGAGCCACAAAAAAAATAAAGTCCACCTCTGAGTCGCCTAATTAATTCAGAATAGAGCTGGAAGGGACCTTGGAGGTCATCTAGTCCAACCCCCTGCTCAGGCAGGAAACCCCTATCCCATTTCAGACAAAGGGCTGTCCAGTTTCTTCTTCAAAGCCTCCAGTGTTGGAGTACCCACGACTTCTGGAGGCAACTTCTGTTCCACTGATTAATTGTCCTGTTCGGAAGTTTATTCTTAATTCCAGGTTGCTTCTCTCCTTGATTAGTTTCCATCCATTATTTCTGATCCTGCCTTCCGATGCTTTGGAAAATAAGTTGACCTCCCCCCTTCTTTGTGGCAGCCCCTCAAATAGTGGAATACTGCTGTAAGGGTTCCCACTTAGCCTCACAATTGTCCCAGCATTACTCAGGAATTTAAAAGAGCCAAAGAAACTCCTGAGATGAGGTTTCAGCAAGCGAAAAACTTTTATTTTGATCCAAATAGAGTTGGGTGACCCCATCTCTCTTTGTGGCTGTAGAGAGATGAAGGCCACAACCAGGAAAGATGTCTTCCACCTTCTATACCAGTGGGTCTCAACCTTTTTAATGCCGCGACCCCCAACCGGTCATAAGTCGAGGACTACTCAATTGGTGCAGCACCATTTGCAGAATGGGACTTTTGGTGGGCTCAGCAGGGCAGAGACAGCCTGGACAATTCCTATTGGCTTTTGAAAGCCAATAGAATTAGGCTCTATTTCAAAAGCCAATAGAATAAAAGGGAGTAGCACAGCTAAGGAAAAGGGGAAAAAAATGGCGGACTGCATTGTTTGGCGACCCCCGTGAAATGGTCGTTTGACCCCAAATGGGGTCCCGACCCACAGGTTGAGAACTGCTGTTCTATACCTTTCCAGAACAAAAAGGTCAGGTCTTTGTATCAGGAACGAAAAGGTACAGAAAAATAATTCCAAGATGATGACTCATACACAGCAACCCAGGCTCCATCCATAACTCCTTTTCCCTCTCCCCTTATCGTGCTCTTTTCATGTAAGCAATCCCCTGTACCTAAAGCATGAAACGTTTGCTTCTATATAACTAATTTCCCAATATAAAGCACCTACAAAGCTGCTTGCACATAATATATATATTGCTAACAAATAAAAGAAAAAACGAACACCAGGATATAATAAACCAGCCTGTTTAATATAAACAAGCTTGTGGTTAAGAAGATTCACTAAGCTTTCGTCTGGCCAAAAAACTGCCGGCGTCATCAGACTATTCTAACTCTGATGACGTCGGCAGTATTTTGGCCGGACGAAAGCTTAGTGAATCTTCTTAACCACAGGCTTGTTTATATTAAACAGGCTGGTTTATTATATCCTGGTGTTCGTTTTTTCTTTTATTTGTTAGCATAATGCCCAGGATTCGCATTTTTAGTATTTTAAAAGACACACACATACATATTTTTGTGGGTATTTGTATGTAGGTCTTTGGTTATTTGGGTTTTTCTCCCGCGTCAAATTGGAAGTGTCTTGGCAACATTTCGACGAAGTCCCATTCGTCATCTTCAGGCTGGTGTTTTCGGCTTTGTACTTCTAGGAACACGAAGCACGAAGCCGAAAACACCAGCCTAAAGATGACAAATGGGACTTCGTCGAAACATGATTACAAAGTATCACTACTAATATCAATATTACTAATATCAACCTCAAGCATAATAAAATCCCTTTACTGCTATGTCACCCCAAGTCCTTCTTTTCTCTAGATTAGCCAAACCCAGTTCCTGCAACCGTTCTGCATCATGTTTTTGTTTTCAGGCCTTTAATCATCTTAGTTGCTCTTCTCTGCACTTTTCCCGAAGTCTCAACTTCTTTTTTGTAACGCAGTGACCAAAACCGAATGCAGTATTCCAGGTGTGGCCTAACTAAGCATTTATAAAACGGTACTAATATTTCACATGATTTTGATCTTATGCCTCTGTCTATATAACCAAAAATTGTATTGGCTTTTTTGGCTGCTGCTGCACACGGCTGGCTCATGTTTAAGGAATCGCCCACTTACAACTACCTGCAACTAGAAGGGGTCTAACAAGACACCTAGCTCCAGGCCTTCATTGTGCAAATCCAGAAAAACTGCAACAGTTGATTAAACTATGATGCAGTTCAGACAGGTTAAGTAAGTCGTATAAACCTATTTTTATGTATTTCATATATTATTAAACTAATTTGTATAGACACCCAATTCCAGGGTGAGGTACAACATAAAGTTTTTCTCAACTTTAAAATGGGTGGACCTCTCACGATGGGGAATTCTGGAACTGAAGTCCGTGGCATCTTAAAACAAACCCTGGTTTAAACTCGGGCAAAACCAAGCGACTGTCTTATAGTACCACCCAAGTCCTGGCTGCGTAGAGTCCTCCCCGCCTGCAGGGGGCAGAGAGCGCCCTTTAACTCTTCGCCGCCGCAGAGGGTCGCAGTCCCCGCGCATGCGGAGAAACTAAAGCAACAAACAGTTCGCCCCTCTTGGGCCGGTACGCGCACGCGCCCAAGAAGTTGGTTGCCGCCGCCGCGACCCGAATGCGCAGGCGCCGGGCGCGACCGACGCATGCGCCGAAGAGAAAAAGGACTCCCGCCCCCTCTCAGTCGGCTGCTGCTTTGCTTCGCGTCTTCTGTAGCGACGAGAGCAGCGGTGGCCATGAGCGGATTCGGCGCCGGGGCGTCCTCGCTTCAGAAAGGCGGCGGCGAAACGCTGGAAAAGATAGACATGTCTCTGGGTGAGGCGCAGCGCTCAGCCCCGGCGCGGCGGGCAAGCGGGCATAACGGCGAGGGGAGGGAATTGCTCGGACCGGACCATGGAGACACTGGCGGGGGGAGGGTGCTCGGGCCGAACCATGTGAATGCTGGCTGAGGGTTCTCGGGCCGAACCATGTAGACACTGGCGGGGAGGGGTTTGCTCGGGCCGAACCATGTGGATGCTGGCTGAGGGTTCTCGGGCCGAACCATGGAGACACTGGCGGGGGGGGGTTGCTCGGGCCGAACCATGTTGACGTTGGAGGGGGATGGTGGGGCCGAACCATGGGGGACGCTGGCGAGGGGGGTGTTCGGGCCGAACCGTGGGGATGCTGGCTGGGGGTATCGAGGGGCTCCGGACCAGAGGTGGGCGTGGCCCGAAAGCGGGGGTGACAGGTCTCCGCCCTGGAGGAGAAGTCTTCCTTTGGGTTCAGCAGGTCACTTCCTGGTATTGCCTGGCTCAAAGCCAGCTGACTTTGCAAGCTTGGGATTTCCTGGTGGTCTCCTGTTCGGCTGTTAACCTTGGGATGGATAGATAGATATGGATCATGTATATGGATGTCTATGTATATGCATATGCATACACACACACATACAGTGTGTGTGTGTATCCAATTATTTTAAAAATGCGAATCTCAGGCACATTCATATCAAAAGTACAAAATCTTCAAACGCCGGGATAAATATAAAAATAGCTCTGTGTGTGTGTGTGTGTGTGTGTGTGTGTGTGTGTACACACACACATACACATACACAGAGGGAGAGAGAGAACAATATACCACGTAAAATATTACATTAAGATAAAACCATGGTGAAATTGCTATAGTATGATATGGATCATGTATACGGATGTCTATGTATATGTGTGTGTGTGTGTGTGCATGTATGTATGTATGTATGTATGTGTATATATGTATATGTGTGTGTGTGTGTGTGTGTGTGTGTGTGTATATATATATATGTATGTATATATATATATAGGCAGTAACACACACACAGGCAAGAAAAGTAAGGAAAATGCAGTTAGTGACACGGAAGCTACGACCAAAATGCAGATTGGTCGGTTAGGACCCGTGACGAGATCTAAGAGCCAGGCGCAAATGGCGTCTCACCTATAAATGAGCTCCCCATCTACTAGAATGTACCCTGATGATGTTGACAGCCACCAATGAAAGCTTGGTGTTTTATTGAATTAAACTTTTATAGTTTTGTAATTTTCCTGGTGCTCATGTTTTTAACTATTTGAAATGAATACACCCAGGAATCAGTCTTTTGTTTTTAATATTATTATATACACACACACACTGTGTGTGTGTGTGTGTGTATTTAATTATTTTAAAAATGCAAATCCCAGGCACATTCATATCAAACGTACAAAATCTTCAAACTCCGGGATAGATATAAAAACACACATACATATACACACATACACACACACACATACATACATATACACACATACACACACACGGGGGAGGGAGAGAGAACAGTATACCACGTAAAATATTAAGGTAAAACCATGGTAAAGTTGCTATAATATGGCACCATATGATGCTTTATTTACTTATATACATTTATGTATTATGTGTTTTATTAGGGTTTGTACTGAATATCAGTGATTGCATGGCGTCTGTAGATTCTATATGGCGTACGCTAACTAAAAAATAATTAATCTGGGTGTTTGGGAGAGCAGCCAGGATTTGCTTTCTGTTCCCTGCCCTTAGGTTTAGAGTTTGCAAGTTGTGCCTTGGGAGGGAAAAGGCCAGGCTGGGGTTTGGGGCAAGAAAATTTGCACAGTAGCGGTGTTACCAACATCTGTTTGAGTCTCATTGGGCGGAAAGATGTTGGCTTCGCCTTGGTCTTAGGTTGTAGTATGTGGCTGAAAACAGGCTAGACTAACTTTGGTATTTGAACCTTATTTTTTCTGTAATGGGGATATCCTAAATTTGGGCTTGCAGAAATTTTATAATTCACACTGAATGTTACGCTGGGATAGATAAACCATACCAGAGCTTAAAAGCGTGGCATTTTTTCCAGAATGTGTGCACTGCAGAGGGTGGTAGGGTTTCCTACAGCAAATTAAATCAAAAATTGCCCACCTGTATTTTAGCCCAAACTAGCAGGTGGTTTACATGTATTCAGAAAGGTTTGAGAATGAAAAACAAAGGAAAATTAAAAAAAAAAAAGCAAAATAGTAGCAGATAAAGCCCCAAAGCCTTGTTGGTGGTAGAAAATCTGTTTCTTTTAGAAATGTACAGGTAGCTTTCTAGGGAGGACAAAACAATTACAAAGATGTAAGTGAAATATTTACTGAAGGCAAGACTTTTCCGATAAGAATGTAGAGAAAAAGAACTTAATGGAGGGGCGGTTAAGAAATCTGAAATGTAAATAAAATATAAATAAAATCCGCAAGATCTCTTCAGGATTAAGGTTAGGAGCTATCCCATTTATTTTGATTTATATTATTATCTTTGATCCTTCCCTCAGGAATTTAACAGCATACATAGTACTTCCTCCTTCCTTTTTTCCACAATCTTCTGAACTGGTAGGTTGAGAGATGAATGTAGAGCAGGAGTCTTCAAACTTGGCCCCTTTATTACTCGTGGACTTCAACTCCCAGAATTCCTCAGCCAGCATGCTTGGCTGAGGAATTCTGGGAATTGAAGTGCACAAGTCATAAAAGGGCCAAGTTTGAAGACCCCTGGTATGGAGGACTACGCAGATGGTTGGAGAAGGAATACAACAGCTAGCGAAATTTGAATTAAGCGTGGGAAAGGAGGAAGGTGTCAGAAAGAAACAGAAGGTGGCCCTGCCCTGATTCTCTTTGGCGAAGAGTGAGGGAAGTTAAAATGCCCTCCATTTTTCAAGATTCTGTGACCATAGACCAGGGGTAGGCAACCTTGGCTCTTTTATGACTCGTGGACTTCAATTCCCAGAATTCCTGAGTCAGCCATGATTTCCTATTACCTTCTCTTATTGGTATCTTGTGATGACATCACTTTGTTGTTTATATGTACACTCTGTACACTGAGAATTTACACACAAGTAAGTTCCTTGTGTGACCAATCACACTTGGCCAATAAAGAATTCTATTCTAATTTATTTATTTTTGTAATCCTCTTCCTCCTCCTCCTCCTCCTATCCTATCCCAGGGGTAGGCAATCTTGGCTCTTTTATGACTCATGGACTTCAACTCCCAGAATTGCTGAGCCCTGAAGGGGCCATAGTTCCCCCATGCTGGCTCAGGAATTCTGGGAGTTGAAGTCCATGAGTCATGAAGGGGCCCATAGTTCCCCCATGCTGGCTCAGGAATTCTGGAAGGAACAATTCAATATATAGAATTTTTAAGAAAAGTTTAGGCCAGGGGTAGACAACCTTGGCTCTTTTATGACTCGTGGATTTTAACTCCCAGAATTCCTCAGCCAGCATGGGGGAACTATGGCCCCTTCATGACTGGTGGACTTCAACTCCCAGAATTCCTGAGCCACCATGGGGGAACTATGGCCCCTTCATGACTCATGGACTTCAACTCCCAGAATTCCTCAGCCAGCATGGGGGAACTATGGCCCCTTCATGACTCATGGACTTCAACTCCCAGAATTCCTCAGCCAGCATGGGGGAACTATGGCCCCTTCATGACTGGTGGACTTCAACTCCCAGAATTCCTCAGCCAGAATGGTTCAGCTTGGAAACCTCTCCCTTTCCCCTCAGCATGGCTGGATCAGAAATTCTGGGAGTTGAAGTCCACCAGTCATAAAAGAGCCAAGGTTGCCTACCCCTGGCCTACCCTATCTTAATTTATATTTCCGTATTTCTTCTTTTCTAACCTGGCTGACACCGAGAGGGATTTGGATTTTCCTACTCCGATTGGGACCCCTTGAGCATAGCACCCCCCAATTTTCTTGGGGTGATCTCTAAACTGGCTCCACCATAAGTCAGCTCCATCCTGAATCTCTCCAAAACTCAGTCCTTGGTGCTCAAATTAATCTGATCTAGGTTTATAATTTGAGTCCAAGCTCTCAAGGACTTGCATTGAATTAATACTAATCTTTGAAGCTGCACATGGAAAACAAATAGGCAGCTATTTTGATTATGGAACACTACATTCCATAATCCCTGGAGTCAATTAAGATTTCCATACCTGCACAGGGTTGGCTCTTCACGATGATGTTAAATTCTTTGACAACTTTATTTGATTTGATTTTTTTTTTAAATCCCACCTTTATTACTTTATAAATAACTCAAGGCAGAGAACATATGAAAGCCATTTTCCTCCTCTTTTCCCTAAAACAACAGTCCTGTGAGGTAGGCAGGGCTGAGATGGAATGACTGGCCCAAAGTCACCCAGCCGGCTTTCATGGCTAAGGCGGGACTAGAACTCACTGTCTCCTGGTGATTGGTCCAAAGTCACCTAGCTGGCTTTCATGCCTAAGGCGGGATTAGGTCTCCTGGTGATTGGTCCAAAGTCACCCAGCTGGCTTTCATGCCTAAACTAGAACTGTCTCCTGGTGATTGGTCCAAAGTCACCCAGCTGGCTTTCATGCCTAAGGCGGGACTAGAACTCACCGTCTCCTGGTGATTGGCCCAAAGTCACCCAGCTGGCTTTCATGCCTAAGGCGGGACTAGAACTCACCGTCTCCTGGTGATTGGCCCAAAGTCACCCAGCCGGCTTTCATGCCTAAGGCGGGACTAGAACTCACCGTCTCTTGGTGATTGGCCCAAAGTCACCCAGCCGGCTTTCATGCCTAAGGCGGGACTAGAACTCCCCGTCTAAATATGAGTCAGTTGCCAAGCATCTGAATTTTGATCACATGACTCTGGGGATGGTGCAGCGGCCATAAGTGTGAAATATGGTCACAAGTCACCTTTTTTCAGTAACTTCAAACGGTCACTAAATGAACCGTCATAAGTCCACCCATAGTTGTTTTCTTACACACACACACACACACACACACACACACACACACACAATATAGATTTCCTTAGGACTTTGCAAGAAAGATATTAGTCTAAAGTAGCGTCTCTCAAGCTTGTCGACTTGAAAATGTCTGGACTTCGACTCCCAGAATTTCCTATGCCTGGTTTGTTTGTTTTTTTTTTCTCCTTCTCTTACCCACTAAAGTGGAGAGAATGCAGAGGAAGGGATTACACGAGAGTAAGCTATGCTGGCTGAGAGGTGCAGGACGGAATTTAAATTGAATTCTTTTGAAATAGCTGGAGAATTCACATTTCACCGCCGAGAACAAGAGGCCAATTCAAGATGCTCGCACCGAAAATAGGTCCCACTTTGCAGACGCCGAGATGGTGACTTCTGTCAGCAGTTCAGAGTGTCCCAATTACCTTATTAGACAAAAGTCATTGTAATTCGCTGAGCGTTCCCGGCTCAGAAATTTCTCTCGGAGCCCTTGTTTCAACTTCAGATTTTACAAAAGGACCCAGGAAGAAATTTTAGCCAATTTATCTTCACGGTCATTCTTCCCCCCCCCACCCCCACCCCTGTCTATTTGATCTGGGCCGCTCTCCAGGGAGACAGCTATTTGTTAAAAAGCTAATTATGTTGGGAAATGAATTGGGGGGGTCTCCTGGGAGAGATCACTGGGAGATTCCTAAGCAGGTTAAATCTGAATTAGTTCCTTTGGGCAACACAAATGCTTTACAGACTCTTAACTAGAGAGATGGGGGGGGGGGGAAATGTCCTTTTGCAGATTCCATTTTTCGTTTAACTGAATTGTTGTGCTGAGTTGGCCTGCTTAGGCCACAGAGTCCAATCCCTTACTCAGGGCGTTTTTTTTTCTATCCTAGCTTCCTTCTGCCCTATTTTTTGCATCAATTTAATTCTTGAAGAATCCTGACTTCGTTGTTGTTAGTTGCGAAGTCGTGTCCGACCCATTGCGACCCCATGGACAACGTTCCTCCAGGCCTTCCTGTCCTCTACCATCTTCTGGAGTCCATTGAAGCTCACGCCTCCTGCTTCAGGGACTCCCTCCGGCCACCTCCTTCTCCGTCGTCCCCTTCTTCTCTTGCCCTCCATCTTTCCCAGCATCAGGCTCTTCTCCAGGGAGTCCTTCCTTCTCATTAGGTGGCCAAAGTACTTGGGTTTCAACTTCAGGATCTGGCCTTCTAAAGAGCAGTTGGGGTTGATCTCTTCTAAGATTGACTGGTTTGATCGCCGTGCAGTCCAGGGGACTCGCAGGAGTCTTCTCCAGCACCAGAGTTCAAAGGCCTCCATTCTTTGGCCTTTCTCAGCCTTTCTTATGGTCCAACTTTCACAGCCATCCATTGTAAGTGGGAAAGCCATGGCCTTGACTATACGTTGTGCACATTTGTGTAGAGCAGTGTTTCCCAAACTTGACAATTTTAAGGCATGAGGACTTCAACTCCCAGAATTCCACAGCCAGCAACGCTGGCTGTGGAATACTGGGAGTTGAAGTCCACATGCCTTAAAATTGTCAAGTTTGAGAAACACTGGTGTAGAGAATAGAATAGAACTGGAAGGGACCTTGGAGGTCTTCCAGTCCAGCCCCCTGCTCAACCAGGAGATGGTTTTCCAAATGGTGTTCAATGTTGTTTCTCGGTTTTCCTCTAGAAATTGACTTTTTGCGCCTTTCCTTAAGATATGCATCTGGTGTTTTTTTTAAATTTTTAGATTTCTTTTATCCCGTGTTCATTATTTTTGATGAAGAACTCAAGGTATACCTAATGCCCCTTCTTCCTGTTTTCCTCACAGTGACAACCCTGTGAGGTGGGTTGGGCTGAGAGAGAGCGTGGCTGGCCCAAAGCCATCTAGCTGGCTTTCCTGGCTAAGATCTCCCAACTTCTAGTCTGTTACCCAAGGAGGGACTAGAACTCACCATTTTAAATAGGAGCCAGCCGTGTGCTGCAGCTGCCAAAAAAGCCAACACAGTGCTGGGCTGCATTAACAGAGGGAGAGAATCAAGATCAGGTGAAGTCTTAATACCACTTTACCAGGCCTTGGTAAAGCCACACTGGGAATACTGCATCCGGTTGTGGTCACCATGATGTAAAAAAGATGTTGAGACTCTAGAAAGAGTACAGAGAAGAGCAACAAAGATGATTAGGGGACTGGAGGCTAAAACATATAAGGAACGGTTGCTGGAATTGGGCATGTCTAGTTTAATGAAGAGAAGGACGAGGGAGGACATGATAGCAGTATTCCAGTATCTCAGGGGCTGCCCCAAAGAAGAGGGAGTCAAGCTATTTTCCAAGGCGTCTGAAGGCAGGACAAGAAGCAACGGAGGGAAACTCATCAAGGAGAGAAGCAACCTAGAACTAAGGAGAAACTTCCTGACAGTGGGGATAATTAACCAGTGGAACAACCTGCCCCCAGAAACGGTGAATGCTCCAAACTGGAAGTTTTTAAGAAGAGAGTGGACAGCCCTTTGTCTGAAATGGTATATAGGATTTCCTGCCTGAGCAGGGGGTTGGACTCAGTGACCTCCAAAGTCCCTTTTAACATTATTATTATTACTATTATTACTATTACTATTATTATTATTATTATTATTATTATTATTATTATTATTATTATTATTATTATATCATCATCAACAACAACATCATCATCATCTCCTGGTGATTGGCCCAAAATCAACCAGCTGGCTTTTATGCCCAAGGCGGGACTAGAACTCACAATCTCCTTGCTTTTTCCAAGCCAGCACTTTAACCACTACACTAGGGGTAGGCAATCTGGGCTCTTTTATGACTCGTGGACTTCAACTCCCAGAATTCCTGAGCCAGCATGAGCCAAGGTTGCCTACCCCTGCACCACACCAAGCTGGCTCTCGCCATGGATACATGAAAGCACAGATTCCGTATTCCGTCAGATTCCTGCAGATCCATTTTCCCAAGGAGTTGCCTGCTCCTTGTTTTTGGAGTGGATCCCTTCAGCTCTTGGCTTGCTTCTACCAGTCACTTCCTGTTTCTTCCAGCTGTTGCGGTCTGTGGTTTCTATCTTGAGCACTTACAACGGAGAGTAGACCTGCAGACCCGCAGAGTGCAAGGTTAATCTTGCTGGCTTCTCTCAGGATGCAGTTTAGAATAAATCGATCCCCAAGGGGTCAGGGGAATGCAGTGAAGAGAGCAGAAGGCTGTAGGTTGTTGAGTTGTGATTTATATTCTGGGAAGGGTTGTGGATGGTGTCAATGGTGCCTTTAACAGCAGTAATTCTAACTGGAGAATTGAAGGTTTACTTTAAAACAGAAGTGGGGAACGATGGGCCCTTTGTGACTTGTAGACTTCAACTCCCAGGGCCATCGTTCCCCATCCCTGATTTAAATAATCCACTTGGGATTTCGGTGCCAGATTGGGACTGCAAGATTTAACCCTTTCTGGGGACTGAATAAAGATTGGTGGATTTCGTGCACTTGGTGGTGGAAGAGAGATGGATGGATGGATGGATGGATGGATGGATGGAGATAGATAGATAGATAGATAGATAGATAGATAGATAGATAGATAGATAGATAGATAGAGCAAGATAGACAGAGACAGATGGATAGACAGATAGATAGAGATAGGTGAGTGGATAGAGGTAGGTAGGCAGGCAGGCAGACAGACAGACAGACAGATAGAGCAAGATAGAGAGAAACAGACACACAGACAGACGGATAGAGATAGATAGACAGAGATAGGTGAGTGGATAGAGACAGATAGTTAGATAGATAGTTAGATAGATAGATAGATAGATAGATAGATAGATAGATAGATAGATAGATAGAGCAAGACAGATAGAAACAGACAGACACAGAAATGGATAGAGATAGATAGAGATAGGTGAGTGGATAGAGGTAGGTAGAGGTAGGTAGATAGGTAGATATAGATAGATCAGTGGTTCTCAACCTTTTTAATGCTGCGACCCCCAACCGGTCGTAAGTCGAGGACTACTCAACTGGTACAGCACCGTTTTCAGAATGGGGCTTTTGGTGGGCTCAGCAGGGCAGAGACAGCCTAGACAATTCCTATTCCTATTCAAGAGAGTCTCTTCTATTGGCTTTCAAAAGCCAATAGAATAAAAGGGAGTAGCACAGCTAAGGAAAAGGGGGGGGGATGGCGGACTGCGTTGTTTGGCGACCCCCGTGAAATGGTCATTCGACCCCAAATGGGGTCCCAACCCACAGGTTGAGAACCACTGAGATAGATAGACATAGACAGATAGATAGAGCAAGATAGATAGAGCAAGATAGATAGAAACAAACAGACAGACACAGACAGATGGATAGAGATAGATGGAGATTGGTGAGTGGATAGAGATAGATAGATAGATAGATAGATAGATAGATAGATAGATAGATAGATAGATAGATAGATAGATAGATAGATAGATAACCTTTATTGTGATATTTTACTGTGGGCACATTGGCATACATTAAAGATGAAAAATTGTTGCTTGCTCTCAAAAGTGTACACCTACATAACACACATTTAAACATGCTATATACAATATATGTATAGACCTACACGCTTACATATAAGTAACATATAAATATTATTCACTGTCCATCTTGAATACATAACAGAAGGAGGAAGCTTTAGACTTCACAAGGTTAATACTATATGGAACAAAACTGTGACTGAATCTGGATGTTCTGCTTCAGATACCACACGGGTTCCCCGCCAGGGGTGCAAAACAATATTCCAGGTGTGTGTGAAAACCTGGGTTTAGAAGTTTCAAAATTATAGTGTATATCCATAATACTTTATTTTGAACTTTTTCAAGGGGGGTGAGACTATATCGGAAGCGTTCTAGGGGCGCGGGGTATAGAAAAGGTTGGGAGCCGCTGTTTTAAGATCTGTAAGCTGTCCAGAATCACCATTTTCAGGGAGATGGGCGGCATATTGGATGGATGGATGGATAAATGGATGAATGATGGATGTATAGATGGATGAATGGATGGACGGACAAATGGATGGATAGATAAATGGATAAATAAATGGCTGGATGGATAAATGGATGGATAAATGGATGAATGATGGATGTATAGATGGATGAATGGATGGACGGACAAATGGATGGATGGATAAATGGATAGATAAATGGATAAATAAATGGATGGATAGGTGGATAAATGGATGGATAGGTGGATAAATGGGTGGATGGATAAATGGATGGATGATTATTGGATGGATGAATGGATGGATAAATGTTGGGAGACCACGAAGTCCCCTCCTCCCAGAAGGGAGCAAGGAGATCAGGATGATGGGCTCTTTGTCTGAGCCACGTCGTCAAGGCCAAACCGCTTGTCTCTTTTGCAGACGATATAATTAAATTGAACAAGAGAGAAGAGAGGAAACACAATTTCCCGAAGATGAAGAGAGGCCTTCACCAGAACGGGACTCGGCAGTTCAGGATGAGGAGAATGAAGTGGGGAATTCAAGAATATCCAGGTTAGTTGAGTCTGGAACATGGTTTGTTCTCACGGAACTAGGGAGAAACCGTTCAAGGCCTCTGTCTTTTGGCAGCTAAGAGATCACTCCTAATCCCTTCTTTTTCCTTCCTTCCTTCCTTCCTTCCTTCCTTCCCTCCCTCCCTCCCTCCCTCCCTCTTTCTTTCTTTCTTTCTTTCTTTCTTTCTTTCTTTCTTTCTTTCTTTCTTCCTTTCTCTTTTTCTGTCTCTTTCTCTCTGTCTTCCTTTCTTCCTGCCCTCTTTCTTTCTTTCTTTCTTTCTTTCTTTCTTTCTTTCTTTCTTTCTTTCTTTCTCTCTTTCTCTTTCTCTTTCTCTCTTTCCCTTTTTCTTGCTTTCTCTTTTTCTGTCTCTTTCCTTCTCTTTCCCTTTCCTTCTCTGTCTCTCTTTCTTTCTCCTTTCTTTCTCTTTTTCTGTCTCTTTCTTTCTGTCTCTTTCTCTCTGTCTTCCTTCCTTTCTTCCTGCCCTCCCTTTTACTTTCTTTCTTTCTTTCTCTTTTTCTTTCTTTTTCTTTTTCTGTCTCTTTCCTTCTGTCTCTTTCTTTCTCTTTCTCTCTGTTTTCCTTCCTTTCTTCCTGCCCTCTTTCTTACTTTCTTTTTTCTTTCTCTTTTTCTTTCTTTCTCTTTTTCTGTCTCTTTCTTTCTCTTTCCTTCTCTGTCTCTTTCTTTCTCTGTCTCTCCTTCCTTCCTTCCTTCCTTCCTTCCTTCCTTCCTTCCTTCCTTCCTTCCTTCCTTCCTTCCTTCCTTCCTTTCTTTCTTTCTTTCTTTCTTTCTTTCTTTCTTTCTTTCTTTCTTTCTTTCTTCTTTCCCTGGCAGGCTTTGGCAAGAACCACTTAGGACGTCGGAAGCAGGTGGCAGGGAAGAGGCGTGCCTACGGCATCAAGACGGGCTTGGCGGCGAGGAAAGCCATGGGGGCTCACAAAGGCATCAGCCCCCTCAACAGGTCACCCCTCAGTGAGAAGGTACTGCCTGGGCTCACTGCAGTTCGGAGAAGGGAGGAAAGCTGCTTTAGTTTCTTCCTGTCATCCAGCCATGAGATTGCATGCCGGCCAGCTGGGGGCATTCTGGGAGTTGACGTCCACCCGTCTTAAAACGCCTCCGCTTGAGAAACGTTGGTCCAGTACGGGTAGTCCTCAACCTACGGCCGCAATTGACTTGCCCCAAATTTCAGTTGCTAAGCCAGACCTTTGTCAAGTGAGGTTTGCCCCCTTTTACGCCCTCGTCACAGTCACTAAGCGAATCACTGCAGCTGTTAAATTAGGAACACGGTT
Organism: Crotalus tigris; assembly: GCF_016545835.1. Taxonomy (NCBI): domain Eukaryota; kingdom Metazoa; phylum Chordata; class Lepidosauria; order Squamata; family Viperidae; genus Crotalus; species Crotalus tigris. Next base: position 535,126 of record NW_024098453.1, on the reverse strand, counting down.
GTTAAGTGAAACCGGCTCCACCCCCATTGACCTTGCTTCTCAGAAGGTCGCAGAAGGGGATCACGTGACACACCCCCCCACCCCCGGGACACTGTGACCGTCATAGATATGAGTCGGTTTGCCGAGCGTCCGAATTTTGATCATGTGACCGCGGGGATGCTACAAGGGGTCCTAAGTCTGAGAAAACGGTGCTCCTTTTTCCAGTGCCGCTCTAAGTTTGAACCGTCACTCAATGAACTGCTGTAAGTAGAGGACCACCTGTACATTAGATTGAGGCTACCCCGAGCCTGGTGTTAGGTCAGGGGGGTCTCCAAACCCGGCCACTTGAAGACCACCGGACTTCAATTCCCAGAATTCCTTAGCCAGCAGTTTCTCTTTAAAAACTCATTTTAATCCTCGGAAGTTTATTTTCCTGTTTGATCTTCAGGCTTCTCTCCTAGGATGTGATCTGGCTCCGGGTCTAACCTCTGGATCTTACGATCTGCTTCTCTGTTTAGTTTGGGGCTGGGAGGGGAGGGGGCTTTGATCTCGTTTTTGTTTTGCTGGTTGTGCACGGGACTGGCTTTGGGTGTCTTCCCTAAAGAACCTGCAACGGAATTACTCCGTTTTGAAAAGGAAGACGCCCGCCCAGAGACAATCCGAATTACAGAGGAAGCAAGGAGCCCGCCTCCGGAGACCCGCCTTGCTAAACCGAAGGTAAGCGTTCGGAGAGGCGCCCTTAAAGCTTGGACTCGGGGGAAAGCCTCCAGACATTACGAGGAAAGGAATTGCTTTACAGGGGTTATCACAACCGCTGAGCCCAAGAGTCCTGTTGCTAAGCGAAGCGGTTATTAAATGAGTTTTGCCCCCCTCTTGCGAACGTCCTTGTTCCAGTTGTTCAGCGAATCGCCGCTGGAAGCATCTCTCTCCCTCCGAAATTGCCGATTTTCCACTGGAATCGGCTTCGGTGACTCACTTAACAACAGTGGCAAGAAAGGTCGTAACGGGGCAAAAAGCACTTTACAACTTATCTCACTTGGTGACAGAAATTTTGGGCTTGGTTGCCATAAATGGAGGACTGTCTATTCCGTTCAAACCATTCCCATAATCTTTGCAGGATTTTTGCCACTCGGTGTACCTGGCTGTGTAATTATATCTATATATCTCTATATATTTATATCTATCTGTCTGTCTGTGTGTATGTATGTATGTATGTGTATGTTTGTATGTATGTATATGTATATATACATATACATACTATGTTCATAGTATGTTTAGGTGTGTGTCATGTATGTGTTTCACTTTGAGAGCAGGCAACTAAATTTCATTTTTGATGTGTGCCGTTGTGCCCACAGTAAAATATAAATAGATAGGTAGATCTAGATCTATTTATCTACCTAATACCTATCTTCCTTCCTTCCCTCCCTCCCTCAAACTCCTTCCTTCATTCTATCCTCACCCACTATCTATCTGTCTGTCTATCTATCTATCTATCTATCTATCTATCTATCTATCTACCTTCCTTTCTTTCCTTCCTTCCTTCCCTCCCTCCCTCCCTCTCTCCCTCAAACTCCTTCCTTCATTCTACCCTCACCCACTATCTATCTATCTTTCTTTCTTTCTACCTTTCTTTCCTTCTTTCCTTCCTTCCTTCCTTCCCTCCCTCCCTCCCTCAAACTCCTTCCTTCATTCTACCCTCACCCACTATCTATCTATCTTTCTTTCTTTCTACCTTTCTTTCCTTCTTTCCTTCCTTCCTTCCTTCCCTCCCTCCCTCCCTCAAACTCCTTCCTTCATTCTACCCTCACCCACTATCTATCTATCATCTATCTATCTAGATGAATAGATAGATAGATATAGATAGATAAAGATATAGATAGATATAATCAGCAAATTCGCTGATAGTCCACTTGAATCTGCAGGTCTTTATTTCTTTATCTGATAAAACTTTAGATTGTGACCTCTTTGATCCAGTGAATTTCCTTTTGTCACTCTGTAACAATGCAGGTAGTCCTCAACGTACGACCACAATTCGGAATGGAACTGTGCTTAAGTGATGTGGTCGCTAAGTGAGTCATGCCTCATTTTACGACCATTTTGCCTGGTCCTTAAGTGACTCATACCTTAAGTGAAGCAAAACCTCCAACTCCCTGGGAAGGAAGTGACTTCGGGACACAGCGACTGTCTTAAACGCATGCCGATTGTCAACACCCGAAATTTCACAATGCAACTGTCGGAACACTGTTATAGTCATAAGTGTGAGGACTGGGCCTGGTTGGCTTTTTTTTCCATGCCATTGTAACTTTGGTTGTCAAACGAATGGTTGTAAATCGAGGACTACCTGTTTCGTGGCAATAAATCAGAAGTAGGCAACCTTGGCTCTTTTATGAATCGTGGACTTCAACTCCCAGAATTCCTGAGCCAGCCATGCTGAGGGGAAAGGGAGAAGTTTCCAAGCTGAGCCATGCTGGCTGAGGAATTCTGGGAGTTGAAGTCTACGAGTCATAAAAGGGCCCTAGTTTCCCACCCCACCCCGGCAGTAAATGATGCAGGGACATATGGCTATGATTATTTGCTATATTTACAGGCCGAGCATCCAGTCTCTGTCTGCCAGAATTGGGAATAAGTTATACCAGCAGAAAGATATGCGCCAAGCGACTTTCTTCTTTCGCCGGGGCCTGAAGGTATTTATATATCTGCATTTCTCTACCGGAAGCACCTGTCAATCAAAGGCAGGAGTAGGCAACTCAACTCAGCTCTTTTATGAATTTCTGAGCCAGCCATGCTGAGGGGAAAGGGAGAGGTTTGCAAGCTGAGCCATGCTGGCTCAGGAATTCTGGGAGTTGGTCCATGAGTCATGAAGGGGCCATAGTTTCCCCATGCTGGCTGAGGAATACTGGGAGTTGAAGTCCACGAGTCATGAAGGGGCCATACTTCCCCCGTGCTGGCTCAGGAATTCTGGGAGTTGAAGTCCACAAGTCGTGAAGGGACCATAGTTCCCCCATGCTGGCTGAGGAATTCTGGGAGTTGAAGTCCACGAGTCATGAAGGGGCCCTTAGTTCCCCCATGCTGGCTCACGAATTCTGGGAGTTGAAGTCCACCAGTCATAAAAGAGCCAAGGTTGCCTACCCCTGCTCTAGGGGAAGGCAGGATATCTGTTCAATGGACCAAGTGTCCTGCAGATCTTAAAACAAGAGTCTTCAAACTTGGCCCTTTGATGGCTGGTGGACTTCAACTCCCAGAATTCCTCAGCCAGCTTCCATTTTGTTTGTTAAATTTAAGACAGAGGTCTTCAAACGTGGCCCTTTGATGACTGGTGGACTTCAACTCCCAGAATTCCTGAGTCAGCGTGGGGAAACTATGGCCCCTTCATGACTTGCAGACTTCAACTCCCAGAATTCCTCAACCAGCATGGGGGAACTATGGACCCTTCATGACTCGTGGACTTCAACTCCCAGAATTGCTCAGCCAGCATGCGGGAACTAGAGCCCCTTCATGACTTGCGGACTTCAACTCCCAGAATTCCTGAGTCAGCGTGGGGGAACTAGGGCCCCTTTATGACTTGCGGACTTCAACTCCTAGAATTCCTCAGCCAGCATGGTGGAACTATGGCTCCCTTCATGGCTTGCGGACTTCAACTCCCAGAATTCCTCAACCAACATGCAGGAACTATGGCTCCCCTCATGGCTTGCGGACTTCAATTCCCAGAATTCCTGAGCCAGTGTGCCTGTCTTAAAATCTTGTCACTCAGTTTGGTTTCCGTTGAGGGCGTTTTCCTGAGGGGGAGCCTAGCTTTGAGGTCTTTTGTTACCCCACTAGGTAATATCATCAGTGCTAGAAGGGAGAGGGGTTTGCTGAGCTTGCTTGTTTTGCTGCAGACATTTCACTAACCGACTAGGTAACACCATCAGTGCTAGAAGGGAGAAGGGTTTGCTCTCTGCTTATACCCAAGTAGCCTGGCCTGTCAATGTTGGCCTTGGAGTTTTTCCCTGGTTAGGCTGTTGATTATGTTAACTTGTTTATCTGAGATGATAGTTTGTTCATTGGATTATTATTTACTTCTTGACTGTTGCTTTAGCATTAATCTTGGTGCTAGTCCCTGTTGATTGCTGGTGAGATAGTAAACTCCACTCCCTTCTAGCACTGATGATGTTACCTAATTTGGTAATGAAATGTGTGTAGGAAAACAATTAAGTTTAGAGAGCACCAGATTCTTCCTCCTCCTCCTCCTCCTCCTCCTCACCACACACCCACCCTCCCTTTTTAGCACTGATGGTGTTACCTAGTAGGGTCGTTAAATGTCCGCCAGAAAAGCACTAAGCTCAGAGAGCACCAAGGACCCCACCTGTGGATACCCTTGCAGGGTATAATTATAGGGGTAGAAATATGAAAAATGAATTCTGGAAGCTTTCACAAAAGCCCATAAGCATCTAGGAGAACGTTTCTCAAGCCTAGAAACTTTACGATGTGTGGGCTGCAAATCCCAGAATTTCCCCAGTCAGCCGTGCCAAGGTTGAGAAACACCGATGGAGCAAATAGGAGGACTGTCCTGGTTCCGACAGATGAAACTCTTCAAAAGAACTTCGAGGCATTGTTTACTTTAAAGGATCTTTTATTCGAGTAGCAGAATATCGGCACTGCATAATCGAAGCCAAAAACTGAATTCCCCTCCCCTGGGCACATAGTATCCAAGCACAATTCCCTCCTCCAATTAACCGTTATAAATCACATTCCCCAATTAGCTTGAAGCACAGGCTTCCTCTCCAGTTCTCCAGCCCGGCAATTCTTTATCAGCTCTGATTTCAATAACCTTGATCCTCAAGTTAGGTTTTGTGTTGTTACGTCTAGCTGGACTCTTTCACATTTCCCCCTAAAAGCGAAAGGGAAAAAGATGGCTCCATTTCCCTCTGTTGTCAATGCAAAAACATCCGATGTTAGCAGCATCCTCAAGGACTTCTTGTAACTGTAGGAAGTAGAAGTAGAAATCTTTTATTTTTCCTCACATGCTTCACCTGGCTAGCTTGTTACCCATAAGTATCTGATTTTTTTCTCCCCCCCCCCCCTTTTCCCATCCCCAGGTACAAGCACAAGTCCATCCGGAGGATGACCTCAGAAGCCAGGGAACCAAACGGACTCGCCCGTAGGTATTCGAAAGGAATTGACCGAGCAATCGCCAAGCCATACCCTGTTTTCTTTTGGAGGACGTATCTCAATTCTATATTTTTTTTTAAAGGACCACGGGTGTTTTTTTTGTTCTTGCAAACTCATGCAGAAAAATGCAGCACGGGAATTCAGTTGGATCGGAAAGAGGAGCTGGTGGCCGCTGGAGAAACGAGTGGGATTAAATAAGACATCACTTTGATTCTGTACAGGGAGTCCTCCACTTAACGACCGTGATGGAGCCCAACAGTTCTATCGGCCTCCATTGTGGTCGTAACCCGAGGACCACCTGCAAACCTTGTTTATGAAAATAGTTTGCTGTACAGGTAGTCCTTAGTTTTGAGCCCAAAATTGACGTTGCTGAGTGAAACGTTTGTTCAGTGAGTTTTGCCCCGTTTTACGGCCTTTCTCGCCACCGTTTTTAAGTGAATTGCTGCAGTTGTGAAGTCAGCAACCCGGTCGTTAAGCGAATCCAGCTTCCTCCCGTTGACTTTGCTTGTCAGAAGGTCGCAAAAGGGGATCGCGTGACCCCCAGGGACTCTGTGACCGTTATAAATAGGAGCCAGTTACTAAGCAGCTGGATTTTGATCATGTGACCACGGGGAGGCTGCGATGGTCGTAAGTGTGAATAAGGATCCTCCTAAGTCACTTTTTTTCAGTGCTGTTGTAACTTTGGTCGCTGAATGAATGGGTGGTAAGTCGAGGATTACGTATAATTCGGTATAATTTACCGAAAGGAAATAGCCTCGGAAATCTTGAGGTCGGTGATTTGAAAGCTGATGTCCAGCACCATCAATGTAAACCAGTGGTTCTCAACCTTTTTAATGCCGCGACCCCCAACCGGTCGTAAGTCGAGGACTACTCAACCGGTCGTAAGTCGAGGACTACTCAACTGGTGCAGCACCGTTTGCAGACTGGGACTTTTGGCGGGCTCGGCAGGGCAGAGAGCCTGGACAATTCCTATGGGCCTTTGCGAGCCAATAGAATTAGACTTTATTCAAGAGAGTCTATTCTATTGGCTTTCAAAAGCCAATAGAATAAAAGGGAGTAGCACAGCTAAGGAAAAGGGGGGAAAAAATGGCGGACTGCGTTGTTTGGCGACCCCCGTGAAATGGTCGTTCGACCCAAATGGGGTCCCGACCCACAGGTTGAGAACCACTGATGTAAACCCATTCCGGATATCAACGGCATTAGCGCTTAGACTTGTATACCGCATCACAGGCCTTTACAGTCCTCTTTGAGTGGTTTACAATGTCAGCCTCTGGCCCCCAACAATCTGGGATCTCATTTTACCGGCCTCGGAAGGCTGGACGGCTGAGCCAACCTTGAGCCGGAGGGTCAGGATCGAACTTCCTGGCAAGTGAGCAGGGAGTGAGCCTGCAATTCCGCCCTCTAACCACAGCGCCACCACGATTCTCCCAGATACAGCTGTGAATTATGCAGTTTATCCAGTGTCTTCTGTATCGTTAATGATTTATAGCAATGGTGACGAACCTATGGCACGCGTGCCAGAGGTGGCACTCGGAGCCCTCTCTGTAGGCACGCGTGCCATGCCCCAGAGATGGCACCTGTCCCTTTTCAACCAGCCGCCTGCTAACTCGCCGAAGTCCCACATGGCCGGATGCATCCCAGCACGGCTGGTTTCCCTCCCCCCCGCCCCATCCCTCCTGGCCTCACATGCTCTTTTCCCAGGCACGACCCACTGCATCGCCACCTCAGCTGTTGGCCAGCTGTCCAGCTCAACGGCGGGCTTCTCTGAACTGCTGGCAGGCTGCGGAGCTCCAGAGTGCGTTGGTCGAGGGGCCGGCAGGCTGTGGCTGCTGATGGACACTGTCGGCCAGACACGGACACGGACGAGCCTCCTACCCACCGCCCCACCTGCCAGAGACCCCCTGGATCTCCCCCAGCCCTGCCCATCCTCCACAGGCATCCCTCCCCCACGAGCAACATCAGGTGACCACGCCCACCTTGGCCACGCCCACCCAGTCTGCCATGACCACCACGGCCACGCCCACCCGGCACCCAGCAATAAATACGTGGGTTTTGGGTTGCAGTTTGGGCACTCGGTCTCTAAAAGGTTCGCCATCACTGATTTATAGCCAAAAAAAGTATCCATGGGGCCTGTGTGACATGTCATGAATGTCCTGCAAAGAACTTTGGAATTAATAAGATACGCTTTCCATGCAGATGGCGAACGTCTACCAGAAACGGAGGGATTTTGACCATCTCCATCGACAATCCTGGTGCTGTCCTCTCTCCGATGTGAGTGAAACTGAATAATCGAGACCACACATTAGATTCTGCTTCGGCTGATTCGTGGCTTATGCTTATACACAAGATTCTAGTCGGCTAGCGGTCAGTGCTAAATTAGAATAACAAGAGTTGGAAGAGACCTTGGCGGTCTTCCAGTCCAACCCCATGCTACACCATTTTGGAGAAATGGTTGCCCACTCTCTTCTTAAAAACCTCCAGGGATGGCTTAGATAAAAGTTAGCGGAATTGAAGAGAGATTGGACCGCTTGTGGGAACGTAACGATTCCAGGCTGGTTCCTCACTTGACTGCAACCCCGGTCCCTGCCTGTCCTTCTACAAAAGGACACTTTTATTTCCCATTAGCATATCCCATAGAGGCTTAGTTGCAAAGGTATTTGTGGGTTGATGAAAATAGCCATCATCCAAACCAGGTTTTCTCAGCATGGTACTCCTATATGGGGTTTCCATCAAGCTCGTTGGCAGATGCCCCAAATTAAAGACAGTTCTTTCCCAGCTTAATTCTCTAGACATTTAGCAAGAGTTATTGAAAAATTCAACTTGGATGGTGTTCAGCCACTGTCTTTTTTAGAAGCCTGGTTTCCTTTTACCACTAATTCTTCTAAGCATAACTGCTTTCTCCAGCAAATTCTCCCACACGACAGGGCCAAAGCAAGTGAGACGCAGTTTTGTGATTTTTTTTGCCTTCTGTTGACATGTCTGATGTTATGCCCTAGAGCAGGGGTAGGCAACCTTGGCTCTTTTATGACTCGCGGACTTCAACTCCCAGAATTCCTGAGCCAGTGTGGGGGAACTATGGCCCCTTCATGACTCGTGGACTTCAACTCCCAGAATTCCTCAGCCAGCATGGTGGAACAATGGCCCCTTCGTGACTCCTGGACTTCAACTCCCAGAATTCCTCAGCCAGCATGGGGGAACTTTGGCCCCTTCATGACTTGCGGACTTCAACTCCCAGAATTCCAGAGCCAGCATGGCTCAGCTTGGAAACCTCTCCCTTTCCTCTCAGCATGGCTGGCTCAGGAATTCTGGGAGTTGAAGTCCACCAGTCATAAAAGAGCCAAGGTTGCCTACCTCTGGCCTAGAGGACTTGCTTGTTAGTCACCTTCGTTGTCCGAAGAACACGCAAAGTCCTTCTCTGACGCCACAACTCAAACGAAACTTAATTTTTAATTTCAGCCCCGCGTCACTCCGGGGTCTTCTATTAAAATCCACTCAGCATGCCTTTGATGTTCGGCGTAACTGTCAATTGTCGTCTCCTGTTTTAAAGTGCAAACCTTTTGTTGGAACTGGGCGGGTGTGCTATCACAATCTGTTTTTGCTCCTGCAGCTCCTTGAAGCCGAGACTCGCCAGCAACCTCATCCCCCCGTTTCTCTTGAAGAAGGAGCAGTCGGAAGAGAAGAAGATCCCCAAAGGCGTCCCTCTGCAGTTCGACATCAACAGCGTCGGGAAGCAGGTGGGTTGCTCCGATCTGCCCTCCATCCAAAACTGGGAGCACAGTTCTGTCAGCCCCGATTAAGCTTGAGCATCAGCGTTGGCGCAGAGAGTTCTCGATTGACAAACATTCATTTAGTGACCAGTCAGACCTGCCGCTAGACCTGCTTGATAATCCTGTAAAGCAGTGGTTCTCAACCTGTGGGTCGGGACCCCATTTGGGGTCGAACGACCATTGCACGGGGGTCGCCAAACAATGCAGTCCACCATTTTTTCCCCCCTTTTCCTTAGCTGTGCTACTCCCTTTGATTCTATTGGCTTTTGAAAACCAATCGAATAGACTCTCTTGAATAGAGTCTCATTCTATTGGCTTTCCAAAGCCAATAGGGATTGTCCAGGCTGTCTCTGTCCTGCTGAGCCCGCCAAAAATCCCAGTCTGCAAACGGTGCTGCTGCACCAGTTGAGTAGTCCTCGACTTACGACCGGTTGAGTAGTCCTCGACTTAACGACCGGTTGGGGGTCGCGGCATTAAAAAGGTTGAGAACCATTGCTGTAAAGGCAAGACAAGAAGCGATGGATGGAAACTCAGCAAGGAGAGACACAACCTGGAACTAAGGAGGAATTTCCTGACAGTGGGGACAATTAACCAGGGGAACCACCTGCCTCCAGAACTTGTGAATGCTCCAACACTGGAGGTCTTCAAGAAGAGACTGGACAGCCATTTGTCTGAAATGGTATAGGATTTTCTGCCTGAGCAGGGGGTTGGACTAGATCAGTGGTTCTTAACCTTTTTGAACGAATCGCCCTCTTGAGCCAATGAGGAAGTTGTCATCGCCCCCCTCCCCCAACATAACCTCTCAATCACAGGAAATAATTCTTCAATTTATGCAAACCCTTTTTTTTTGTTTTCTTTAAAATTGTCATCAGGACATATCAATGCAAATCATTTATTTCCAGTCTTTTTTCCATATCTCCCATATTCTGGCCAATGGCGCGCCACTGTATGGGTAGAGGCTGCTGCGCAACGCGCATGAAGATAAGCGATGCGTATTCACATACGTATGGTGTTCTGTACGGAAGCTAGCTGGATGAACATTTAAAAACACAATTCGATCCACTAATAGCGAGCAATCTGATGTTTTTGTACGACAGATATACAGCGATTCACTGTACGAAAAAGTCTCAAAAGTGTCCCCAAAACTTCTCACTCCATCACCCCCATATCGCCCCCTTTTCATTCCTTCGCCCCCACATTGCCTCTTTTCGTTCCATCACCCCCCTGAAAAATGAGGGGGCAATATCGCCCAGGTTAAGAACCACTGGACTAGATGACCTCCAAGGTCCCTTCCAACTGTTATTATTATTATTCATTAGACGTGAACCTCAAATCAACTGAACATTCAAATTGACTGGCGTCGATGGTTAACACTGGTTGCTGCCAGCATCCTAGGTATCAGGTACCTCCTTAAAGCGTTCCGAGTAGCGCAGTTTTTTTGTAGCATGACTTCTCTCTTCTCTGCTTTACAGACCAGCATGACCCTCAATGAACGCTTTGGGATCCTGAAGGAACAAAGGACAGCTCTAGCTCAAAACAAGGGCAGCCGTTTTGTGACAGTGGCCTAGAAGAGGCCCTGCCCAACGGGCCCCCCTCCTTCGAAGGCGCTGGAGAGACTGTGGTCCAGAGATCGTGGGAGATGTTGGACTTTGTGGGTCAAGATCCCGAAGGAGCTGAATCCTCCTCCCCCTTCATTTACTCCCCTTAACTTTATACCGGGGCGTCCAACCGTGACCGCTTTTAAAAACACGTGGACTTCACTTCCCAGAAAGTCCCCAGCCCAGCCACGGGAGTTGAAGCCCACCGCTCTTAAAAGTGACCAAGATTGGACACCCCACCCCCCCCCCTTGCTTGGAATAGTTAGAGACCAGACAACCCAACCCTCTCGTATCCCCATAGAAGAAGGAAACGCAGCAGGCTTTGGTGAATGGAATCCCTTTGCCTGGAGGCGGGCAGGTCCAACTAACCCCTGCAAGAAGGGGGAGATCATAATTTGCTTTTTGTTGTTGTTGTTGTGGTTGTTTTTGAAGATGCCGGTAGGTGTTGACGCTCCACCCCAGTGCTGCCAAGATGAAAGAGTTATACAGTTGCTCTCCTGGTCCGGTTTACTTTTAGTTTTTGGCCGCAGAAGCAACCGGTGTGTGTGTGTGTGTGTGTGTGTGTGTGTGATTGTCGTGATGGTGATTGGGGATCTCCCATCACGGCTTCCCTAGCGGCGCCAGCATGAATCCAGTCCGTAGGCTTGCAGAACGAACGTGTGAGTATCTTCATAGTAAAACCTCCCGCCACCTCGAGTTAAATTTTATCCTTCGGTCACAAAGCGAGCCACTGGCTCTCTTTCAGGGCGTCCTCCACCGAAGTGAGCCCGGTTCCCTTTAATGTCACCCGCCGAGTTTTGTTGATGGTTGCTTTGTTGTGTAGTGAGACACGTACACTTTGTGACTCCTCTACTTGTCCGTCGTTCCACCAAGGGACCTTCCTGTTGTGTCAAGGGATCAGAAGTCATGGAGTCAACATCTCAGCTTATATACCCCAAACTCTCTGCATGTTTGATTTTTATTTTTTATTTTACTTCCAACCAGGGGATATTTGGAATCCTAAAACGAATAACGGAACTGCCTACAGGGACATCCTGAATTTCTGGATGTTCATTGGAGAAGATACACTTGACTCTGAAATGTTCATTTTATTGTGGTTTTCAAAGCAAAAAAGATTTGGGGCAGTCCTTAGAGCATTTTTTTTTCTAAATGGCCCATGATGATTAATGTTCTTTTGTTTCTTAATTTTTTATATATATATACCGTATATGCCGGCGTATTAGGCAATCCGGCGTATAAGACGACCCCCGTCTTTGGCGCCGAGTTTAGCGCTTCCGGAAGTCGTCTTATACGCCGGCATATACGGTATACACACACACCTTCTGTGTCAGTGTTTCTCAATCTTGGCAATGTGTGGACTTCAACTCCCACAATTCTCCAGCCATCCATGCCTGTTCCTTTTTCACGTACCCCCCCCCTAAAGAGGAGAGATTGCAGAGGAAGGGATTACAAGAGAGTAAGCTAACACTGTCTGGAGAATCCTGGGCGTTGAAGTCCACGCATCTTCAAAGTTGCCAAGGTTGAGAAACACTGTTCTGTATCATTACGGTGGGAAAAAGTCTGGGATATTTTTTTTTTCTCAATTGTGTACTAAAAATTCTGTTGGAAGTTTGTTAAAAAATGAAGTAGACCGGCCTTCCTTTAACCCGGTGCCCCCTAGGCGGATTGGAGAAGCTTCCATCATCCCCCCCCCCCACCAGTTAGGGACATTGTAGTAGCCCAACCCATCTCACGGGCACCAGGTGGGAGAAGACTGAAAGAGGTGGTATGCCAAGAACCATCCTGCGTTTGGTTTGTACCAGGATGCAGTTAAAATGAGCGAACAAACCTTTTGCATCAAACCGGATGCAAAAAAATCGATGCAATGCATCTCAAGAAAGCTAGTTTGTACTTAAGGAGAATATACTTTAAATCTGTACCTCTGGGTATTTTTTTTTTTTTTTTTTTGGGAAAAGTTAATACATTTGGATCTATTCTAAAGCTGTTGGACTTTTTAAAAATAAAAAAAAAAGTTACAAGTTTGTGGGTGTGCACAGTGGTTACTACATTGGGCAATTGGCCTGTGCAGGTACTCCTTGACTTACAAACCCCAGTTGAGCCCAAAATTTATCTGGTTAAGTGAGTTTTACAGCTTGTCTTGCCACGGGTTGTAAAGTGAATCACTGCATTTGTTAAGTTAGTAAGAAAGTCGTTAAGGGAATCTGGCTCCCCCCCCCATGGACTTTGCCCGTCGGAAGGTCGCAAAAGCGGATCACATGACCCCCGGGACGCTACAACCGTCATAAATATGAGTCGACTGCAAAAGCGTCTGAATTTTGATCACATGACCAGGGGGAATGCTGCATCAGTTAGAAGTGTGAAAAACGGTCATACGTCCCTTTTTTTTCAGTGCCATCGTAGCTTCGAACAGTCACTAAATGAAACTGTTGTAAGTCGGGGATGGCCTGTATTCTATCATGGGGGACTTAGAAAAAATGGCTGTTAAACTTTTACAGGTCGTCCTCGACTTACAACTATGGTTGAGCCCAGCAAGGCAACTCGAGTGAATTGTGTCCCATTTTACGACCTTTTTTTCCAACCGTTGAGCGAATCATTGCAGTTGTTAAGCGAATCGCATGGTGGTTAAGGGACTCTGGCTTCCTCCATTGACTTTGTTTGTCAGAAGGCGGTTGTTTAACGATCTTTGGAAGTAGGGGGTACCTTGCTCAATAATAGTGACTGTGAGAGGGATCTCGGAGTCCTAGTGGACAATCCCTTAAATAGGAGCCAGCCTTGTGCTGCAGCTGCCAAAGAAGCCAACACAGTGCTAGGCTGCATTAACAGAGGGATAGAATTAAGATCAGGTGAAGTGTTAATACCACTTTACAAGGCCTTGGTAAGGCCACACTTGGAATACGGCATCCAGTTTTGGTCCCCACCATATAAAAAAGATGCTGAGACTCTGGAAAGAGTGCAGAGAAGAGCAACAAAGATGATTAGGGGACTGGAGGCTAAAACGTATCAGGAACGGTTGCTGGAATTTGGTATCTCTAGTTTAATGAAGAGAAGGACGAGGGGGGACAGGATAGCAGCCTTCCAGTATCTCAGGGACTGCCCCAAAGAAGAGGGAGTCAAGCTCTTCTCCAAAGCGCCTGAAGGCAGGACAAAAAGCAACGGGTGGAAACTCATCAAGGAGAGAAGCAACCTGGAACTAAGGAGAAACTTCCTGACAGTGAGAACAATTCACCAGTGGAACAACCTGCCTCCAGAAGCGGTGAATGCTCCAACACTGGAAGTTTTTAAGAAAAGACTGGACAGCCATTTGTCTGAAATGATACAGGGTTTCCTGCCTAAGCAGGGAGTTGGACTAGATGACCTCCAAGGTCCCTTCCAACTTTACTACTACTACTACTACTACTACTACTACTACTACTACTACTATTACTAAAAGGGGAGCTTGATTTAAATAAAAATTGAAAATTAATTGAAAATTGGTCGGACCAGGCTGTGTCTGCGAGCTTTCTGTGACCTCTGTGAATTCTGTGTGTGTCAGGGACTTGCGTCCAAATGAAGTCAAGAGACGCTGATACAAACTTGTAGGTTTACATAAATATATTTTACATCTATATATAAAGCAAACTAGATAGTTGGGCAAACAGGATCGTCGTGAGGTAAATCACAGAGCCCACAGAGCAAAACACAAGAAAAAAGGCGGGAAAAAACAGAAACGCCCCCTCCATACCCACAGCAACCAATCACAACGCAGTTTGCCTCACAGGGCCAATTTCCAATCAATCAACTACAACTGTGTGTTCTGGCTCACTGCACAAATGCCACTGGTCCAGCTACTATGTTTTAAATATCTTAACACAACAGTTTGTGTTGTGTTAAGATATTTGTTAAGGTTTCTTGCACAACAGTGGACATATACACCTGTTTTTCACACTTAATGACCATTGCAGCATCCCCCGTGGTCACATGATCAAAATTTGGATGCTTGGCAACTGCCTCATATTTATGACGGTCGCAGTGTCCTGGAATCTTGTGATCCCCTTTTGCGACCTGACAAAGTCAGTGGGGAAGCCAGATTCACTTAACAACCATGTTACTAATTTAACAATTGCAGTGATTCACTCAACAACTTGGACAAGAAAGATAGTAAAATGGAGTTAACAACTATCCCCCAACTATTTCCTGCCTGAGCAGGGGGTTGGACTAGAAGACCTCCAAGGTCCCTTCCAACACTATTATTGTATTGTTGTTGTTATCCTGCTTAATAATGGAAATTGTGGTCATAAATCGAGGACTACTTGTACTACCCTTTGGTCTATATCAGGGTTGGCCCTTTTATGACTTGTGGACATAAATCGAGGACTACCTGTACTACCCTTTGGTCTATATCAAACCTGGCCCTTTTATGACTTGCGGACTTTAACTCCCACAATTCCTCAGCCAGGCACACTCCCCCTTCCATTGACTTTGCTTGTCAGAAGGTCGCAAAAGGGGATCACTCGATCCCAGGGACACACTGCAACCGTCATAAATATGAGTCGGTTACCAAGTGTCTGAATTCTGATCACATGACCCCGGGGATGCTGCAATGGTCCTAAGTGTGAAAATCGGCCGTAAGGCACTTTTTTCAGTGCCTTTGTAACTTTGAGCGGTCACTAAACAAACTGCATTCCCCTGTATTTTACCTCTTCTCCCCCCAGCCTTTTGATCATGATTTATCACTTCTTGGTTATATATACACTTATACATGCCGTGGGTTCAATCACACATAATAATAATAATAACAACAACAACTTGAACACCATTGGCATTGACAAATTCATTATTAGTCAATTGCAAAAGGCGGCTTTAGTAGGAACTGCTTCCATCCTGCGACGATATCTGTAATACCATCAAACATCCACATCTGCCTATCCCAGGTCCTGGGTAAGGACTCGATAGGTAGACAAAATGCCAAATCCAGTCTGAACATCTGGCTGACTGTGCGATGATCGATAATAATAATAATAGTAATGATGATAGAGTTGGAAGGAACCTTGGAGGTCATCTAGTCCAACCCCCTGCTCAGGCAGGAAATCCTATACCATTTCAGACAAATGGCTGTCCAGTCTCTTCTTAAAAACTTCCAGTGTTGGAGCATTCACCGCTTCTGGAGGCAGGTTGTTCCACTGGTTAATTGTTCTCCCTGTCAGGAAATTCCTCCTTAGTTTAGATTGCTTCTCTCCTTGATTAGTTTCCTTGATTAGTTCCTGGCCCGGATTAGCTGGCCAATCAAGAATTTAATTCTATTCTATTCTCTGGACTACGACTCCCAGAAGCCCAGAGGCCTGCCAGGGGAAAACGGGAAGCGCCTCGCCGCTCTGCGCAGGCGCCCTTCCGCGCGGGAGGCCGTCTTCCGCCCTTCTCCCCCTCACGCCGGCCCGCCCGCCCGCCTCGGCGCAGGCGCAGAGCGGGGGGCGGGGAAATGGCGGCGGCCGCGGCGGCGGCTGAGGGCGGCTGCTCCGGTGGCGGCGGCGGCGGCTCCGCGGTGCTCATGCCGGCGGCGGCGGCGGCGGCGGCGGCCAGCGGGAGCCTGGCGACGGGGGGCTGCGGCGCGGCGGGCCCGTCGTCGTGGACGCGCTCGCTGGAGCGGGCGCTGGAGGAGGCGGCGGCCAGCGGCGCCCTCAGCCTCAGCGGCAGGAAGCTGAGGGACTATCCGCGGGGCAGCGCGGCCGGCCATGACCTCAGCGACACCACCCAGGCCGGTGAGCGGGGAAGGCGGCCGGGCGGGCGGGAAAGATGGGGGTGGAGGTCGGACTACACGCCCCATGAGGCGCGGCGGAGCGGACTCCACGGCCCAGGCGCCGCAGCCGAGGCGGTTGTGAAGTAAACTCGCGGTGGGGTGGGGGGTGGGGTGGATGGGTCGTGTGGACTCCCGGAAGGAGTCAGGTGGATGCGGGCAGCGGGAGACGCGCGTCGTGAGAAGGCGGCCCGTGTCTGACCTGCATTTGAAGACAAGGACAAAATAAGACTTGGAAGGGACCCTGGAGGTCTTCTAGTCCAACCCCCTGCTCAGGCAGGAGATCCTTCTCTCTTTTTCTTTCTCCTCCTTAGAATAGACAGAGTTGGAAGGGACCCTGGAGGTCTTCTAGTCCATCCCCCTGCTCAGGCAGGAGACCCTATTATCATTTCAGACAAATGGCTGTCCAGTCTTTTCTTTGGCCTTACATCTCTTCTCTTCCCCCACCCTCCACCCCAAGCTTGTTTAATGCTGGGGTGGCTTTTGGGGGGGGGGGCTGTTGGGCCTAAAATTAGGAAGTCTGTGATGAGTCTGACGACCACCGCCGAGTCTGAAGCGTATGTTGCTAAAGTGAGACAAATAAGATAAGATAACCTTTAGTAATAGTAATAGTATAAAGTTGGAAGGGACCTTGGAGGTCATCTAGTCCAACCCCCTGCTCAGGCAGGAAACCCTACACCATTTCCGACAAATGGCTGTCCAGTCTCTTCTTAAAAACTTCCAGTGTTGGAGCATTTACTGCTTCTGGAGGCAAGCTGTTCCACTGATTAATTGTTCTCACTGTCAGGAAGTTTCTCCTTAGTTCTAGGTTGCTTCTCTCCTTGATTAGTTTCCACCCGTTGCTTCTTGTCCTGCCTTCAGGTGCTTTGGAAAATAGCTTAATTCCCTCTTCTTTATGGCAGCCCCTGAGATATTGGAATACTGCTATCATGTCCCCCCTTGTCCTTCTCTTCGTTAAACTAGACATATCCAATTCTAGCAACCGTTCCTTATATGTTTTAGCCTCCAGTCCCCTAATCATCTTTGTTGCTCTTCTCTGTACTCTTTCTAGAGTCTCAACATCTTTTTTACATCGTGGTGACCAAAACTGGATGCAGTATTCCAAGTGTGGCCTTACCAAGGCATTGTAGAGTGGCATTAATACTTCACGTGATCTTGATTCTCTCCCTCTGTTAATGCAGCCTAGCACTGTGTTGGCCTTTTTGGCAGCTGCAGCACACTGCTGGCTCATATTTAGGTGATTCATATTTATTGTCATTTTATTTTACTGTGGGCACCACAGCACACATCAAAAATGAAATTTAGTTGCCCGCTCTCAAAGTGAGCTTTTGTCCCGTTTTGCCAGCTTCTTGGCCCCGGTGGTTAAGCCAATCGTAGCAGTTGTAGAGAGTGTCACACGGTTGTTAAGTGAATCGGGCTTCCCCATTGACTTTGCTTGTCGGAAGGTCGTGTGACCGATCCCCTGAACATGGCAACCGTCGTAAATATGGACCAGCGGCCAAGCATCGGAATTTGGATCGCGTGACTGTGGGGATGGTCGTAAGTGTGAAAAACGGTCGTAAATCCCTTTTTTCAGCGCTATTGTAACTCTGGAAAGTCGCTAAACGAATTGTTGCCAAGAAATCCCTGTGGTTTTTTTTTTGTACCCTACCCTCGGAGGAGGAGTCTCTCCATCAAAGGATCTAATGATGGTTTAGCCGTGGGCAGAGTAAGGTGGGAATCTGGGTCCCCTGTCTTAGGGAAGGAGAAGATCTGGTGGCTTGGCTTCTGAGTTTGTTTATTCCTGTCAAAAGCATCAGAATGAAAAAAAGGCATATTATACGACCTAACATTTAAAATATAAAGTGCAAGATTAAAACATGTGCAAATGAAACAGATCTTGCCCAGAAAGTAGCAACATGGACTGATTAATTAATCAATTACTTTACATTAAGTCAGTGTTTCCCAAACTTGATAATTTTAAGGCATGTGGACTTCAACTCCCAGAATTCCACAGCCAGCGTTGCTGGCTGTGGAATTCTGGGAGCTGAAGTCCACATGCCTTAAAATTGTCAAGTTTGGGAAACACTGCATTAAGTGATTAATTTACTTCTGAATAAAGAGACCTCTTTGGGATGCAGGGTTTGAGGCTGTATCTCTCAGAGCTTTCACTGGTCGCCAGTTCCGCTCAAACTGGGTGACTTGGATATCTGAGTGAACGTGTGTGCCTGTGTACAGGTAGTCCTTGACTTACAACCGTTCATTTAGTGACTGAAGTCAGAGTGGCACTGAAAAAAAATGATTTATGACCGTTTGACACACTTACGGATGTTGGAGCATCCCCACCATCACGTGATCACAATTCAGACACTTGGCAAACTGGCTTACATTTATGATTGTTGCAGTGCCCTGCGGTCATGTGATCCGCTTTTGCGATCTTCTGACAAGGGGAAGCTGGACTCACTTAACAACCGTGTTACTAACGTAAACAACCGCAATGATTTACTTAACAACTGGGGCAAGGAAGGCCGTAAAGTGGGACAAAATTCATTGATCGACTGTCCTGTTTAGCAAGGGGAATTTTGGCCTGAATTTTATTTTATTTATTTTATTTTTAAAATTTATAAGCCGCCCCACTCCCGAAGGACTCTGGGCGGCTAACAATAAAAAACACATAAAACATAACAAACAACAATACAAAAACAATCATCCAGGGGTAAGATTTTATAAACCCCAGGCCTGCCGGAAAAGTTGTAAGTCGAGGACTACCCACATAAGAAAGCTAGAAGAGTAGAGTCCAACCATTCTGAGCCAAAAAATAAAGCAAAAATAAAAGTCGAACAAATAGCTGAGAGATGCAGAAGGAGGAGCAACTGGCATTGGACAGCCGTCTTGCGTAGCGACAGACATTTTGGGCTCAAATGTGGTTGTGTTGAGGACTACCTGTCTTCAGGGACCTGGGATCTGGCCTTCCAGTTCAGGAGCTGCTTTCTGTTCTTGGTGCAGAAAAGAGCAGCTACCGGAGAGAGGCTGTCCTCAAATGCCAGGCGAGTTTGTTGATCCAGTTTTTGAATGTTTAGCATCTGAATAACTCCTGGGCTAAAGAGGAGCCAAGCGTCTGCAGGTATTTGTTCAGGGAGAAAAACAAAAGCAAAGGAGCTTGCAGGATCCTCCTGGAGTTCACCACCGAAGGAGGCTCTGATGTTTTTGTAAAATAAGAGGACCACGGAAGTCTTGTGAAGTCCAGTTGGGCTGGCAAACGCTCCCCAGGGACCATCCCTCGGGCAGCAGCGATGATGAGGTCTTTTTATGTAGTCGCAATCTCTCGGCTTGACCACACGTAAACAGCAAGGGAAGCAAAGGAAGGAGGCAGGCCAGCTGGCTGTAGGAACTTTTCAGTCTGAAACTTGACCGAAGGGGAAAGGGCGTGGAAAGAAACTGAGATACAACCAAACCAGAGATGAAGCTGAGCAGATTAACTACATCTGCTCAGCTTCATCTCTGGTTTGGTTGTATCGGTTGCTAAGGGCCAGTTGTCATCGTTGCTAAGGGCCAGTTTGGTCTAGTGCAGGGGTAGGCAACCTTGGCTCTTTTATGACTCGTGGACTTCAACTCCCAGAATTCCTGAGCCAGCATGGGGGAACTATGGCCCCTTCATGACTCGTGGACTTCAACTCCCAGAATTCCTCAGCCCGCATGGCTCAGCTTGGAAACCTCTCCCTTTCCCCTCAGCGTGGCTGGCTCGGGAATTCTGGGAGTTGAAGTCCACGAGTCATAAAAGAGCCAAGGTTGCCTATCCCTGGTCTGGTCGTTAAGGCACCAGGCCAGAAACCAGGAAAGAGTGAGTTCTGGTCCCGCTTTAGGCAGGAAATCCAGCTGGGTGACCTTGGACCAGGAGATGGTGAGTTCTAGTTCCGCCTTAGGCATGAAAGCCAATCGGGCGACTTTGGCCCAATCACCAGGAGACCGGGAGTTGTAGTCCTGCCTTAGGTTTGAAAGCCGGTTGGGTGACTTTGGGCCAATCGCCAGGCGATGGGAGTTCTAGCCCAGCCTTACTGATGAAAGCTTGGTGGGTTACCTTGGGTTGCCGGTCACTCTGTCTCGGCCCAACCCACCTGACAAGGTTGTCGTTGTGAAGAAAATGGGAGGGGGGGGAGGTTAGGCATGTTCGCTGCCTTGAATTATTGGTATATATAATGAAGGTGGGATGCAAATAAATATTTTTGTTTTTAAATGAAGGGTATGGTTGATTGGATGGGCTGTTAAGATATTCAAACTTTTTTTTATTTGTGGGTTCCAATAATGCCCATAGCTCAAGTTGTTAAAACGATGCACTTGCTGTGAATGAGTACATGCTATTTTAAAGAGAAAGAGCAAAATTTTCTAATTTTGTAACTGCAGAGGTCAGGAGGGAATAGCCTGCTAGCTTTGTGCCAGTGCTTGCTGCCTCCTCCTCCTCCTCCTCCCCCCCCCCCAATTTTGGGATTAGAAGGCAAGATGGAGGATTGGAATGATGTTCCCCCTTCGTCTTTTGCCCCCAGGAGAGGCAGGAAGTGATGGAGGGTGGGCGGAAGTCCTGTTCTGCTGCTGAATTATGGTCTCTGGGCTTCAGGCATCAGCTAAACTAGGCAGGGGTGTGCAACTATGGCCCCTTTACGACCTGTGGACTTCAGCTCCCAGAATTCCTGAGCCAGCCATGTTTCCACATGATGCACATTGCCTATGTGCACATTCTGCCTGTCTTTCTCAGTGGGGGGGGAAATATCTAGGCAGCCACTGCTAAAATGAAAATGTTGGGCACCACCAGATAAGGGGATTCTGAGCCCCTTTTCCTGAGCGTTATATTCAGGAAAATATATATTTGGAGAGGGAGAAATAATTTTCTGGTAAAAATTGCAGACTCCCTGATAGTCCTTGAATTAAAGGGGAAAAAAAATATAAGGTGGTCCTCATTTAGCTACCAGAGTTGAGACTGGCAGCTTGCTCATTATGTGAAGCGGTCGCTAAATGAAACTACAACTTTTTAGCTTTGCTTTACAGACCTATGAAGCTCACAACTGGGAGGACTAGTCATCCAATTCTTTCTTAAACACCATGGTAACTGCATACAGTCGTGAAATGAGGCACTCACTAAATGAGGACTACTTGTATTGTGGAACATACGTCTGTCTTCTAGATCTTTCCTCCATTTTATAGAGAATTGTACAAACTTGTGGTGGACCTGGTGGGATGTTCCGCAGAACAGCTGGGATGGCCAACATTTTGTGGTGAAGTAATAAAACACACTTCAAATAGAAAAGTAGAACTTGAGAACTAAGCAAGACCTTTTTATGTATTGAAAGAAAATAAAGTTCTATCAGGGAAAAATGTTGAAGGGCTTGAATATTCTTACTGTGGCTTGACTGTGTCAGGGCAAGTAATCCTTAACTTATAGCCATTCGTTTAGTGACTATTCAGAATTACAAAGGCACTGAAAAAAGTGATGACCGTTGTAGCATCCCTGTAATCACGTGATCAAAATTGGGATGCCTGGCGACTGGCTTGTATTTATGAATGTTGCAGTGTCCCCGGGATCGTGTGATCCCCTTTTTTGTGATCTGCCGAGCAAAGTCAATGGGGAAGCCAGATTCAATTAACAACCGTGTTACTCACTTAATAACCGCAGTGATTCATTTAACGGTGCCAAGAAAGGTGGTAAAATAGGGGGCAAAAGTCACTTCACAACTGTCTTGCTTTGTACTGGAAATTTTGGGCTCAACTGTCATCGTAAGTCGAGGACTATCTGTAAGTGCCAATGTCACGCTACATTTCAAAAAGTAGAGACAAGAGACCTTGGTATGGCAGTCAGGATTTAAGATGGATGAAAAAATGCAGCAACTGAATATTCATAGGTGTGTCCAAATTAGAACAAACGATCAAAGTAAGCCCTGCAGGTTGAGCACAAGAAACGCAGACTCTTTTGCATCAAAAGAGGAAGGAAGGTAATGTTAGAAATTATGACTGCGATACACTGTCAGATAGATGCCATTTTGTGTGTGGCTGCAGATTTTTGAAATGTATAAATACAACGAGGGGGAAACGGTGTACTTTTTATGTCCTTAAAGCATCAGTAAGAAAATGATCCAGTGAGGAGTGTCCAGATGTGATATAGGGAGGCTGATGTTTGCTTACAGATTTACAGAGTGACTTACATTATATTAGCCAGAGGTTGTGAATGTAGGTGAAGACAGGATAAGCAAAGTAGGGAGGTTACGTTAAAAAAAAAAACCATTCAGTTCAGGGATTGAAAAATTACTGTTTAGGACAAGGGTCGGTAACCTTGGCTCTTTTATGACTCGTGGACTTCAACCCCCAGAATTCCTGAGCCAGCATAGCTGGCTCAGGAATTCTGGGAGTTGAAGTCCACGAGTCATAAAAGAGCCAAGGTTGCCTACCCCTGGGTTAGGAGGTTGCTTGAAAGTTTTTCACTGTTTATGTTTTCTTTTTAAAAGAAACCAGAATACTGTGGATGCTCATAATTTAAGCCTACCTGTTTCTAAACAATTCCAACTCATATACCTTGACCAAACCAACATTTTAGTGGCTTTCCAGAAGCGCTTGATGCACATTACCAATTTTTGAAGATAACACTGAGAGTAATCCTCTCCTTTTAGAAGATGGGCACTGAAGCTCAGAGAGGAACGTTGATCAGGGACTTTCCATTTTCATCAATGTGCTCATAGCAGCTCCAGGAGTTTCTGAATGGCTGGGCAGTGCACATTTCAGAACTGAGAAAGCAAATGAAATGACAACAGGGAGCGTTTTACTTGAATGTCAATTTGCTGGCATCCAAAATAAATTTAGGATAGAAAGGCAGATTCCAATGTTTTATTCTGGGTTGGTAATACTGTGTCATGTCCTTAGTTGAAACGTCACTCGTGTCTGCTTTCCATCTCTTCAGAATCAACGGTGATGTCTGTTTTTTCAGCCTCTGGTGATTTGGCAGAAGCTCTCATTTCCCTCTTTAAATTCCATTTAAAGCAGTGGTTCTCAACCTTTTTAATGCCACGACCCCTAACTGGTCGTAAGTCGAGGACTACTCAACTGGTGCAGCACCGTTTGCAGAATGGGACTTTTGGCGGGCTCAGCAGGGCAGAGACAGCCTGGACAATTCCTATTGGCTTTTGAAAGCCAATAGAATTAGACTCTATTCAAGAGAGTCTATTCTATTGGCTTTCAAAAGCCAATAGAATAAAAGGGAGTAGCACAGCTAAGGAAAAGGGGGAAAAAATGGCGGACTGCGTTGTTTGGCGACCCCCGTGAAATGGTCGTTCCAAATGGGGTCCCGACCCACAGATTGAGAACCACTGATTTAAAGTAATTGGTGGGGTGTCGTATGGAATGGGTTTTGGTGTCCTGGAAGAATTTTACGGGGATCAATCTCTTTTCTCTTTGCGGAATTTAGGGCAAAACATGAATCAGAGTTAAGTTGTATTTTTATGGAGACTAGAGGTATATGAAACCAAGGTTTGCAGGAAGACAGAGCTGGCTGTTTGAACGGTAGTTTTATATCTAAATATACGTCAGTTTGGAACAAAAAATGCTGGCCATGGCCTTGAAATCTGTAGTCATTTTGAGGGATATTTTTTTTCTCAGAACAAAATAGTAAAATACGTTTTTAAAAAGTGATAGTGATAGTAGTAAAGTTGGAAGGGACCTTGGAGGTCATCTAGTCCAACCCCCTGGTCAGGCAGGAAACCCTACACCATTTCAGACAAATGGCTGTCCAGTCTCTTCTTAAAAACTTTCCAGTGTTCTGGAGGAATAAAGGAATTACAACAGAAGAAGAGATTTTATATAAAATTTTATCATGTGCTGAAATGGATAGGCTCACAATGGAAATGAAGGATAAGACAGAATCAGACTACTTCGAAATCTGGGACAAATTTTATTACTGGTGTGAATCAAGGAGAACTGCTCGGGTTTCAAGTTAGTGTTAAGACAGAAATATATATAATTGTATATATAACTGTATTGTATAGAAGAATAAGTTTATATAGAGATCAAGAATTATGTATTAATTATACATATTAAGAGGAACAAATTGTTAGGAATATTTATTCTGGAATGTCACGTTGTGTCCATTTTTGTTTTAACTGTATTAGAAATAAAAAACTTAAAAAAAAAAAACTTCCAGTGTTGCAGCATTCACAGTTTCTGGAGGCAGGTTGTTCCACTGGTTAATTGTCCTCACTGTCAGGAAGTTCCTCCTTAGTTCCAGGTTGTTTCTCTCCTTGATGAGTTTCCATCCCTTATATGTATGGTAGGTTGGCATTGTGTATTGATTTCTCATCACAGGCAATTAATCATATTTATTCTTCCTTTACCAGTGTCTATTCTGTGCTTCTGCTAAGAGGCAGGAAAGATGGGATATACAAATTCACGAGAAAAATAAGACCCTATTTAGAAAGATACATTTGGTCCTAAATCTAAACATATTGTGCTCCCTGGGATTTGAAGCTGAAGAACCATAAAATGATGCCTACGTGTGTGCATTACGAGTAGCTATAAAATAAACTGAAGTCACATTCCCTTCATCGCATGGTTACCACTAGTAACCACAACGGTTTGAATGCATAAATAAAGCTATCTTTCACCGTAGAAGTCATAACAACACTGCAGGAAGTTAATAGATCTTCAGTGAAATTGAGGATTTGTTCTTTATTTTCCGTTTCGGCTTTAAACCTATCTGTTTTCCGATCTTAAATATCATTCCCTTAAAAACAGGTTGAATTAGATTTTGGAGGAGATGAAATAAGGGCTTCATTCGAGCGCTTCCTTTTTTGGACATGTCCATTTTTGAAGCCCTGTTAATCGGGACAACTCCATCCCATAAAAAGTTCCACTGTCTAAAACTCTTTTCTAAAATTCAGAATAAAGCAGTCTGGGCGAGTGTATACAATTTTATTTGCTGTGTATATTTAGAAATGGAGTCTGTGTAGGCATCTGCTGTTGATTACATTTATAGTCTAGCTTTTTCCAGTTAATGGTCAGAGAAATTTGCATTTTACAGAAATCAGAAGTCTCCTGAATTCTGGCGTAATGGGATGGCCAATTTTATGTCTGGATTTACTATAATTCACTATACATTGGGCTGCTCTTGAATGTGGTGCCTCTCTACTCCACCCACCAATCTTGGCAAATTTCAGTGGACCCAAAATACAGTGAGCTGTGTGCTTTTACCTTATTGGATTTAGTTTGTTTAACCTGATGGTCATTATAGGTTCTGTATATTGGTTGTATTTCAGCAGTTGTTTTGGATATTGTTTGTGTGTCACCATCTGGTTAGCCAGGTAAGAGGAATTTGGGCCAGATGTGCAGCCATATGCGTGCAAAAAAGTACATAAAGGTAGTGCTCAACTTACAACCATTTGTTTAATGGCTGTTCAAAGTTACAACACCATTGAAAAAAGTGACATGGTCGTAGGACCATTGCAGCATCGCCATAGTTATTGGGATCAAAATTCAAATGCTTGGCAACTGGCATGTACTTTTGATAGTTGTGGTGTCCCGGGGGAGGGTCACGTGATCCCTTTTTGCGACCTTCTGACAAGCAAAGTCAACGCAGAAGCCAGATTCACTTAACAACCGTGTAACTAACTTAACAGCCACAGAGATTCATTTAACAATGGTGGCCCAATTTTTTTTTTTTTGTAAAATGGGGCAAAACTCATTTGACAACTGTCTCGCTTCACAACAGAAGTTTTGGGCTCCGTTCTGGTCATAAGTCAAGGACCACCTGCAAATAAAACCTTGCTGCGCTGAAACCATGATTGTGGGAAGGGCCTTGATTAATGATGTGCTTCTGAGTGCAATTCAAGGTCTCGCTTGCTACCCGTAAAGCCCAGGTAGGATTAGATGGGGAAGAGGTGTAGAATATGAGCAGGCTGAGCTGGAAGGTGGGGTTAAACATGTCATCAGTTTGGAGTCATTGTGTTGTTGTAGGAGACTCAGGTTTAGCCCACCTCCGCCCCGTGAATTAGATTAATGTCAGGGGCAAATAACCAGTAGCATTTGTTCAGTTCAGGCCACAGAAGAGATTATTATTGCTATCTAATCAAGAAATGCTCAAAGATGAGTTGATGCTAGATAAGGGTCAAAGTGCATAAAGTGCGTATAGTCAAGGCCATGGTTTTCCCAGTTGCAACGTACGGCTGTGAAAGTTGGACCATAAGAAAGGCTGTGTGCCAAAGAATGGAGGCTTTGAACTCTGGTGCTGGAGAAGCCTCCCGTGAGTCCCCTGGACTGCAAGGCATCCAACCGGTCGGTCCTAGAGGAGATCAACCCCGACTGCTCTTGAGAAGGCCAGATCCTGAAATTGAAACTCAAGTACTTTGGCCCCCTAATGAGAAGGAAGGACTCCCTGGAGAAGAGCCTGATGGAGGGCAAGAGAAGAAGGGGACGACAGAGAAGGAGGTGGCTGGATGGAGTTCCTGAAGCAGGAGGCCTGAGCTTCAATGGACTCCAGGAGATGGTAGAGGACAGGAAGGCCTGGAGGAACGTTGTCCGTGGGGTCGCGATGGGTCGGACACGACTTCGCAACTAACAACAACAATGGAATTCATGGGTGGGCTGGACTTGGGTCTCTTGTGACAACGCAATGACTCCAAACTGATGACGTGTTTAACTCCGCCTTCAGCTCAGTCTGCTCTTCTCCTATAAGAGGTCACCTTTCCGAGGTAAATTTTGCCCTCCCCCCATGGAGGGTCATCGGTGCCCGCTAATGGTTCCTTCTTATCTCAGGGATAGGACGGAATACAGGATGACTCCTGTTCTCCTGGCCTTCAGAGGTGACTAGGACCTTAGTGGTTTCTTTGATTACATTTTGCGTTAATTTTATTTTATTTATTTTACTGGGCTGCCACGCTGCTCCAGTCATCGAGCAACTTACAGTCCTCCCGTACACAAACAAGATTAGAATAGCAAGAGTAGCCAACCCTAACAATCACATAATGAAATGTTGCGTAAACATGTAGTTTAGACTTATACACCACCGAGAATCCCTTGGGATTAAGACAGACAAAGCATTGTATAAATAAACAAATACATTGGAAGGATGCCTACTTGGCCCAAGTTCTCCCTTAGACATTCCAGAAAAGTTAATCTTTTGTTTTTCCTTCTGGATAATTAAAAGATAAATGACTCTTTTTCCAGGTTACAAAATCATCTTTTAAATAGGGATGGACAGGCTGAGGCTCCTGAACTACGTGCGTTCCCTGCCTAAACCACACTTTTGTTGCCTACAAACCCCTGTTCATTGTAATTTGCAAGAATTGGCTGCGTGGTTGACGTAGGGCAGGGCTTTTCAACCAGTGGTACGGGTACCACCTGTGGTACATTGGCACCTGGCAGGGGGTACGCGACCATCCTAGGAAACTGGTAGCGGAGGAGGGGAATGAGCTGAACCGGGGGCAGCACCGCACAAGCCTGAGCAAGAGACGGCTGGAGCTGCAGGGCTGTCAGGGCTCAGCGGAAGCACCAGGATCAGCACCAGGCTCCAGCTGGAGCTCGGTGCTGATCCTGGTGCTTCTGCTAAGCCCTCAAGAAGCACCAATCAGCTGGAATGTTGCAGCCTCTCCAGGGTCTTGTGATTTACATTCAGATGCTTGGCAACTGATTCATATTTATGACGGTCACAGTGTCCCAGGATCATGTGAAGGGACCAAAACCTGCTACAACCACCCAGCAGATGGGGGGGGGGAATAAAAACCAAACACCCCCCCCACCCCTCCTCCACTGCCAACAGAAATGCTCACAACAATGAAAACCTCGGACAGGAGGAAGAGCACCGCTGGATGGGCAGGCAGGAGTCTTGCTCGGCTGTGGCTTGGGATGCACTTTTTTCAGTGCCATTGTAACTTCGAACAGTCACTAAGCAAACTGTTGTAAGTCGAGGACTACCAGTACTTTATCACTTTTTTCCTTTTTTTGGGGGGGTCAAGTTATTGACACCTTGCTAGGCGACTGGTGGTACTCAGATATTGCCATATCCTAAAAGTGGTACAATGGGTGAAAATATTGAAAAGCCCTGCCTTTGATGACTTCTGGACTTCAACTCCCAGAATTCCCGGAGCCAGCCTGGCTCAGCTTGGAAACCTCTCCCTTTCCCCTCAGCATGGCTGGCTCAGGGATTCTGGGAGTTGAAGTCCACGAGTCATAAAAGAGCCAAGGTGGCCTACCCCTGGTCTAGATTAAGATGCTGGTTTAGGAACAATAAAGCAACTTTTTCCCTGGAAAAGGTGGGAAATCGCGATCCTGACTGTATCTTTGCAGGTCTTGTTTAATTTGCAGTCCCCCTCTGCCTCTGGAATGAAGATTAGTGCTGAAAGATTTGATTGCATCTTCATTCACCTTTACAGGTGAGTGAGGATTCATAGGGGAGTGAAAATTCGATCTCCGGGCTTGACAATTGTAGTTGTGGCTAATGTCCCGGGGAACGTATTGGTTACTGAGCGAAATAAGAACATAAACGCCAGATGCTATAAACCCCATACAGGTGACTCTTAAGTGAATCGGACTTCCCCGATCATGTTGCTTCTCAGAGCATCATGACCCAAGACCTTGCAACCCTCATAAATAGATGCCAGTTGCGAAACATCTGGATTTTGATCCCTTCTCCATGGGGATGCTGCATTGGTCATAAGTACGAAAAACTGTCATAAATCATTTTTTTCCAGTGCCATTGTAAGTCAAAATGGCGACCAAACAAAAGGTTTTAAGTTGAGGACTACCTGTAATAATATATGCTTGATTATGTGCCATCACGTTGGGATCAGCTTCAATCTCACAGATATTGTCCATGACAATCTGTTCTTAACCTTGTGATTTGCAACCATATATGCTCATCACCCTGCCAACAAAAGCCCATATAGTCAAGGCCATGGTTTTCCCAGTTGCAACGTATGGCTGTGAAAATTGGACCATAAGAAAGGCTGAGCGTCAAAGAATGGAGGCCTTTGAACTCTGGTGCTGGAGAAGACTCCTGCGAGTCCCCTGGACTGCAAGGCGATCAAACTGGTCAGTCCTAGAGGAGATCAACCCCGACTGCTCTTTAGAAGGCCAGATCCTGAAGTTGAAACTCAAATACTTTTGCCACCTAATGAGAAGGAAGGACTCCCTGGAGAAGAGCCTGATGCTGGGAAAGATGGAGGGCAAGAGAAGAAGGGGATAACAGAGAATGAGATGGCTGGATGGAGTCCCTGAAGCAGGAGGCATGAGCTTCAATGGACTCCAGAAGATGGTAGAGGACAGGAAGGCCTGGAGGAACGTTGTCCATGGGGTTGCAATGGGTCGGACACAACTTCGCAGCTAACAACAACAACACTGTAGTTGAGTCCATTCACCTTGCAAAACCTGTAATAAAATAAAAGCAGATAGGGCTGTCTAAACACGAAATTAATATAAAACAGATAATCTAATTTTCTAGAATAGCATTCCCTTGCTTGGTTCAAGCTAAATAAAGGTAATCTCGTTAAATGACTACCTTGGACAGTGACAGTTTACATTTCCGATGGTGAAGTAATTTTGAGTCCAATGCCCACATTTACAACATTTGCAAATTTCTAAAGCTGAAGAAGGGCGAATAGCAGAGTTGCTGCCAGATAAGATTCATTGCAAGATAATTTTTCACCCTTCCCACGAGTGGTAAACATGGTTTTAATACCAGTAATTTTAGCTGAGAATTTGTACTAATTGTGGGACTGCTATGTCAATAGGAAAGGTTAATTTTGCATTCTTGAAGATTTACTCTATCTATGGCTATAATACACAAAATATTGACTTGATTGACAGCTTGAACAAAAGACCCCGTTCAGTTTCAGGGACCTACTTTCAAATAAATGCAAACCTACAGTGTCACATTTAAAATGCAGATGCTAATATTTGCCATTATCCAAGATATTGTCAAGTAACCCGGTCACTCGGGTGAAATGGGCGGTGTAGAACTGTGGTAAAGTAGTTAAACTCCCATAATTTTGTAATTACCCCGTCTTTTCCCTCCCAGCACAGTAAAACCAGATTTCTCTTTAACGTTCACTGTTTTTTTTTTCACACTGCAATTTCTTCAAGGTGTGTGCACTCAGCTTTCCGGTTTCTTGCAATAATCTTTCTTGAGTTGTTGAGAGAAACTTCCTGCCTGCCGAGGCGGTCACAGCTGGCTGGCTGGCATGTGAGATGGCTTGGTTAGAAATGCCTGCAGATGTTGCTCTGCAATCTGGCAGACTGCTGAGTTCCAGCACCAGAGCCTAATGTTCCTATGTATGTTTTCCAATTTGATGCTTCTTCCTGAGGTTAAAACTGAGGGTCCTTAAAACAGGCCCGATGCTTTAATGAAATCCTACTTTATCTTTATGTAATCGAATGCTTATATTCAAAACTTCTGGAGGCAGGTCGTTCCACTGATGAATTGTTCTAACTGTCAGGAAATTTCTCCGTAGTTCTAGGTTGCTTCTCTCTTTGGTTAGTTTCCATCTGTTGCTTCTATACTATAGCTGTGTGTTTGGTTTTTTTTTTTGTCTAAATGTAGAACCTTACTTTTTTCACCGTTGAATTTCATTTTGTTGGATAGCGCCCAGTGTTCAAGTCTGTCCAGATCCTCCTGTATCCTAAGCCTGTCTTCTGGAGTTTTGGCTATTTCTGCCAGCTTGGTGTCATCTGCAAATTTGATGAGTTCCCCATCTATCCCCTCATGCAAATCGTTGATAAAGATGTTGATGAGCCCTGGGCCCAGAACAGAGCCCTGGGGCACCCCACTACACACTTCCCTCCATGTAGATCAGTGGTTCTCAACCTGTGGGTCGGGACCCCATTTGGGGTGGAACGACCATTTCACGGGGGTCGCCAAACAACGCAGTGTGCCATTTTTTTCCCCTTTTCCTTAGCTGTGCTACTCCCTTTTATTCTATTGGCTTTTGAAAGCCAATAGAATAGACTCTCTTGAATAGAGTCTAATTCTATTGGCTTTCCAAAGCCAATAGGAATTGTCCAGGCTGTCTCTGCCCTGCTGAGCCCGCCAAAAGTCCCATTCTGCAAACGGTGGTGCACCAATTGAGTAGTACTCGACTTACGACCGGTTGAGTAATCCTCGACTTACGACCGGTTGGGGATCGTGGCATTAAAAAGGTTGAGAACCATTGATGTAGATGTAGTTCCATTGAGGACCCCACGCTGAGTATGGCCGGTCAGCCAGCTACGGATCCATCTAGTGGTGATGCTGCCTAACCCACATTTTTCTATCTTATCAAGGAGTAGGTTGTGGTCTACTTTATCAGATGCCTTACTGAAGTCCGAGTAAATTATACGGTACAAAGGAACTGCCTGTTGTCTTTGTAAAAAGCATTTGTTTTTCAAAGAGTTGCTGATTATACATTTTTTCCCCTTTTTAAACCACCTTCTTTCCTGAACCTTTTATGGGGTTTGTCTTCTCTGTGCTGAATTATCTTTTTTTCCCCCCAGAAATGGAAAGTATAACTAAGATTTTTTTTTCGTTAACAGGATCTCCTATCTTTTAAGCATTTGGGGGAGATAGTTCTGGGGTTACAGCCATTTATTTAGTGACCGTTTGAAGTTATAACAGCACTGAAAAAGTGACTTAAGGACCAGTTTTCACCCTTAACGGCCATAGCCGCCTCGCCATGGTCACGTGATCAAAATTCAGATGCTTGGCAACCAGCTCGTATTTATGACAGTCGCAGTATCCCCCGGGAGGATCACGTGATCCCTTTTTGCGACCTTCCGACAAGCAAAGTCCGTGGAGAAGCCAGATTCACTTAACAACACTGTGACTCACTTAACAACTGCAGTGATTCACTTAACAATTATGGCAAGAAAGGCCGTGAAATGGGACAAAACTCACTTAACAACAGTCTTGCTTTGCAATGGAAATTTTGGGCTGTGATTCTAAGTCAGGGTTAGGCAACCTTGGCTCTTTTATGACTGGTGGACTTCAACTCCCAGAATTCCTGAGCCAGCAATTCTGAAGGGAAAGGGAGAGGTTTCCAAGCTGAGCCAGGCTGGCTGAAGAATTCTGGGAGTTGAAGTCCACGAGTCATGAAGGGGCCATAGTTCCCCCATGCTGGCTGAGGAATTCTGGGAGTTGAAGTCCGCGAGTCATGAATGGGCCATAGTTTCCCCCATGCTGGCTGAGGAATTCTGGGAGTTGAAGTCTGGAAGTCATGAAGGGGCCATAGTTCCCCCACGCTGGCTGAGGAATTCTGGGAGTTGAAGTCCGCGAGTCATGAGGGGGCCATAGTTCCCCCATGCTGGCTGAGGAATTCTGGGAATTGAAGTCCATGAGTCATGAAGGGGCCATAGTTCCCCTATGCTGGCTGAGGAATTCTGGGAATTGAAGCCCACGTGTCATAAAAGAGCCAAGGTTGCCTATCCCTGTCCTAAGTTGAGGACTACCTGTATAGATTACCAAATTGGTAATGCAAGCTCTCTGCAAGAACGTGAAATTGGAAGTTTGCAACATCGCTTTCTCTTGTCTGTTTTCAACATAATTTCTCTTTTGATTCCTAGATGATCTTGAATTTCCTTACATCTGTGGGTTGAGCCAACTGGTAGTTTATTAGGAATGAAAGAAAACCTGTTCAAGCAATTTCACACATGCCATACAGTCATATTTTTTTAAGAGACGGAGCAATTTCCTTCCCATATTTTGAATCTCTGCGTTTTTCTAAAGCCTGGCAGAAAATATGTGGGCAGAACAGGAGAAGGTGTATCATATTTGCGACTTTCTTTTTTTTCCCTTCCTCCTCCCCCTCTCCCCCCCCCCTGGTGTTGCATGCCTCATTGGACTACAGCAATGAAGCTAATGCTGCCAGAGAGATTACAGGCTTTAGAGCTCACTTGTGACAGTATCATAAATCAGCCGGGTATCTTTGCATAGGTGGCAAGAGATGGGTGTTAGCCCAAAATCAGAATTGTGAGCTGCCAAGTCCTGAAAGGGGGGGGAGCATGCCTTTGGATAAGGTCTGTTGGACAAGGTATTGCCAGACTCCTGATTTTTGCTATCTTTGCACAATCATGCCTTTTTGTTTGTGAAAATGAAAAAAAAAATGTTATCTCCTTCTGCATCGTACCTTCCTTAAATCTGTAATTATCTCAAATTTTCCCTGGGGATGCCCATGAGTGTGTTAGTTTTCAGCCAGCAGGAATCTCTTCAAATGTAGCTATGCAATGAATTTCAGTGGGGTTTGTCCATCCATCCATCCATCCATCCCTCCCTGCCCATCTATCTATCTATCTGTCTGTCTGTCTATCTATCTATCTATCTATCTATCTATCTATCTATCTATCTATCTATCTATCTATCTATGCCTGCCTGCCTGCCTGCCTGATCTGTCTGTCTTTCTGTCTATCTGTCTGTCTGTCTAGCTATCCTATCTCTAGTATGTCTGTCTGTCTGTCTAGCTATCTGTCTATATCTATCTATGCCTGCCTGCCTGCCTGCGTGCCTGCCTGATCCGTCTGTCTGTCAGTCCATCCATCCATCCATCCATCCATCCATCCATCCAATCTCTAGTATATCTGTCTGTCTATCTATCTATCTATCTATCTATCTATCTATCTATCTATCTATCTGTCATGTAAGTATATCTATCATCAATCTATTATCTCTCTCTCTCTCTCTTCCCCCCCCATCTTTCTATCATCTATCTATCATCAATCTATTATCCATCCATCCATCCATCTATCGTATAGGTTGAAAAAAGTGGCTTATGACCATTTTTCACACTTACGTCTGTTGCAGCAGCCCCCTGGTCACGTGATCAAAATTCAGATGCTTGGCAACTGACTTATATTTATGACAGTTGCAGCGTCCCAGGGTCATGTGATCCCTTTCTGTGACCTCCTGACAAGCAAAGTCAAAGGCGAGTTAGGTTCACATAACATCCCCGTTACTAAATTAACAGCCGTGGGGATTCACTTGGCAGCTGTGGCAAACAAGGTCATAAAATGAGGCAAAACTCACTTAACCACTATCTTGCTTAGCAGGGGAAATTTATGACTCAATTGTGATCGTAAGTCAAGGACTACCTACAGAAGATGCGAAAATAAGATTTGGAGAACTAAAGATCATTTCTAGAAATGTAGAAAAAAAACCTACAAACATCTTCGGATTACAAGGAAATCTGGCTTGGCTATTATTTTTCTAAAAAAATAAACACCCATTTAAAAGAATCTCTTGTTTCCCTGCCTCTGTCAGGCGCCATGTCGCAAATCAAAAGAACAACATTCCCTATTCCCCATTCATCATCATCATCATCATCATCATCATCATCATCATCATCATCATCATCATAATAATAAAGTTGGAAGGGACCTTGGAGGTCATCTAGTTCAACCCCCTGCTCAGGCAGGAAGCCCTATACCATTTCAGACACATGGCTGTCCAGTCTCTTAAAAACTTCCCAGTGTTGGAGCATTCACCGCTTCTGGAGGCAGGTGGTTCCACTGGTTAATTGTTCTAACTGTCAGGAACTTTCTCCTTAGTTCTTGTGAACGGCAAAATGTATATTAGGTACAGGAAACTGCAATTGTGGCTTGTCTGAATTGGCCCCTAATTCACACAAGAACCTTGTTATTCTGCGCTTTGAATATTAGCTTCTGATTTTTGATTAAAAGATGATAAAAGAGAGAGATTCTGTTTATAAAAAAAAAAAACCCAAACACTTTGAAATGCTTTTTCTGCTGAAACATTCAATGCAGCTTACAGCAGTTTGGGAATTAACGCTTGTCCATATAAGGCAGAAGGATAAATGATGTTCCAATCTAAAGTTTAAAGCAGCGAATAATACTGTGTAACTAAAGCTAAACTGGGATTCCGCGGGCATCAAGCCAGGATGTTCCACGGGCTGTCACTGCATTAATGTTTATGTGAAGGAAATTTTGATCCCTGCCCTATGGGGAGGTGAGAGATACGAATTTGCACACTGTTGTGTCCCCTTCCTCCAAGGTTGTTTTTTTTTAATAACATGTATCTCTGTTTCGTTTAAGTGTTTGGTCTGCTCGGAATTTGATTGACTGATAGGTAACCATTATAAACTGAAATGAATAAATGGATGAGTGAATAAAATAATAGCCGCAGTAGGTAAATAAAGTTAGAAAATCCTTAACACTGGGATCAGAGTGACTTGATTGTGTTGGGCAGCTATAGAAATTGAACGAATGAATGAATGAATGAGTTGGTCTTGGTTGCTAGGAGCAAAGCAAATTCTCTAGGTGAGGATAATGCCTTGGTAAGGCCACACTTGGAATCTTGCATCCAGTTTTGGTCACCATGATGTAAAAAAGATGTTGAGACTCTGGAAAGAGGGCAGAGAAGAGCAACAAAGATGTTTAGGGACTGGAGGCTAAAACTTACAAGGAGCGGTTGCTGGAATTGGGTATGTCTAGTTTAATGAAGAGAAGGACGAGGGGGGACATGAGAGCAGCCTTCCAGTATTTCAGGGGCTGCCCCAAAGAAGAGGGAGTCAAGCTTTTCTCCAAAGCGCCGGAAGGCAGGACGAGAAGCAGTGGATGGAAACTAAGCAAGGAGAGAAGCAACCTAGAATTAAGGAGAAACTTCCTGACAGTTAGAACAATTAACCAGTGGAACAGCTTGCCTCCAGAAGCAGTAAATGCTCCAACACTGGAAGTTTTTAAGAAGAGACTGGACAGCCATTTGTCCGAAATGGTGTAGGGTTTCCTGCCTGAGCAGGGGGTTGGACTTGATGGCCTCCTTCCAACTTTATTATTGTTGTTGTTGTTGTTATTATTATTATTATTATTACATTTTTGCCACTGTAGATTTCTCCTCGCAAGGACACAAGAAGAAAGATGACAATGCATTATTTGTCAACCATGACCACTTTAAAATGTGTGGACTTCAACTCCCAGAATTCCCCATGGTTGGCCTGGGGAATTCTGGGAGTTGAAGTTCACACATCCTAAAGTGGGCAAGGTTGAGAAGCAGTGCCTTAATCTATGGCTTAGACTTTGGGTTAGTTCATATATAAGAAGAGTGTGTTTAAAGTTTAATTCTTTTTTTTTTCTTTTCTTTTTTTCTTTTTTTGAAATTATTAAGTTGCACATATTACCACTGCAAAATTTGGAAATGAATTGTTCCTTGCATCACTTCCCAATCCAGAGCCTTTTAAACTAATCCCTTTTATGTTGACATATTGGACAGTCCCGTTTATTGTTAACAACGGCTTATTATCAAAATAGACTTCCACACTATTGATTTCAGCAAAGCCATGATTTTGATTTATGACATTTTAATACGAAATGGGAATTTTAAAATCAGTACAAGATGCCGGTAATTATTTAACCAGTGGTAGTTTCTGCGTTGCTCCTTGAAGATGATCTTTGCAATTTAGCTGTCTGAATATGAGTTTTTGTTAGCAGTGGCTGATTGCTTGGACCTGTTTCCTGGACGCTTGTCTGGTCTATTTAATTCATGTCAGAATATTGATTTATTTTGCCTGGGCTATAATAGTAAGTTGGCCCCGTTCCATTTCTCTTCTGGAAGTCTGTTAATTGTCTTAATGAAAGCTGGCCTAATGAGGGAAGGCAGGAGAAATAAACTATAATGGAACCTATTCTACAAAAGATTATGTCAGCAGGAGGAGCGAAGTCTTTAGAAGACCATTAGATTCCAGGCCTCTTGACCCTTCTTGTCAATACTTCCTATTCTTTGGAAGACATTACGCAGAGTCTACAGTAAAATAAGGCTGTCAAATAGAGTCTACAGTAAAATAAGGCTGTCAAATAGAGTCTACAGTAAAATAAGGCTGTCAAATAGAGTCTACAGTAAAATAAGGCAATTTGGTGACCTTACAGGTCACCAAATTGCCCTGTATGGAGCCTGCATATAATGTTGGGGGATAAAACGGCTGATATGGATTGAACCCCTTCTGTTCGTTTGATATTAAGGGACAACCATTTTACACGAATAAATCCTGAACTAAGAGTTCCTCTAAGTGTTTTATTAGAACATAGAATGTCAGAGTTGAAAGGGACCATGGAGGTGGTAATAATAATAATAATAATAATAATAATAATAATAATAATAATAATAATAACAACAACAACAACAACAACAACAAGACCAAGCCTTAAGGACAAATGCATACAAAGTCAAAATTGAGAAGACAGCAACAGACAGTAAGTGCCGCCTATGCAAAGAAGCTGAAGAAACAGTGGACTACTTGGTAAGCTGTTGCAAGAAGATTGCACAAACTGATTACAAGCAGCGGCATGACAAAGTAGCAACAATGGTGCATTGGAAGATCTGCAAAAAATATCATTTGCCTGTAAGCAAAAACTGGTGGGATCATAAAATAGAGAAAGTCATAGAAAATGACTGCTCTGGGACTTCAGAATTCAAACAGACAAGCACCTGCGACATAACACCCCGGACTTAACAATTGTCGATAAGAAAGACAAAAAAGTCTGGATAGTGGACGTGACAGTGCCTGGAGACGGCAGAATAGACGAGAAAGAACTGGAGAAGATAACAAAATACAAAGACCTACAAATAGAAATAGAAAGACTGTGACAAAAGCAAGCAAGGGTAGTACCAATAGTCATAGGCTCCTTGGGTGCAATCCCAAAACAACTGGAGCACCACTTGAACACCATTGGCATTGACAAATTCGCTATTAGTCAATTGCAAAAGGCGGCCTTATTAGGAACTGCTTCCATCCTGCGACGATATCTGTAATACCATCAAACATCCACATCTGCCTATCCCAGGTCCTGGGTAAGGACTCGATAGGTAGACAAAATGCCAAATCCAGTCTGAACATCTGGCTGACTGTGCGATGATCCATAATAATGATAAAGTTGGAAGGGACCTTGGAGGTCTTTTAGTCCAACCCCCTGCTCCAGAACGAAACCCTGTATCATTACAAACAAATTGTTGTTTCAGTTTCTTCTTGAAAACTTCCTGTGATGGAGCACCCGCAATTAATCCACTGGTTAATTGTTCTCACTGTCAGGAATTTTCTCCTTAGTTCCAGGTTGCTTCTCTCCTTGATGAGTTTCCATCCGTTGCTTGTCCTGCCTTCAGGCGCTTTGGAGAATAGCTTGACTCCCTCTTCTTGGTGGGGACACCTGTGATATTGGAAGACTGCTGCCATGTCCCCCTTAGTCCTTCTTTTCTCTTAGATTGGCTATACCCAATTCCTGCAACCGTTCTTCATAGGTTTCAGTCTGCAGGCCCCTAATGATCTGGAATGCACTTAGGATTAATAGTAGTAATAATAAAGTTGGAAGGGACCTTGGAGGTCATCTAATCTCACCCCCTGCTCAGGCAGGAAACCCTATACCATCTCAGACAAATTGGTTTGTGCGGTCTCTTCTTAAAAACTTCCAGTGTTAGAGCATTCACCGCTTCTGGAGGCAGGTTGTTCCATTGGTTAATTGTTCTAACTTCCTGTCAGAAAATTTCTCCTTAGTTCTAGGTTGCTTCTCTCCTTGATGAGTTTCCATCTGTTGCTTCTTGTCCTGCCTTCAGGCGCTTTGGAGAATAGCTTGACTCCCTCTTCTTTGGGGCAGCCCCTGAGATATTGGAAGATTGCTATCATGTCCCCCCTCGTCCTTCTCTTCGTTAAACTGGACATACCCAATTCCAGCAACCGTTCCTTGTATGTTTTAGCCTCCAGTCCCTAATCATCTTTGTTGCTCTTCTCTGCACTCTTTCTAGAGTCTCAACATCTTTTTTATATTGTGGTGATCAAAACTGGATGCAGTATTCCAAGTGTGGCCTTACCAAGGCCTTGTAAAGCGGTATTAATACTTCACGCGATCTATTAATACTTCACGTGATTCACCATTGTCACTGGATATTTAATTATTGGTTAGATTTCTATCCTTCCTTTCATATAGGAGCTTAGAATTTCCTTGATAGTGCCTTTGTCTCCCACCCCTTTAAGCCCAGCAAACCTCTGGGGTAGGTGGGGCTGAAAGCAAATAAGTGGCTAGAATTCTCCTAAGAAGCTTTTGTGACTGAAGAGGGATATCAATTGGGGCTCTTTTGTGTCAGCCCCAACACTTAAACTACAGGTAGTCCTCAACTTACGACATCAACCGAGCCCCAAATTTCTATTGTTAATAGAGACATTTGTTAAATGAGTTTTGCCCATTTTACAACTTCTCTTGCCACCGTTGTTAAGTCAATCGCTGCAGTTGTTAAGTTGGTAACGCGGCTGTGAAGTGACTCTGTCTTCCCCATTGACTTTGCTTGTCAGAAGGTCACCCAAGAGGAATCACGTGACCCCGTGGGACACAGCAAAGGTCATAAATACGAACCAGTTGTGCCAAGCGTCCAAATTTTGATCACGTGACCACGGGGACGCTGCAACCGTTGTTACGTGTGAAAAACGGTCTCGGGTCCCTTTTTTGCAGTGCCGTGGTAAACTTAGGACAGTCACTAAAGACACCGCTGTAAGCTTGTGTACAATGTTACATAAACCTTTCAAACTGTGGATAAGGTATCCTTCTTTCAGGTATGCCAGTGGTGGCGAACCTGTGGTGGCACTTGGAGCCCTTTCTATGGGCACGTGCACAGTCACCCAAGAGGCGGCAGGCATCATCGTAGGTACATGGCAGAATTTTGATCCCTTGACCGTGGAGATGCTACGGCGCTCCTAAGTGTGCGGAACAGTCCTAAGTCACTTTTTGCACTGCTGTTGTAACTTTGAATGGTCACTAAACAAAATGGTTGTTATAGTCAAGGATGCTTGACCTGGCTTCTCTCTACTAGCTATCGAGGTCCTGGAGTCATCTGGATAGCAATGTTGTTCAAGGCTTCTTTTGAAATACCCAGTTGGGCTCTTTATAGGAATCTTTTCTTATTAGGACAATACTTTTTTAAAAACAAACAAACAAACCCCAGGCCTCTTCAACGAAACTTGGTTGAGTTTAACTGCAGCCAAAGATTTGGGCAAAAGTGAACTGCTGTTGATTGAAAACAGAAACCGAAGCTTTTGTTAGGGCAGCGGTTCTCCACCTGTGGGTCAGGACCCCATTTGGGGTCGAACGACCATTTCACGGGGGTCGCCAAACAACGCCGTCCGCCATTTTTCCCCCCCTTTTCCTTAGCTGTGCTACTCCCTTTGATTCTATTGGCTTTTGAAAGCCAATAGAATAGACTCTCTTGAATAGAGTCTAATTCTATTGGCTTTCAAAAGCCAATAGGAATTGTCCAGGCTGTCTCTGCCCTGCTGAGCCCGCCAAAAGTCCCATTCTGCAAACGGTGCTGCACCAGTTGAGTAGTCCTCGACTTACGACCGGTCGAGTAGTCCTCGACTTACGACCGGTTGGGGGTCGCGGCATTAAAAAGGTTGAGAGCCACTGGTTTAACTGCAACCAAAACTTTGGGCAAAAGTGAACTGCTGTTGATTGAAAACAGAAACCGAAGCTTTTGTTAGGCCCTTTGCAAGCATTCTGGGGGAAAAAAAAGGGATCTCTCCATATGGAAACCACTTTTTTAATCATAATATTTGAACAGGCCCCAAATGATGTCATTGTTGTGACAGGTGCCCACGTTGGCTTCTTCGACTTGTGAACAGATTTAATCGGTTGTTATTTAACACGGGGAAGAAACTGGGATTTGGCAAGTAGTGTTCCTCAAATGACTGGTCCCACACAATAGTGGCCTTTGTTAGGCTCTCCAAATTGCCCTGCCTTAATCTACTAAAGCTCTTTTCTCTTCCTCATGTGTAATCCACACGTCTTTGATGAACAGCATACGAATTTAAACATCTATGCTGTATCGTTGACTTCACATGCATTATAGTTGAGGTGCATCTGTGTAACTAAAGAAAAAACAGTGGTGTGTGTATTATTATTTATCCCACCTTTATTACTTTATAAATAACTGAAGGCGGTGAATTCCTGCCTCTTCCTTCTCCTTCTATCTTCCCCACAATATCAACTTTCTGAGGTGGGTTGGACTGAGAGAGAGGAACTGGCCCAAATTCATTGTCTTCTGATGATTGGCCCAAAGTCACCCAGCCGACTTTCATACCTAAGGCAGGATTAGAACTCACCATCTCCTGGTGATTGGCCCAAAGTTACCCAGCTGAGTTTCATGCTTAAGGCGGGACTAGAACTCACTATCTCCTGGGGATTGGCCCAAAGTCACCCAGCTGACTTTCATACCTAAGGCAGGATTAGAACTCACCATCTCCTGGTGATTGGCCCAAAGTTACCCAGCTGAGTTTCATGCTTAAGGCGGGA
Organism: Crotalus tigris; assembly: GCF_016545835.1. Taxonomy (NCBI): domain Eukaryota; kingdom Metazoa; phylum Chordata; class Lepidosauria; order Squamata; family Viperidae; genus Crotalus; species Crotalus tigris. The sequence goes on along the minus strand of NW_024098453.1, from coordinate 493,613 downwards.
CTAGAACTCACTATCTCCTGGGGATTGGCCCAAAGTCACCCAGCTGACTTTCATACCTAAGGCAGGATTAGAACTCACCATCTCCTGGTGATTGGCCCAAAGTTACTCAGCCAGCTTTCATGGCTAAGGCGGAACTAGAACTCACCATTTCCTGGTGATTGGTCCAAAGTTACCCAGCTGAGTTTCATGCTTAAGGCGGGACTAGAACTCACCGTCTCCTGGTGATTGGTCCAAAGTCGCCCAGCTGACTTTCATGCTTAAGGCAGGACTAGAACTCACTGTCTCCTGGCGAATGACTCAGAGTCACCCAGCCAGCTGTCATGCCTAAGGTGAACGCAGTCTCCTGGCTTCTAAGCCACCGTCTTAACCACTACGCCAGTGGTTCTCAACCTTTTTAATGCCGCGACCCCCCAACCGGTCGTAAGTCGAGGACTACTCAACCGGTCGTAAGTCGAGGACTACTCAACTGGTGCAGCACCGTTTGCAGAATGGGACTTTTGACGGGCTCAGCAGGGCAGAGACAGCCTGGACGATTCCTATTGGCTTTGGAAAGCCAATAGAATTAGACTCTAATCAAGAGAGTCTCTTCTATTGGCTTTCGAAAGCCAATAGAATAAAAGGGAGTAGCACAGCTAAGGAAAAGGGGGAAAAAAATGGCAGACTGCGTTGTTTGGCAACCCCCGTGAAATGGTCGTTCGACCCCAAATGGGGTCCCAACCCACACGTTGAGAACCACTGCACTACACCAAACTGGCTATACGACTCTGGTGTGTTACAGCTTCTGGAAGCAACAAGAACATAGTAACGACTAAAGCCTGATGAGACTTTATTGGTTGAAGATGGCCTACTCCGTTGCTGTGATTCAAAAACCTTGTTCTAAACTAGGTTTGCTAGACTTCCTTTTGAAGCATTAAGGGTAAAGTTTTACCTCCCTGACATTTCTTTCCATTAATTTTGCATGCAGCCTTACATAAGCAAACGCGTGAAAACCTCTTAAAAAATTCCTTCCCAGTGTCTAATTTTAAATCCTGTGGGCACGCACGGACACACACACACACACACACACACACACACACACACACACAGCATTTGGGCTGGGGGAGGGCCACAAGGAAAAAAAAAATACACAGGCACATTTTTCTCGCTTTACAGTAAAATTCTGAGCTTTGTTTCTCCAAATGATGAAGCAATTTTGGAGATCTGTAAAAGACTTAAAAATAGCCGAGGCTGTTCTAGTCCTCCCAAAATTCTTCATTTAGTCATACCAAGTTTTGTAAGCCCAGAGGAGGCAGACTCTGCTGCTGTATTCGCAGCCTTTATTTATTTAGTTCAGCTTATTTTAGCCATCTTGGCTCACTCCTTTCTGTTTTCCTGAAAAAGAAGTTTGCTTGGACTCTCCTTGGCCGGGAGCCCGAAGGGAATGACAGTTAATTTACTAGCTTAATAGAAGGTTTTGCTGGAATTCGTTAAGCGGCAGGAGGAGGGATTATAAATCCAGGGCCCTGGGGAAACGGGCTAGAACAGTGATGGCGAACCTTTTAGAGACTGAGTGCCCAAACTGCAACCCAAAACCCACTTATGCATCATCGAATGCCTGGCGGGCGTGGCCCATTGGGTGGGCGTGGCTGCGGTGGTAAGGGCAGACTGGGTGGGACTAAAAAGTTCAATCAATCAATTCCAACTTTGCAAGATCTTTCCCCCCCCCCCAAGAAGTTGAAATTGACTGATTGATTGAACCTTGATTGATTGAAAAGGTTTTATAAAGCCCAGCTGAAGGCCTAGGACTGGGGCGACGGCGCACGTGCCCACAGAGAGGGCTCTGAGTGCCACCCCTGGCACCCGTGCCATAGGTTCGCCACCACTGGGCTAGAATATGTAATTTGCAGAATAAGGACCAGCGTTATCACCTCGGCCACTTCGCATCCAGTTAGGAATGGAGTAGAATTTATTTGTTTACTTATTTATTACATTTTTATGCCTGCCATTTCACTGATGAGAGTGACTCTGGACACCTTACAATGCAATTCGAAAGTAAAAACAAAAATTGGATATTATATACTGCTCAAAAAAATAAAGGGAACACAAACGTATAGGATCCTATACGTTTGTGTTCCCTTTATTTTTGTGGGCAGTATATATTGTTATGAAATGAGACAAGGGAAATCTTGGTTACCCAAAGTCTGAAAATGATGATGATGATGATGATGATGATGATGGAAGGGACCTTGGAGGTCATCTAGTCCAACCCCCTGCTCAAGCAGGAAATCCTATAGCATTTCGGACAAAGGGCTGTCCAGTCTCTTCTTAAAAATCTCCAGTGTTGGAGCATTCACTACTTCTGGAGGCAAGGAGTTCCACTGGTTAATTGTTCTCACTGTCAGGAAGTTTCTCCTTAGTTCTAGGTTGCTTCTCTCCTTAATGAGTTTCCATCCGTTGCTTCTTGTCCTGCCTTCAGGGGCTTTGGAGAAGAGCTTGATTCCCTCTTCTTTGGGGCAGCCCCTGAGATACTGGAACTCTGCTATCCTGTCCCCCCTCGTCCTTCTCTTCATTAAACTAGACATCCCCAATTCCAGCAGCCGTTCCTTATATGCTTTAGCATATCAAAGGTTAAATTGGAATATTGATGAAAAATCAAAAATTGGGTAAAAATTAATGGGATATGGATGGTTCATGAAGATTGAATGTAATTAAGATATGTATAAGCTAAACATATATTGATAAATGTAATAATGATGTTTTTATTGAATTAATATAACTAAAACCACACTAGCTTGAATACGAGACAGTGAATATTAAGGGAAAAAGAGAAAAGAAATATCTGATGTCGTAACCTGAGATTTGCGCTAAAGATTTTGTTTTCAAACTATTGATTAACCCAGTCACCGGGTTGCTTTTTTAAAAACTCAAATGTAAAATCGGGAAATTAATAAAGTATTATTTTAAAAAAACAAAGTAAAAAAAAAGATTATACTAAGCAGTTGAAATTAAGATTACATACAGATAGTCCTCGACTTACAGCCATTTGCTTAGTCTCAACAGCACTGGAAAAAAAGAGACTTTGGACCACTTTTCACACGACCGTTGCAGGGTCACGTGACCAAAATTTGCGTGCTTGGCAACTGGCGGTTGCACCATCCCGTGGTCATCTGTTCACCGTTTGTAACCATTCCAGCCAGATTCTGACGAGCAAAGTTAATAGGAGAAATCCAGGTTCACTTAATGACCCATGATTCACTTAACAACTGCAGCGATACGCTGAACAACTGTGGCCAAAAAAAAGTGGTAAAATGGGGCAAAACCCACTTAACAGAAATGTTGGGCTCAATTGTCGTCATAAGTCAAGGACGACCTGTGTATAAACCTCATCCAGACACTGCATGGAGGATGTTATCGGACCATGATCGGAATACCTGGTCATTAAAGCAGACTTAAGCACACACACACACACACACAATCAAACTAAAGCATGAATGCTTTTTAAAAAAATATTTCTAACTCAAATAGTTAGAGACAAAACAGTTTTTGAAGGAAAAAATCCCATTTGCCTCCATGGATGATAATGATGATGATGATAATAATAATGATAATAATAATAAAGTTGGAAAGGACCTTGGAGGTCATCTAGTCCAACCCTCTGCTCAGGCAGGAAACCCTATCTACACCATATCGGACAAATGGCTGTCCAGTCTCTTCTTAAAAACTTCCAGTGTTGGAGCATTCACCGCTTCTGGAGGCAGGTTGTTCCACTGGTTAATTGTTCTAACTGTCAGGAAGTTTCTCCTTAGTTGTAGGTTGCTTCTCTCCTTGCTTAGTTTCCATCCGTTGCTTCTTGTCCTGCCTTCAGGCGCTTTGGAGAACAGCTTGACTCCCTCTTCTTTGGGGCAGCCCCTGAGAGATTGGAACATGGGTATCATGTCCCCCCTCGTCCTTCTCTTCGTTAAACTAGACATACCCGATTCCAGTAACCGTTCTTTTGAATGTTTTAGCCTCCAGTCCCCTAATTATTTTTGTTGCTCTTCTCTGTACTCTTTCTAGAGTCTCAACATCTTTTTTACATCGTGGTGACCAAAACTGGATGCAGTATTCCGAAATTGTGGTTTGTTGTTTCAGTCCTCTTCCCCCCCCCCCAAAAAAAACCACTTGGATTTAAAACAGCCACAAGAGGAAGAGGAAGCCAGAGGAGGGATTGAGGGTGTAGAAACATAAAAATCTGACAGGAGAAAGAGGCCTAGTGCTCCATTTGATTCTGCCCTTTGAGTTTTTTTCTTAATTTTTTTTTAAAGAATTCTCAGATGATGGACCGTTGTTTATCCCAAGCATATTTAAACTCAGTTCCTGATGTTTCACCCACTTCTCTCCGCTGGAAGTTGGTTCCAAGCTTCCACAATTTTGAAGTTACAATGTCTGTCACATATATATCCCCGGCTTACATGCTGTTTGCAGCATCCTGCGGTCATGTGATTCAATTTTGGCATATTTTTTGTGCCTGTTTCTAGTGTTAACTTCTGATCTCTGGTGAAAACATGAATTGGGAGTGTTTAGCTTAACGGTGTTAGCTTAACAAACAGTGTTAGCTTAACAAACGTGTTTGTTTAATAACCACAGTAAAAAATGTCATAAACTTGAGCCTGGTCCCGTAGTGACCCGCTTAAAAAGCGGGTGTGATTTATGTCTAATTCTGATTGTAAGTCGAGGACTTCCTATAAGTCCTTTGCTTGAGATGAAGGATATTGATTCTGGCTTTGGAAAGAGAGACGGGTGTCTGGAGTTATCAGTAAACACAAGCTGTGTCAGCTGCCTTTGGGAAGTTTTAAATAAAAGGCAGGGCTTGAATTGTTGTGTTGACATGTTGTAAACAAAGTTTAAAAGGTGTGGAGGGGATATAGTGAATCCCATTGGGGTAAACATTTTAAATATCCCCAAAATTCACTTTATCCTATCCCCGTGGTGGCGAAGCTATGGCACGGGTGCCACAGGTGGCACGCAGAGCCCTCTCTGTGGGCACACGTGCCGTTGCCCCAGTCCTAGGCCTTCAGCTGGGTTTTATAAAATCTTTTCGCTTTAGGCCTCCGCCGCCATGTGCCAAAAAAAAAAAAAATTCAATCAATCAATTTCAACTTCTCACAGAAAAAAAAAGATCTTGCAAAGCTGGAATTGATTGGTTGAACTTTTTGGTCCCACCCAGTCTGCTGTTACCACCGCAGCCACGCCCACCCAATGGGCCATGCCCACCCAATGGACCACGCCCACCCAATGGGCCATGCCCACCCAATGGACCACACCCATCCAGCACCCGATGATACATATGTGGATTTTGGGTTGCAGTTTGGGCACTCGGTCTTTAAAAGGTTCGCCATCCCTGTCCTATCCCGACGAAACCCCACCTGTTTCCACACGTAAGATAGCATTTTTTTGCTCCTTGGCTGTAATAAATTATTTTGGGTGGTTTCAAGAATGTTAAGTTTTGCCTAGTTGTAAATATGGGAACCACAGGATATATATCTATATGTTGGATGGAGCACCGGGTCTACCAAATACAAAACAATCTGCTCTGCGTTTCGCTCCAGTCTAGGAGCATTTTTTGCTGGCAGACGTCACTGCTGTGATCACTGTAAATTCAAAATGTTGTGGCTGACAACAGTGTTAAAGGGAGACTAGTATAGCTATTTCAAGCTCTTTAGCTCTCATCAGCTAGCCATACCCTTGCTGAGATTCGAACCTGGGCCGCTTGCATATTAGGCAGCTGTATTAGCCTCTAGGCCACAGGCTCTCTTCACTCCTGTCAGCAGAAACCAGGGAGAATATATATCTATATGTTGGATGGAGCACCGGGTCTACCAAATACAAAGCAGTCTGCTCTGTGGGGAACCATAGAGAAGCTGAGGGATTACAGGTGGTCCTCGACTTAAGACCACAGCTGAGCCCAAAATTTACATTGCTAAGCGAGACAGCTTGTTAAGTGAGTTTTGTCCCCTTTTATGACCATTCTTGCTACAGATATTAACTGAATCGCTGCAGATGTGAAGTTAGTAACGTGGTTGGGAAGAGAAGCTGGCGTCCCCTTTGGGTTTGCTTGGCAGAAGTTCACAAAATGGGATCCCATGACCCCGGGGCACTGCGACCGTCATAAATAGGAGTCAGTTGCCATGTATCTGAATTCTGATCGCGTGACCACGGAGACGGCACAACGGCCGTAAGCCTGAAAAGTGACAGTAAGCCGCTATTTACAGTGCCGTTGTAATTTTGAACGGTCACTAAATGAATCGTCGTAAGTCAGGGATAGAATGGGCTCCTTTTGAATGGTAAAATCTGTGGAGGTGCACTGTGTGACACTTGTCAGGTTTTTTTTTTAAAGAGCATTCCAGGATAAGGCAAGTTGGAACTGCACACTCCCCCCCCAGATGTTTATAGATGCACATCTGTTCAACTTCTCCTGTTTATTTGCCATTTCTGGCTTTTATGGTGGTGTCAGGCAAAAGAGCTTGGTTTCCTGATAATTTATTGATAGTTTTTGTTGTGTCCAAAATAAAGCTACTGCCCTAAGTGGTTTTTTTTTTTTTTTTTTTGAATTCCCACCTGTGAAGTAGACAAAATAACCACATCCTTGACATACCAGTAACGCTGGAATTGCACAAAAGGCCAGAGTGGGTTGACAATCAGCGGAAACAGCACACCCTTGAATTATTGGATTTAGTCAGACGTTGAAGAAGGGACGGAGCTAATAAGCAACAGTTGGCTTACATCTCGATAGTTGCAATTGCCTTAGATCAGTGTTTCCCAAACTTGACAATTTTAAGGCATGAGGACTTCAACTCCCAGAATTCCACAGCCAGCGTTGCTGGCTGTGGAATTCTGGGAGTTGAAGTCCACATGCCTTAAAATTGTCAAGTTTGGGAAACACTCCCTTAGATGAATGTCCACAAGGGATAGATCTCATTTCCAGGGAGATATTTGAATAGCACGATTGAATAAACCTTTTGCCTTTTGCCAATAGTAGAATATCTCCAACTGTCCCACAGCATCCCGCTTAGTATTAAATCAAACGTTGTCCAAGATAGGGGCCATCAATATTCTCAGATTCTTGAAAAAGAGGGCGGGTGAAATAGTTCTAGGTGGAGGCTGGGTGGTCTCAACTTTTAGGATTCTGTGAAACTAGAGCTGGCCTTATCTCCTTTCCTTTACATAAATCTTGGGCAAGCCCCTGAAGGCAGGACAAGAAGCAACCGGTGGAACCTAACCAAAAAGAGAAGCAACTTAGAACTAAGGAGAAACTTCATGACAGTCAGAACAATTAACCAGTGGAACCACCTGCCTCCAGAAGCGGTGAAGGCTCCAATACTGGAAGTTTTTAAGAAGAGACTGGACCGCCATGTGTCCGAAATGGTGTAGGGTTTCCTACCTGAGCAGGGGGTTGGACTAGATGACCTTTAAGGTCCCTTCCAACTTTACTATAATGATGATGGTGATGATGTCCCAAAGGGGCTTTTTCAAGAAGCAATTAGATTTTCTTTGTTTTTCCTTGAAGACTTTTCACTTCTCAGAGTTAACAGAATAACAGAGTTGGAAGGGACCTGGGAGGTCCTGTAGTCTAACCCCCTGCTCAGGCAGGAGACCCTAGACCATTTCAGACAAATGGCTGTCCAATCTGTCCTTAAAAACTTCCAGTGTTGGAGCATCCACCGCTTCTGGAGGCAGGTGGTTCCACTGGTTAATTGTTCTCACTGTCAGGAAGTTTCTCCTTAGTTCCAGGTTGCTTCTCTCCTTGGTTAGTTTTCACCCGTTGCTTCTTGTCCTGCCTTCAGGCGCTTTGGAGAAGAGCTTGACTCCCTCTTCTTTGGGGCAGCCCCTGAGATATTGAAACTTTGCTATCCTGTCCCCCCTCTTCCTTTTCTTCCTTAAACTAGACATTCCCAATTCCAGCAACCGTTCCTTATATGTTTTAGCCTCCAGTCCCCTAATCCTCTTTGTTGCTCTTCTCTGCACTCTTTCCAGAGTCTCAACATCTTTTTTACATCGTGGTGACCAAAACTGGATGCAGCATTCCAAGTGTGGCCTCACCAAGACCTTGTAAAGTGGTATTCATACTTCACGTGATCTATTAATAGTTCACGTGATTCACCATTGTCACTGGATGCTTAATTATTGGTTAGATTTATATCAGGAATTGACTATTGGAACTGAAGAAGCTTCCTGGATGAAAAGTGTAACATTTTCAAGGAAAAACAAAGAAAGTTCAGTTGCCTCTTGAAAAACCACCTTTGGGGCAACGGTGACGTGGATGGCTGAGAATCTCCATAGACATTTGGGCAAGATGGTCTTCTAGATCAGGGCTTTTCAACCAGTGGTACGGGTACCACCTGTGGTACATTGGCACCCGGCAGGTGGTACGCGACCATCCTAGAAAAGTGGTAGAGGGGGAGGGGAATGAGCTGAACTGGTGGCAGCACCGCAGAAGCCTGAGCGAGAGACGGCTGGAGCTGCAGGGCTGTCAGGGCTCAGCGGAAGCGCCAGGATCAGCACCAGGCTCCAGCTGGAGCTCAGCGCTGATCCTGGCGCTTCTGCTGAGCCCAGAAGAAGCGCCGATCAGCTGGAATGTTGCAGCCTCTCCAGGGTCTTGTGATTTACATTCAGTTGCTTGGCAACTGATTCATATTGATGACGGTCACAGTGTCCCAGGGTCATGGGAAGTGACCAAAACCTGCTGCAACCACCCAGCAGATGGGGGGAATAAAAACCAAACACCCCACCCCACCCCACCTCCGCTGCCAATCCTCAACAGAAATGCTCACAACAATGAAAACCTCGGACAGGAGGAAGAGCGCGGCTGGGCGGGCGGGCAGGCGTCTTGCTCAGCTGTGGCTTGGGAGGCACTTTTTTCAGTGCCATTGTAACTTCGAACAGTCACTAAGCGAACTGTTGTAAGTCGAGGACTACCTGTACTTTATCACTTCCCCCCCCCCCTTTTTGGAGGGGGCCATCAAGTTTTTGACCCCTTGCTAGGCGACGGGTGGGACTCGGATGTCGCCATATCCTGAAAGTGGGACAATGGGTGAAAAGGTTGAAAAGCCCTGCTCTAGAGCAGAGATCTACAGACTTGTCAACTTCAAGACTTGTGGGCTTCAGCGTTGAAGTCCACATATCTTAAAGCTGCCACGTTTGGAGACCCCTCGGCTAGGGGGCCATGGCACAGACGGAAGGCTCCTAACTCTTCATTGTCCACACCCTTTTATCAGAGAACCAGCCATTTTGTCCTGGGGAGACTGACTCTAAACTGGAAGCTAATTTTCCATTGAGACTGAGGAGTTAATAAAACTTGACCACTTACCACAGGGGTGTCAAACTCAATTTCATTGAGGGTCGCATCAGCATTGCGGTTGCCCTCAGGGGCCCGGATGGTGTGGCCAGGGTGGGTGCAGCCTACTGGGTGGGCATGGATGGAGTAGGTGTGGCGTACTGCGTGGGCATGGCCAGTTCTACATCATTTCTCGTCAAGGGTGCCTGTGGGGGCCTGGGCAGGAGTGGGGCAGATCTGGGGGTCTCTGGCAGAAGGAGGTGGGACCAGGGCAAGTGCCAAGGCATGGTCCACTGGAGGAGCCTCACTGTTCCTCTCAGGCCATGTGGGGGGGGGCTGTATGGTGGTGCGGGCTGCCCGGAGCCCTGGCCAGCAGAGGTCGAACGCCCAGCCTGGCCCTCGAGCACCCGTGGCACCAAGCCCAGCCCCATTCCCAAGGGGGTGCCCAGCTGCACTTATGTCCTCAAGGCTGCTGCTGCTGTGCTTGCTCTCCTTAGCCCAGTTGCTCATGATGGGTACGAGGGCAAAGTCACAGGGAGGCCCATTCCCTCTCCATGGGTGGAGATCCGGCTTTGTATCCAGATGGTCTTGTGGAGCTAACACTGAATGCGTTTCAGCATAGATGGCCACCACAAAATTGTACATTGGCTCCCGCCCGGCCTGGGCCAGGGCCAAGGCAGTGGGGGGCCGTTCCCTCACTGTTTCCAGGATGGCTTTGTGGGCCACATGAAACCACTTCGCAGGCCACATCCGGCCCCCGGGCTTTGTGTTTGACATGTCTGACTTAACAATAACATCATTTCCAGCAGGTCCTCAAGCAGTACCTTGCATCGTGCCACAACAGGGTGGAACTTTTATCTTGGCAAAAAATAATTTGCTTTTCCTTCTAGTGAAACGCCACTAGAACAAACTTTAGCCAAAGCCTGACTGGACCGTTTTCTCATCTGGGATGCATCTGTAGTCCCCAAACAGCAGCCTGAATACATTTTCCAGAAACGTGGCTTTTGCAAACAGCGCTTAATGGCCTTGTTAGCGAGTTTGGGCCTGCGTTTACAGGCCTTGTTATAATTGAAGCCAGCAAAAGGCACATTTATTCCTAAACGGTGTCCTTGAAATAGTTTGGTGTCTGTGTGGGTACTGGAATTCTTCTGGAGCGGTTCAACATCATAAGTGGCAAAAGAATGCAACAAGATTTATTTATTTTATTTTTTAAAAAAATAGGATAAATAAAAACATAAAATCAAATAGGGAATCTTACCCATCTGGGACACAAGCTGCTCTTCGTTGACAGAGAAACGACATTTGGATTGAAAGAACCAAATCTTTGGTTCTTCTACAGCAGTGGTTCTCAACCTGTGGGTCGGGACCCCATTTGGGGTCGAACGACCATTTCACGGGGGTCGCCAAACAAGGCTGTCCGCCATTTTTTCCCCCTTTTCTTTGGCCACGCCCCTGGTACCCAGTGATGTATAAGTGGTTGGGGGTCACCACAACATGGGGAACTGTATTATGGGGTCGCGGCATTAGAAAGGTTGAGAACCACTGTTCTACAGTTTTTTTTAAGAAAGAAAAATCAGAAAGAGATCTATTTAATTTCTTCTTCAAAATGAAAAAAGGTCTTTTGCAGTCACGACATAAGCCTAAGACTGAAAACCAGGCTTGTCAGATGCTCTATTTTTCCTATCCATGAGTAGAGAGTTGGTCTCTGACAGAAGACCACTTGAAGAGACTAGAAGCATTTGAAAGCTGGATTTACAGGCGGCTGTTACACATAAGCTGGGCTGACAAGATCAGAAATGAGGAGGGGATAAGCTACCCGGGAAAGCCAATCAATAATCAAAACAATTAAAAAATGAAAATTAGAATATTTCGGACATGTGATGCGACACCCAGAAAAATACGGCCTGCTCCATTTAATCCTCCAGGGAAAGATGGAAGGCAAACGAGGTCCAGGCAGAAGAAGAACATCGTGGCTTCAAAATCTAAGGACTGGTTTGGACAAAACTCAGCAGCTCTTTTCCGTGTAGCTGCTGATAAAAGCAGGATCGCCAACGTCCAATAACGGATATAGCACAAGAAGAAGAATTAACATTCAAGATAGTAGCCGGTACGGGTAGTCCTTGATTTACAACAGTTCGTTTAGTGACCGTTTGAAGTTACAACAGCACTGGAGAAAGGGAGTTACGATCATTTTTCACACGGCCGTCGCAGCATCCCCCGGGTCATGTGATCAGAATTGTGATGCTTGGCAATTGGTTCATACTTAATGACGGTTGCAGCGTTTCCCCCCAGGGTCACGTGATCACCCTTTGCAACCTTCTGACAGATTCACTTAAGCACCCTGTTAAGAACTTAAGAACTGCAGTGATTTCCTTAACACCTCTGGCAAGAAAAGGTCGTAAAACGGGGCAAAATGCACATCTGTCTCGCTGAGCAACAGAACTGTGGGGCTCCACTGTGGTCATAGGTCGAGGATTACCTATACCAGTGATGGCGAACCTTTTAGAGACCGAGGGCCCAAACCGCAACCCCAAAACCACTTATTTATCGCAAAGTGCCAGGACCGCATCAGCATTGTGGTGTGTCCTCAAGGGGGCGGGGCGTGGCCCACGGGGTGGGCGTGGCTGCAGTCGTCACGGCAGACTGGGTGGGCGTGGCTGGGGTGGGCATGGCCACCTCGATGTTGCTCATGGGGGGGGGACGCCTGTGGGAGCCGGGCAGGGTTGGGGGAGATCCAGGGGGTCTCTGGCGGGTGGGGCAGTGGGCAGGAGGCCTAGCATAGATGGGGGGAGGCACACAATCCTAGCTGGGACTGGGGGGACCATGGTGCCGATGGGGATCCAGCTTTCCCTGCTTGGGGTGGCCTTTGGCTTGCTGGGTGTGGGCGTGCTCTACCACCTCTACTCGAGCTTGCTAGCTGGCCGCTTCGCCTCCTTTGTGCTGGGTGGGGCTGCTGCTCCAGGTGGCGGTGGCAGCCTAGTGGACCTGCAGCGCGCGTGCCCACAGAGAGGGCTCTGAGTGCCGCCTCTGGCACGCGTGCCATAGGTTCGCCACCACTGACCTATACTGTTAGGTGTAAACGGGGTAAAAGAGTGGGCTAGAGCAGGGCTTTTCAATCAGTGGTACGGGTCCCACCTGTGGTCCATTGGCACCTGGCAGGGGGTACGCGACCATCCTAGAAAAATGGTAGCAGGGGAGGGGAATGAGCTGAACTGGGGGCAGCACCGCACAAGCCTGAGCGAGAGACGGCTGGAGCTGCAGGGCTGTCAGGGCTCAGCGGAAGCGCCAGGATCAGTGCTGCTTTCCAGCTGATCGGCGCTTCTTCGGGACTGTCAGGGCTCAGCGGAAGCGCCAGGATCAGCTCCAGGCTCCAGCTGGAGCTCAGCGCTGATCCTGGTGCTTCTGCTGAGCCCAGAAGAAACGCCAATCAGCTGGAATGTTGCAGCCTCTCCAGGGTCTTGTGATTTACATTCAGATGCTTGGCAACTGATTCATATTTATGACTGTCACAGTGTCCCAGGGTCATATGAAGGGACCAAAACCTGCTGCAACCACCCAGCAGACATGGAATAAAAACCAAACACCCCCAACCCCACCTCCACTGCCAATCCTCAACAGAAATGCTCACAACAATGAAAACCTCGGACAGGAGGAAGAGCACGGCCAGGCGGGCAGGCAGGTGTCTTGCTCAGCTGTGGCTTCGGGGGCACTTTTTTCAGTGCCACTATAACTTCGAACAGTCAACTAAGCGAACTGTTGTAAGTCGAGGACTACCTGTACTTTATCCTTTTTTTCCTTTTTTTTTTTTTTTTTTTTTTTTGGTCATCAAGTTTTTGACACTTTGCTAGGCGACTGGTGGTCCTCAGATGTTGCCATATCCAAAAAGTGGGACAATGGGTGAAAAGGTTGAAAAGCCCTGGGCTAGAGAAATGCTGTTGCTTCGGAAGTGGATTTAAATTGTGTCTTTTCGAAGCCATCCTAGCATTCCTACGTTGATCAGCGCGAAGGAAGGCATGAAGTCATCCCGCTCTTGTATTTCAGGAAATCCTCCAAGCGTGGGGCTGCGCAGTATTTATTGCAAGAGACTTTGTTTCAACCCTTGCCACGCAAAAGGAGGAAAATATTCAGGCAAATCATTATTGAGTCCTCTGCCTTGATCCTTTAGCAGTGAAGACTTAAGGCAGTGGTTCTCAACCTTTTTAATGCCGCGACCCCCAACCGGTCGTAAGTCGAGGACTACTCAACTGATCGTAAGTCGAGGACTACTCAACGGGTGCAGCACCGTTTGCAGAACGGGACTTTTGGCGGGCTCAGCAGGGCAGAGACAGCCTGGACAATTCCTATTGGCTTTTGAAAGCCAATAGAATTAGACTCTATTCAAGAGAGTCTATTCTATTGGCTTTCAAAAGCCAATAGAATAAAAGGGAGTAGCACAGCTAAGGAAAAGGGGGAAAAAATGGCGGACTGCGTTGTTTGGCGACCCCCGTGAAATGGTCGCTCGACCCCAAATGGGGTCCCGACCCACAGGTTGAGAACCACTGACTTAAGGGGATGGAGGGGGAAAAAAAAGAAAAGGAAGGAAGGATCAAAGGAAGGAAGGAAAGCCAACATCATTTGGAATTTGGGTTGAAATATTGAGCCCAGGGGTGGGAGAGAGAGAGCGGAGCCTACGGACAGATGCCTGTGTCTATTTATCGGATGCCATTTATCCTTCCGACGGCTGAAATCCGCAACAACCCAATTCCAACTTCTCGGGCAGCCTTTTAATATGGGTGAGCGTGAAATGAGAAACACCTTTTGGTTCGGGCTCCAAACAAAACAGTCTCCTTTCAGTGGTTCCAATGTAAGATTCTTGAGTTTGCGTTGTTCCAACAAAATAAAACAGCAGCGGCTTGAACGGTTAGTCCAGGGGTGGGCAACCTTGGCTCTTTTATGACTCGTGGACTTCAACTCCCAGAAGTCCTCAGCCAGCCATGCTGAGGGGAAAGGGAGAGGTTTCCAAGCTGAGCTATGCCAGCTCAGGAATTCTGGGAGTTGAAGTCCACCAGTCATGAAGGGGCCATTGTTCCCCCATGCTGGCTGAGGAATTCTGGGAGTTGGTCCACAAATCATGAAAGGGCCATAGTTCCCTCACGCTGGCTGAGGAATTCTGGGAGTTGAAGTCCGCAAGTCATGAAGTGGCCATTGTTTCCCCCATGCTGGCTCAGGAATTCTGGGAGTTGAAGTCCGCAAGTCATGAAGGAGCCATTGTTCCCCCATGCTGGCTCAGGAATTCTGGGAGTTGAAGTCCGCAAATCATGAAGAGGCCTTAGTTCCCCCATGCTGGCTTGGGAATTCTGGGAGTTGAAGTCCACGAGTCATAAAAGGGCCAAGGTTGCCTACCCCTGGGTTAGTCCATAAAAGACACAATGGGTGAAGGTAGTCCTTGCGTTAAGACCACAGTTGAGCCCCAGATTAGTGTTGCTAAACGAGACCATTGTGAAGGGAGGTTTGCCCCATTTTATGACCTTGCCACCATTTTTAAGTGAACCCCTGCAGTTGTTAAGTTTAGTAACAGGGTTGTTAATGGGCTTCTCCCATTGACCTTGCTTGCCAGAAGGTCGCAAAGAGGGATCATATGGACCCCCCCCCCCAGGACACGGCCATTGTTCCAGATAAGTGCCTGAGTTTTGATCACGTGACCACAGGGATGCTGCAACTGTCATAAGTGTGAAAAACGGCCATACGTCGCTTTTTTCAGTGCTGTTGTAACTTTGAATGGTCACTGTACAAAGTATTGTAAGTTGAGGACTCCCTTGATTCAGAAAAAGCCCTTACTGCCTTTTGTTCAATAAGAATGGGTGGCATAGCCATCCAGATTCCTATCTTTTGCTGAACTTTTATGAAAGTTGGCCAAAAGTATGATGTTTAAAGATCAATTTAAAATGCCTGTTGGCTGTGCTTCCTGAGAGTGATAGGGCGATGTGGTCCAGCTTACTCGCTGGCCATCTGGTTTACGGCGAGTGAATTTTTTTATTTTTCAGCTAAATTTGCCGTATGGCCCTAAGCTATATTGCGATTGGTTTTATTTTTGGAAACCTTTCATCTTGTTGCAGCACCTAGTCATTGTGTTGACAATGACCGCTGAAATTGAAACTTCATTGTGGAATGGAAGTATTGGGCTTGGTCTCACAATCAGCCAGATGTTTAGACTGGATTTTGGCGTTTTTCTACATCTGTCAAGTCCCTCCCAAGGACCTTTGACGGGCAGATGTTCTGGTTTGGTGGGGTTAAAGGGATCGTCGCGGGATGGAGACTGCTCTGATGTAAAGCTATGTTTTTCAGTTGACTTGACAGCGATTTTGTCAATGCTGATGGTGTTCAAGTGGTGTTCCAGATGTTCTGAAATTGCACCCAGGGCACCTATCACCATTGGTAGTGTCTTAGCTTTCTTTTGCTACAGTCGTTCTACTTCTATTTGCAGGTCTTCATATTTTGTGATTTAGTATTAGGGTTCATCACATGGGATTTGGTGTTTTGATCCAACAACAACAACAACAATAATAAAGTTGGAAGGGACTGTGGAGGTCATCTAGTCCAACCCCCTGCTCAGGCAGGAAACCCTGGCCTATACCATTTCAGACAAATGGCTGTCCAATCTCTTCTTAAAAACTTCCAGTGTTGGAGCATTCACAACTTCTGGAGGCAGGTTGTTCCACTGGTTAATTGTTCTAACTGTCAGGAAGTTTCTCCTTAGTTCCAGGTTGCTTCTCTCCTTGATGAGTTTCCATCCATTGCTTCTTGTCCGGCCTTCAGGCACTTTGGAGAAGAGCTTGACTCCCTCTTCTTTGAGGCAGCCCCTGAGATACTGGAACTCTGCTATCCTGTCCCCCCTCGTCCTTCTCTTCATTAAACTAGACATGCCCAATTCCTGCAGCAACTGTTCCTTGTATGTTTTAGCCTCCAATCAAGCCCTTTCCAAAGACTTGGGATATACAGATGCTGCAATTTGATGGTGTTAAAGGTATCACTGCGGGACGTGAGCTATTCCAAGACAAGCTGCCTTTTGACGGATGGAAATTTTGGTTTTGGCAATGCCGACGTGTTGAAATTGTGCTCCAGATGTTTTGGGATTAAACCTAAGGCACTTATTACCATTGGAACTACCTGTGACGTCTTTTGCCATTGTCGTTCACCTTCTGTTTTGCAGGTCTTTGTGCTTTGTTACCTTTTCCAGTTCTTTGTCTTCTGATCAGCTGTGTCTAGGTACTGTCATGTCCACTATCTAGACCAGGGGTCCTCAAACGTGGCCACTTTAAGACTTGTGGACTTCGACTCCCAGAATTCCCTGATCCTAATGCATTCTTGTTAGAGAATTTTAATTTCTCTGTTGGTGAAAAATAAATCAGAAGCTCTCACAGTTGACTGCATTTAGCTGATTCAAAATAACTTCTTTATATTTATATCAAAATATTTACAATACCATACGTTCTTCTTTACAGCAACATAGCTCAATTGAAGACTTCTTACAGAGAGATACAGAGACAAACCAGAGACTGAAAATTCAGCTCCTAACTCAATACTTTTTGCACAGACTCAGTAGCACTTTTTTCACATTGGCTGACTGCGTTACCACATGACTCTTCCTGCTCATGAATATTCCAACAATTCTTTTAGATGTGCATCCCCATTGTGGCCTGCTTACTCTCTTATAATCCCTTTCTCTGTAGTCTCTCCAGTCTAGGAGGCAGGAGGAAAGTAATAGGCATGGCTGGCTGGGGAATTCTGGGAGTTGAAGTCCACAAGTCTTAAAGTGGCCAAGTGTGAGGACTTTGTTGTCCTCCTTATCAACACTTGTTAAGTCTGGGGTGCTGTGTGACAGGTGCTTGTCTGTTTCAATCCTAAAGACCCAGAGCACTTCAGCCTATTATTATCACAGGTATTCCTTGACTAGCAACCATTAATTGGATGACTGTTTGAAGTTACAAAGGGCACTGAGAAAAGTTTTCCCGCTTAATGACGGTTGCAGTGTCCCCAGGGTCACGTGATCAAAATTTGGATGGCTCATATTTATGACAGTTGCAACGTCTGGGCTCCTATGATTCTGACAAGCCAAGCCAGATTCACTTAACAGCCAGGTTACTAACTTAACAACTGCAGTGACTCACTTCACAATTGGGGCGAGACAGGTCCTAAAATGAGGCAAACCTCACTTAGCAACTGTCTTGCTTAGTAACAGAAATTTTAGCCTCAGCTGTGGTCGTAAGTCGAGGACTACCTGCACTGTGGTTCAACCTGCCTCCAGAAGCAGTGAATGCTCCAACACTGGAAGTTTTAAAGAAGTTTTTAAACTGGACAGCGATTTGTCCGAAATGGTGTAGGGTTTCCTGACTGAGCAGGGAATTGGACTAGATGACCTCCAAGGTCCCTTCCAACTTATTATTATTATTGATCCTCGCACAGTCAGCCAGATGTTCAGACTGGATTTGGCATTTTGTCTACCTATCGAGTCCTTACCAAGGACCTGGGATAGGCAGATGTGGATGTTTGATGGTATTACAGGTATCGTCTCAGGATGGAAGCAGTTCCTAGTAAGGCCACTTTTTGCAATTGACTAATAGTGAATTTGTCAATGCCAATGGTGTTCAAGTGGTGCTCCAGTTGTTTTGGGATTTTATTATCATTATTATTATTATCATTATTATTATTATTATTATTATTGTGGTTCGTCGCACAGTCAGCCAGATGTTCAGACTGTATTTGCCATTTTTGTCTTATCTATTGAGCCCTTCTCAAGGGCCTGGGATGGGCAAATCTGATTATTATTGTTATTGTTATCCCATCTAAATCTTTATGTGGTTATTCTCACTTGGTTCATCCTCTTTATTTCTCTTTCAGATTTATCACGGAACCGACTCTCCGAGTTGCCACAGGAAGCGTGCCTCTTCGTTTCCCTCGAAAGCTTGAATTTGTACCAGAATTGCATTCGTTATATTCCAGAAGCCATCCTGAATTTGCAGTCCTTGACGTTTTTGAATATCAGGTAATCATGTCCTACCACCCCTCTTCCTGCTACGCCATCCTTGACTGCCAAAAAAGCCAACACAGTCCTAGGCTATAGGTGGTACCTTGCTCAATAGTAGCAACTGTGAGAGGGACCTCTGAGTCCTAGTGGACAATCCCTTAAATGGGAGCCAGCTTTGTGCTGCAGCTGCCAAAAAAGCCAACATGGTGCTGGGCTGCATTAACAGAGGGATAGAATCAAGATCAGGTGAAGTGTTGATACCGCATTATAACGCCTTGGTAAGGCCACACTTGGAATTCTGCAGCCAATTTTGCTCACCACGATGTAAAAAAGATGTTGAGCTCTGGAAAGAGTGCAGAGAAGAGCAGCAAAGATGATCAGGGGACTGGAGGCTAAGACATATAAAGAACGCTAGCTGGAATTGAGTATTCCTAGTTTAATGAAAAGAAGGACTAAGGGGTGTCATGATAACAGTGCTCCAATATTTGAGGGGCTGCCACAAATAAGAGGGTGTCCACCTGTTCTCCAAAGCAGCAGAAGGCAAAACAAGAAAGAATAGATGGGAACTAATCAAGGAGAGAACCAACCTAGAACTAAGAAATTTCCTGAGAGTTTAGAACAATTAACCAGTGGAACAACTTGCCTCTAGAAGTTGTGGTGCCTCAACACTGGAGGTTTTTAAGAAGAGATTGGACAGCCATTTGTCTGAAATGGTGTAGGTGTAGGTCAGGGGTAGGCAAACTGGGCTTTTTTATGACTGGTGGACTTCAACTCCCAGAATTCCTGAGCCGGCCATGCTGAGGGGAAAGGGAGAGGTTTCCAAGCTGAGCCATGCTGGCTCAGGAATTCTGGGAGTTGAAATCCATGAGTCATAAAAGAGCCAAGGTTGCCTAGCCCTGGTGTAGGTTCTCCTGCTTGAGCAGGGGATTGGCTCAGGAATTCTGGGAGTTGAAGTCCACAATTCACAAAAGGGCCAAGTTTGAAGACCCCTGCGTTATTATCAGGAAGACTGTTGCTCTAACTAGCCTGCTTTCTGCATTTATAGCAATATCTCTGCTTTTCCAGATCTGATTCATATGAATCATTGGAGTGCAGCCTAAGGTTATTATTCTGCATTTATATTTCAGGAGTAGAACTTTGTGAACAATAAACCCACTGTAACGTTTCTGTATTAACAACGTTTCTAATTTGTTTCCGGTCTTAATCCGGGACGCTGCCTTAATGGCTGAAGTCCTAAACAGTTCGGTCTATGTTGTATAAAATGCTGCCTCTTCGTTTTAACAAAACATGCCCGAAGCAAAATATCTGTTTTGAAAGATTTTCTGTGTAAGGGGTTTGTACAAAAACCGTTTCATATTTCAAAAAGCCGTTTTAAGTGACCTAAATGAGAAAGAAAACTCATGTTTCCTGGTCCAAACTGCGCAAACTCTTCCAGATTTGAAAATAGCCCTTTTAGAGCCCAGGGCGTGACGGAAACGCCGGTGTTTCAAAAGTTAGTTTGGAAGTGGGAGCAAAATACGCTGTTTCGTTCTGATCCTGGAACAAAACTTGCCTGATCTGAGCAGTGGCATTTCAAGTGATCTTGTCCTTCAGTTGTACAGGCAGTCCTCGACTTACAACCGTCCAGTTAGTGACCGTTCAAAGTTACAACGGCCCTGAAAAAAGGGACGACCGTTTTTCACATTTATGACCGTTAACAGCCTCTCCACGGTCAGGTGATCAAAATTCATATATTTGGCCACTGGTTCATATTTATGACGGTCAGAGTGTCCCCAAATCATGTGATCCACTTTTGAGACCTTCTGGACAAGCAAAGTCAATGGGGAAGCCAAGGTCACTTAACCACAATGTTGCCAACTTAACAACTGTAATGATTCACTTAACAAGTGTAGCAAGGAAGGTTGTAAAATGGAGGAAGTCTCGCTTCACAAATGTTTCACTTAGCAACCTAAACGTTGGGCTCAGTTGTGGTCGTAACCCGAGGACTTGCCTGTATTCTTGAAACGGGACATTCCGAAGATGACATAAGGCCATTTCAAGCCTTCTGCATTCGAAATAAAACATGAGTGATTTGAGTGTTTTCTTGATGAAATGGGGCCGGCTTGACTGGTCCACTTAAATAGGAGCCAGCCGTGGGCTGCAGCTGCCAAAAAAGCCAACGCAGTGCTAGACTTCATTAACAGAGGATAGAATCAAGATCACGTGAAGTATTAATACCAATTTACAACACCTTGGTAAGGCCACACTTGGAATGCTGCATCCAGTTTTGGTCACCACGATGTAAAAAAGATGCTGAGACTCTAGAAAGAGTACAGAGAAGAGCAGCAAAGAGGATTAGGGGACTGGAGGCTAAAACATACAAGGAACGGTTGCTGGAATTGGGAATGTCCAGTTTTATGAAGAGAAGGATGAGAAGGGACATGATAGCAGTGTTCCAATCTCTCAGGGGCTGCCCCAAAGAAGAGGGAGTCAAGCTATTCTCCAAAGCGCCTGAAGGCAGGACAAGAAGCAACGGGTGGAAACTCATCAAGGAGAGAAGCAACCTGGAACTAAGGAGAAACTTCCTGACAGTTAGAACTATTAACCAGTGGAACCACCGGCCTCCAGAAGCGGTGAATGCTCCAACACTGGAAGTTTTTAAGAAGAGACGGGACAGCCATTTGTCCGAAATGGTCTAGGGTCTCCTGCCTGAGCAGGGGGTTGGACTCGATGACCTCCAAGGTCCCTTCCAACTTTATTATTATCATCATCATCTAGTTTTGAGTGGGTCTGTTTCATTCCACACCTGAAACAAAACATATTTTCCTGCTGTGCAGATTCCTTCTTCCACAGAAAAATTTAAAGCCCAACTAATTTGGGACACCTCTTTTTTGACGATTCTTCATCTGGGGAAAACATGTTGGGTCTGTTCTCTGTTTAGCTTTAGGCAGGCTGTTTCAATTGTCAGACGGTTTTCCATGGATTAGGAATGCTGCCTCAACTTTTCAACTTCTTTTTTTTTTTTTCCTGGCAATAACCATTTGTTTTCTAAAATTTTGGGACTTTTCGGGGCCGAATGATGTAGGTAAACACTGCTGGTTTTGCACTTATGTCTTTGGACATCATTATCCTGCAGTGGAGATCCTTGCTGATTTGATTGCAGAGTTTTATACCCCCCCCTACAGCAATATGCTCTGTTCAGTGAAAAAGTGTTTCGTATAAAAGGTGTTTTGTTTTGTATCAAGAGCAGGCGAGGTAGTAAGATCACACTTGGAATATTGTTTGGAGTTTTGGTTGCCATGATACAAAAAAGATGTTGAGACTCTAGGGGAAAAAAAAAGTGCAGAGAAGAGCAACAAAGATGATCAGGGGGCTGGAGGCTAAAACATATAAGGAATGGTGGCTGGAATTGGGTATGTCTAGTTCAGGGGTAGGCAACCTTGGCTCTTTTATGACTCCTGGACGTCAACTCCCAGAATTCCTGAGCCAGCGTGGGGGAACTATGGCCCCTTCATGACTCGTGGACTTCAACTCCCAGAATTCCTGAGCCAGCCATGCTGAGGGGAAAGGGAGAGGTTTCCCAGCTGAGCCAGGCTGGCTGAGGAATTCTGGGAGTTGAAGTCCACCAGTCATAATAGAGCCAAGATTGCCTACCCCTGGTCTAGTTCAATGAAGAGAAGGACGAGGGGGGACATGATAGCAGTCTTCCAGTATCTCAGGGGCTGCCCCAAAGAAAAGGGAGTCAAGCTCTTCTCCAAAGTGCCTGAAGGCAGGACAAGAAGCAACGGATGGAAACTAATCAAGGAGAGAAGCAACCTAGAACTAAGGAGAAACTTCCTGACAGTGAGAACAATTAACCAGTGGAACTCCTTGCCTCCAGAAGCGGTGAATGCTCCAACACTGGAAGCTTTTAAGAATGGACAGCCATTTGTCTGAAAGGGTACAGGGTTTCCTGCCTGCGCAGGGGGTTGGACTAGAAGACCTCCACGGTGTCCCTCCCGACTCTGTTATTCTGTACTCCAGCTAGCTGCCAAAGAACCAGGGTTTGTCTTAACTCGATCTTCGGGCGATTTAGTTCTGCCTTAACGTCTTTTGTCTTTTTACAGCAAGTTTCCTTTCAAATTAAAAAAAAAAAAAAAAAGGATGTGAGTCAGAGGACAACTTCCGATACTGCTTCCCTTCAAAATGTTTGTTTTGTGCTGCTGGCTGGCCTTGGGTAAACAGGGAAGGCTAAGGATCCTTCTCTTGAAAGCAATTTTGTGTCGAAAGGATCCCAGGACCCCGGTGCGTTTCTGGTGGGCTGCCGGTGCCGTTTCCTTTCCAAAGGCTCCTCTTGAGATCCTGCAGGGATCCACTTAAACAGCTGTGAGTTTCAAGCTCGGCGATGGTGTGTGTGTGTGGCTTCTCCCAAAGAAGCAGAGCTGGCTGGGAAGAAAACAGATCCTGACATTTCCTGAGACTTTGGAGACGGCTCGGTAGCAGGGGAGGCCTTCGAACGCCTCGGTGCTGACTTTCCACGAGGCCGGCGTGTTGTTGTCAGCCTCCATTTTGGCTTCCCTAGAAGCCAGCAGACAAATGGCAACACCAAACGTTGTGGTGGATTGAGAGCCCGCTTTGCCCCAGTCCTTTATTTTTTTTACAACTCATTCGTTCGGTTTCTTATCCACCGTGATCTCAAGACAAACGCAGGCCGCGTAAAGCATCCGTGGTAAATTTATATAGTTGGATTTTGATCCAGGCTTTCTTGCTGTAGAACAGTGCTTCCCAAACTTGACAATTTTAAGGCATGAGGACTTCAACTCCCAGAATTCCACAGCCAGCAACGCTGGCTGTGGAATTCTGGGAGTTGAAGTCCACATGCCTTAAAATTGTCAAGTTTGGGAAACACTGCTGTAGAAGTAACTCAGCGTGCTGCACATAGCTAATCTTCCTTCCTTCCTTCCTTCCTTCCTTCCTTCCTTCCTTCCTTCCTTCCTTCCTTCCTTCCTTCCTTCCTTCCTTCCTTCCTTCCTTCCTTCCTTCTTCCTATTTTCCCCCACAACAGCAATCCTGCAATGTGGGTTGGGCTGAGAGAGAGGGACTGGCCCAAAGTCACTTGGCTGGCTTTCATGGCTCAGGCAGAACTAGAATTCACCGTCTCCTGGCGATTGGCCCAAAGTCACTTCACTGGCACCCGTTACTCTGGGGACGCAGGCTGTTCCACTGATTCATCGTTCTCACTGTCAGGAAATCCCTCCTTATTTCCAGGGTGGATCTCCCTCTCAGGAGCTTCCCCTCCTTGCTTCTTGCCCTAACCTCGGGGACTATGGAGCATAAATCGAGGCCCTCTTCCTAAACCTAAGCCTTCTGTTTGTTAGGCTAAGGAACCCTAGTTCCAATAAAGGAGCTTATTTGTAGCTCAGGGTTGAAGTTTCTCCTCCCCTCCTCCACAAATCCCTCTCCCTTCTAGCACTGATGATGTTACCTACTTGGGTAATGAAACGTCTGCAAAAAAACAACTCAGCTCAGAGAGCACCGAGGACCCTGCAGTCCTCCTCCTCCTCCTCCTCTCCACAAACCCCACTCCCTTCTAACATTGATGATGTTACCTAGCTGGATATTGAAATTCTGAAAGAAAGCCATCAAGCTCAGAGAGCACTGAGGACCTCACAGTTCTTTTCCTCCTCCTCTGAGCACTGATGATGTTACCTAGTTGGGTGATGAAATGTCTGCAAGAAACAACCAAGCTCAGAGAGCACCGAGGACCCCACAGTCGTTGTTCTCCCCCTCCTCCTCCTCCTCCTCCTCCTCCTCCTCCTCTTCTTCTTCTTCTTCTTCTTCTTCTTCTCCTTTTCCTTCTCCTTCTCCTTCTTCTTCCTCCTCCTCCTCCTCCTCCTCCTCCTCTGAGCACTGATGATGTTACCTAGTTGGGTGATGAAATGTCTGCAAGAAACAACCAAGCTCAGAGAGCACCGAGGACCCCACAGTTGTCCTCCTCCTCCTCCTCCTCCTCCTCCTCCTCCTCCTCTTCTTCTTCTTCTTCTTCTTCTTCTTCTTCTTCTTCTTCTTCTTCTTCTTCTCCTTCTCCTTCTCCTTCTTCTTCTTCCTCCTCCTCCTCCTCCTCCTCCTCCAGCACTGCTGATGTTATCTAGTTGGGTAATGAAACATCTGCAAGAAAATAACCAAGCTCAGAGAGCACCGAGGACCCCATAGTCCTCCTCCTCCTCCTCCCAGCACTGATGATGTTACCTAGTTGGGTTACGAAGTGTGTGCAAGAAAACATCCAAACTCAGAGAGCACCAAGGATCCCTCGTAGCTAGTTTCATCAATCATTCATCCTACCTTTTACCCTCCAGACCCCTGATCCTCCCTGGGGCTCTTCGTTGCCCTCGTTCTAGGACAGTGGTGGCGAAGCTATGGCACGGGTGCCAGAGACGGCACTCAGAGCCCTCTCTGTGGGCACGCACGCCGTCGCCCCAGTACTAGGCCTTCAGCTGGGTTTTATACAACCTTTTCGCTTTAGGTCTCCACTGCCATGTGCCCCCCCCAAAAAAAATGTTCAATCAATCAGTCAATTTCAACCTCGCGGGGAAAAAAAAGATCTTGCAAAGCTGGAATTGATTGATGGAACTTTTTAGTCCCACCCAGTCTGCCGTTACCACCGGAGCCACACCCACCCAATGGGCCACGCCCACCTGGCACCCGATGATACATAAGTGGGTTTTGGGTTGCAGTTTGGGCACTTGGTCTCTAAAAGGTTCACCATCACTGTTCTAGGGCCTCAGCATCTTCCTTGCATTGAGCGTTGAGGTTTATATCCTGGAACAGGAGCAAATATATTTTATTTACAGGTAATGATAATTTAAAAATACTTCAAAGAAAACAACGCGTAGAAGGTACAGATCATGCTAATTACATGTATATGAAAATTCTTGGACCAGCGTTCAGCCGCCAGCTCTCAGCTGCAGGAGTTTCCTCTTTATAAAACAAACCGGAAATCCTTTTGCAATTGGAAGCCACAGGGCTGCGGGAAAATTGGCAATGGAATGTTTAGGCCCACTTTTTTTTATGTGTTTTAGTAAAAAAAAATATTGTGATTATCGTGTGGGATGCTTTAAAATTCCTCTTCCGCTGGATTTGATTTCTTTTTTTTGTTAATTTAAAATCTTGCTTTCCCAATCAGCAGGTTTCAACAATTTTGTTGTGGGGCAGGGAGGAATTCCAGAGAGGAATTTTGGGCTGTGTACAGGTTACAGCTGAGAGGTTGTACACCTTATCACACAAGGATGAAGTTACGTTTGCAGGCTGAGTGTTTAAGTGACTTGATTGATTGATTTGGTGGACTGAGAGGGGATTTGGGCAGACTTGTTGAATGAATCCCAAAGAAACAACAACAATAATAATAATAATAAAGAAGCTGAAGAAACAGGGGACCACCTGGTAAACTGTTGCAAGAAGATTGCACAGATTGACTACAAGCAGCGGCATGACAAAGTAGCAACAATGGTGCATTGGAAGATCTGCAAAAAATATCATTTGCCTGTAAGCAAAAACTGGTGGGATCATAAAATAGAGAAAGTCATAGAAAATGATAAAATTAAACTGCTCTGTGACTTCAGAATTCAAACAGACAAGCACCTGCAACATAACACCCCAGACTTAACAATTGTTGATAAGAAAGACAAAAAAGTCTGGATAGTGGACGTGGCAGTGCCTGGAGACAGCAGAACAGACGAGAAAGAACTGGAGAAGATAACAAAATACAAAGACCTACAAATAGAAATAGAAAGACTGTGGCAAAAGCAAGCAAGGGTAGTACCAATAGTAATAGGCTCCTTGGGTGCAATCCCAAAACAACTGGAGCACCACTTGAACACCATTGGCATTGACAAATTCGCTATTAGTCAATTGCAAAAGGCGCCCTTACTAGGAACTGCTTCCATCCTGCGACGATATCTGTAATACCATCAAACATCCACATCTGCCTATCCCAGGTCCTGGGTAAGGACTCGATAGGTAGACAAAATGCCAAATCCAGTCTGAACATCTGGCTGACTGTGTGATGATCCATAATAGTAATAATAATAATAATAATAATAATAATAATAATAATAATAATAATAATAATATAGTAATAATAATAATAATAATAATAATAATAATAATAATAATAATAATAATAATAATAATAATAATAATAATAATAAATAAACTTGGAAGGGACCTTGGAGGTCATCTAGTCCAACCCCCGGCTCAGGAAGGAAACCCTATACCAGTGATGGCGAACCTTTTAGAGACCGGGTGCCCAAACTGCAACCCAAAACCCATTTATGTATCATTGGGTGCCAGGTGGGCATGGCCCATTGGGTGGGCGTGGCTGTGGTGGTAACGGCAGACTGGGTGGGACTAAAAAGTTCATTCAATCAATTCCAACTTTGTGAGATCTTTTTTTTTCCGGGAGAAGTTGAAATTGATTGATTGATTGAACCTTTTTTTTTTTTTTTTGCACACGATGCTGGAGGCCTAAAGTGAAAAGGTTTTATAAAACCCAGCTGAAGGCCTAGGACTGGGGTGACGGTGTGCGTGCCCACAGAGAGGGCTCTGTGTGCCGCCTCTGGCACCCGTGCCACAGGTTCGCCACCAGGGCCCTACACCAAACAAATGGCTGTCCAGTCTCTTCTTAAAAACTTCCGGTGTTGGAGCATTCACCACTTCTGGAGGCAGGTGGTTCCACTGGTTAACCGTCCTCCCTGTTAGGAAATTCCTCCTCAGTTCCAGGTTGCTTCTCTCCTTGATGAGTTTCCATCCGTTGCTTCTTGTCCTGCCTTTAGGCGCTTTGGAGCAGGGGTTCCCAATGCCTGGTCCATGGACCGGTACTGGGCCACAGCATGCCAGCAACTGGCCCACACAAACAAGCAAAGCCACTGATGATGTTACCTAGTTGGATAATGAAACATCTGCAAGAAAACCACCAGGCTCAGAGAGCACCAAGGACCTCACAGTCCGTTTTGTCCTTCCCTTCTCCTTCTCCCAGTCCACAAACCTCACTTTTTTTAGCCCTGATGATATTATATAGTGGGGTAATGAAATGTCTGCAAGAAAACCATCGCACTCAGAGAGCACCGAGGATCCCACAGCCTTCATCCTCCTCCTCCTCTTCGCTTCTAGCACTGATGATGTAACCTAATTGGGTGATGAAATGTCTGCAAAAAAACCACCAAGCTCAGAGAGCACCAAGGACCTCACAGTTCTTTTTGTCCTTCTCCTTCTCCCACTCCACAAACCTCATATTTTTCAGCCCTGATGATATTATATAGTGGGGTAATGAAATGTCTGCAAGAAAACCACCAAGCTCAGAGAGCACCAAGGACACCACAGTCCTCCTCCTCCTCCCTGCAAACCCCCCTCCCTTCTAGCACTGATGATGTTCCCTAGTTGGGTCATGAAACATCTGCAAGAAAACCACCCAGCTCAGAGAGCACCAAGGATCCCACAGCCTTCCTCCTCCTGCTCTTCCTCCTCTTCCTCCTCCTCCTCCTCCTCCCTTCTAGCACTGATAATGTTACCTAGTTAGTAATGAAAGAACTACAGGAAAATGCCCAAGCTTAGAGAGCACCTGGGAACCATCAAGAAACAACTGTCTGTGATTCGGGAATTCAGCTAAAGGAGACAAAAATAAATAATTGCTCTTTTCCCTTTAGAAAAAAGGGGCGACTCGGTTGTTGAATTTGTGTGCCGAAAACGGGCCAATGACTTTGTATTCTGACACGATGATATGTCTAGGTCGTTTTCTGATGCCTTGTTTCTTTTTTTTCTCTCTCTCTCCTCTCCCGAAAAGCCGTAACCAGCTCTCAACATTGCCGGTCCATTTGTGCAGCCTTCCCTTAAAAGTTTTGATAGCCAGCAACAATAAACTGGTCTCCATCCCGGAAGAAATCGGACAGCTGAGACATCTGATGGAGCTGGTAAGTGCCAAAAAGTCTTTTTTTTCCCAGCTCGGCTCGGCATTTGATCCTTTACGATGTGCTGATTGCGGACTTCAATTTTACGGGTGACTTTTCTAGGTAAAAATTCAAAAACAGGACATGGATATGTATAAGTTAAAATATACCGGTAAAATGTCTGAACCGACTGAGTTATAATTAGCAAGGCATTCATTTGAATGTGATATAATCATGAAGGCAAATAGAGAGGAAATTTTGGATGATCGTTTTGGTCACCACGATGTAAAAAAGATGTTGAGACTCTAGAACAGCGGTTCTCAACCTGTGGGTCGTGACCCCATTTGGGGTCGAACGACCATTTCACGGGGGTCGCCAAAGTCCTGGAGTTTTTCCTCATAGAATCCTTATGAAACGCAGTCCAGTATTTTTTTTCCCCCCTTTTCCTTAGCTGTGCTACTCCCTTTTATTCTATTGGCTTTTGAAAGCCAATAGAATAGACTCTCTTGAATAGAGTCTCATTCTATTGGCTTTCAAAAGCCAATAGGAATTGTCCAGGCTGTCTCTGCCCTGCTGAGCCCGCCAAAAGTCCCAGTCGGCAAACGGTGCTGCAAGTTGTCTGCAGCGAAGGCGAGCAACCCTTCCCTGCTGAGCAACTACTAAATGTAAGTAAAAAAGGGCCAGGGGTGGGAGGGCCGCCCACGAGTACCTGGGCCTGCCTGCCGCCGCAGCGAATGGGCGGTGGCCAAGGTAAGGCTAGCGGGGCAGCGGCGGGCGCAGGGACGGTAACTGGTGCGCGTGGGGCCTGCCAGGTGGCTTACCTCCCTTGGGCTGGGCCAGCTGGTGGCCCAGCCGGTGGTCGGCCTGCGCCTTCACTGCCGCTTGCCATGACCGCCCAGGAGCTCCTGGGCCTGCCTGCTGCATGTGCGGCGCTGCTGGGCCGAGGCGGTTGCTGGGCGACGGCCCACGTGCGCCCTTGGCTTACCCGGCGTGCGCTCCAGCTGCAGGAGTGGAGGTGGAGCGTGCGCGCCAGAGAGAGAAAAATAAAAAGTGAGAGAGAGAATGAGAGCGAGCAAACCCCGCCCCTCCTCCTGCCCCCGCCCACAGGGAAATACAGGTAGTCCTCGACTTACAACCACATGGTTGGGGGTCGCGGCATTAGGAAGGTTGAGAACCACTGCCCTATACCATTTCAGACAAATGGCTGTCCAGTCTCTTCTTAAAAGCCTCCAGTGTTGGAGCATTCACCGCTTCTGGAGGTGAGGAGTTCCACTGGTTAATTGTTTTCACTGTCAGGAAGTTTATCCTTAGTTCCAGGTTGCTTCTCTCCTTGGTTAGTTTCCATCCGTTGCTTCATGTTCTGCTCTCAGGCGCTTTGGAGAATAGCTTGACTCCCTCTTCTTTGGGGCAGCCCCTGAGATACTGGAAGACTGCAGTTGTTAAGTCAATCTGGCTTCCCCATTGATTTTCTTTCTTTTCTTTTTTTTTAAGAAAATGTTATTGATTTTCTAGTTTTACATTTAAATATTTGAAAAGCAACATGGCGGCGGAGTTGGTCAATAATTCAGTAACATACAAATATCTTGAGTACAGATCACAAACTATTACATTCAGTGTTTCCTCTCTTTCCCCCTTGGTATTTACTGTCTTATATTGAACTTGTATTAATTCTTACTATATCAATTTAATAAAAATAACTTTCTTACATTTGTCAACAGCTTTTAGTTTATACATATCCTAGCTATTTTAACATTCAATCTTTTTAGACAATCAATGTCCTGGTTGGCTTTCCCCAATTTTTAGTTTTCCCATTAATATTTAAATTTAACGTTTCATATTTGTAATTACCAGGTTTTAAATAAATGTCATAAATATGTTTTTACTTAGCGGTAATAATAAAGATTACTAGCTTAAATATGAGATAGTAGATGTTAAGAGAGGAAGCATTCAGTGTTGAAATAAGAGAAATGTTGGTTACTAAAGGTAAGCTATTTGGAAATGACCAGAAAATAAGAATATTGTATTGTATGGTTAATCAGTTGATGTAAGATGGTGAGAATTGAAATAGATAAGACCTGTATCCTGAACATTAGATCTTGTGATGGATTGTGATAAAGGGAATTGGGGTTTCCCGTTGATTTTCCTTGTCAGAAGATCCCAACAGGGGATCATGTGATCCCAAGAGACACTGCAGCCGTCGTTAAGTACATGTCAGTTGCCAAGCATCCAAATGTAAATCCAAGGACCTTACAGAACGGTTGTCAGTGTGAAAAACGGTCCTAAGTCACCGTTTGGTGCCGTCGTAACTTCAAACAGTCACTAAACGAACTGTTGTAAGTTGAGGACCACCTGTATGTTATCCCTTCAAGCAAACAGGTTAAATGTTCCTGTTTCCCTATCGATGCCTTGACTTGGATGAAGGTTTCTGACTTTGCCCCTCAGGAATGATGTTTATTTCCCATTAATTTTTCTTCGACTTTCACTCCTGGTGTGTGTTGCCTCTCTGAAGTTTTTCATAGCGCGTGGGATATCTGCCAAGTTCCTGTGGTTTTGCGTTCAGTTTCACGATGTTTAAATAAGCGTTGAGCTTATTTAAACATCGTGAAACTGACTATCCCTCCCTCTCCATCCTGCCAAATTATATTTTGACTATGTTTTTGCATTTAAGAATATTTGTCTGCCTGTCTATCCATTTGTCTGTCTGTCTGTCCATCCATATCTGTCTGTCTGTCTACCTACCTACCGACCTATCTATCCTGTCTGTCTTTCTAATCTCTAATTTATCTACCTTTATCATTTATTGTCTATCTGCCTAACTGTCCATCTGTCCATCCATCCATCCATCCATCCATCCATCCATCCATCCATGTCTGTCTGTCTATCTATCTATCTATCTATCTATCTATCTATCTATCTATCTATCTATCTATCTATCTATCTCTATCATTTATTGTCTATCTGCCTGTCTCTCCGTCCGTCCGTCCATCCATATCTACCTACCTACCTACCTACCTACCTACCTAATCTGTCCATCCATCCATCTGGTCTGTCTGTCTAATCTCTAATCTATTTACCTCTATCATTTATTGTCTTTCTGTCTGTCTCTGTCCATCCATCCATCCATCCATCACCTGTCTACCTCTATTATCTATTTTTCTGTCTGTCTATCATGTAATTGCCTCTATCATCTAGTTAGCTAGCTATCTACCCCCCCTCCTCCCCTTCCATCTATCTGTCGTTTTATCTGTCTGTCTGTCAGAATGTATCTGGCAGCCTGCCTCTTTCTCAGTGACTCCAGGGTGCTTACAAAGATAAAAACCCCAATATAAAACTAAAGCACCGCCCCCCACCACCACCCCAGCAACAACAGTCAAACGAACTCTACATCGCCCTGGGGTCCCCTGGCCCCTTGGCAGAGGCAGGTCTTCAGGGCCTGGCGAAAGAGGGTCTCTGCAGGGATGATGTTCCAGCGGGAGGGAGCCACCACGAAGAAGACCCTTCTTCTTGGTCCCACCAGATCAGTGGTTCTCAACCTGTGGGTCGGGACCCCATTTGGGGTGGAACGACCATTTCACGGGGATCGCCAAACAACGCAGTCCGCCATTTTTTCCCCCTTTTCCTTAGCTGTGCTACTCCCTTTTATTCTATTGGCTTTTGAAAGCCAATAGAATAGACTCTCTTGAATAGAGTCTAATTCTATTGGCTTTCAAAAGCCAATAGGAATTGTCCAGGCTGTCTCTGCCCTGCTGAGCCCGCCAAAAGCCCCATTCTGCAAATGGTGCTGCACCAGTTGAGTAGTCCTTGACTTACGACCGGTTGAGTAGTCCTCGACTTACGACCGGTTGGGGGGTCGCAGCATTAAAAAGGTTGAGAACCACTGCACCAGATGGACCTCCTTAGGAGAAGGGGAGTTTATTCTCTGTTTTCCCATTTGGTGGGTCGGGTAAAGTGACCAGGAAAAGACTGTCGTTCAAATAACTTTGAGCTTCTGAAGGACTATTTTCACTTGAATGCAGACTGTGAGGGGGGGAAATGAACATTATTAAATCGAGCTCACCTCTCTTTTCCAGGATGTCAGCTGCAATGAAATCCAGACTATCCCTCCTCAAATTGGCAATCTCACTTCTTTGCGGGATCTCAACATCAGGAGGAATCACCTGGTGCATTTACCTGAAGGTAAAAAAAACATGCAGACACACAGAGAGAGAGAGACGCACAAGGAAGCTTTGTGTCGCTGCTCTTTTGCCGAATATGTGTAAAGTGTGCTCGTTTTTTTAGACGCGAATGCCTTATTTCTTCCACAACCAGCTGACCCGTAACATATATTGTTTTTTTATTGTGTTGCATGCGTGTCCCCCTGCAGAGCTCGCCGAGCTGCCTTTGATTCGGTTAGATTTCTCCTGCAATAAAATCACGACAATCCCAGTGTGCTACCGGAACCTCAGGCACTTGCAGACAATCACCTTAGATAACAACCCCTTGCAGTCTCCCCCCGCCCAGGTAACGTATCCCCGAGTTTGAACATTTTAAATTGTGACTAAAACTGCAGTTTCTCTAAACCCATTGCGCCTTCTGGTGTTTTTTGCACCGTTGCACCATTGTTAAAGAGCGTGGCGTTAGATGCGTGCTTTGTGGGCAAAGTTGCTTAGCCTAGAATTCACCTTGGATGAGAGACGATCCGTGGAAATCCACCCTGCAATTTAAACCTCAGAGCGGAGAGGCTAAAAATCACTGCGCCCTCTGCTACTTTGCTGTTGCTGTGAATTGTAATTGATCCTGTCGATGCAAGTGTGTTGTTGTTAGTTGCGAAGTCGTGTCCGACCCATTGCGATCCCATGGACAACGTTCCTCCAGGCCTTCCTGTCCTCTACCATCTTCTGGAATCCATTGAAGCTCACGCCTGCTGCTTCAGGGACTCCCTCCAGCCACCTCGTTCTCCGTCGTCCCCTTCTTCTCTTGCCCTCCATCTTTCCCAGCATCAGGCTCTTCTCCAGTGAGTCCGTCCTTCTCATTAGGTGGCCAAAGTACTTGAGTTTCAACTTCAGGATCTGGCCTTCTAAAGAGCAGTCGGGGTTGATCTCCTCTAGGACTGACCGGTTTGAACGCCTTGCAGTCCAGGGACTCGCAGGAGTCTTCTCCAGCACCAGAGTTCAAAGGCCTCCATTCTTTGGCCTTTCTCAGCCTTTCTTATGGTCCAATGCAAATGTATAATGGCCGTATTCAGAGATAATGCTTCAGTGGCATGCTTAGGAGGCATGGAGCCCCCGTCCCAACAACTGCATAGGTGCCAGTAAACATTTACAACCTCCAAACTCCTCTTTGAGGCTTCGTTCCCTCCACTTAACCCGAAGCCCTCAACTGTCACAAAACGAAGCCCCGAAGAGTCTGCTTGAGGCTCTTTTGCATTCGAAGTCCAAAAATGAAACTGCAATTGATAGCCGATCAAAACACATTATTAAATCACGTTTGAGACTAATGGTATAAAGGGGCAATCGGGTTAAAAAAAAAACAGCTGGCAATTTACGGGGAATGTAGCACAAAGGGTATTTGAAGCTGGTGCCGCCAGAGAAAAACGGGAGAATTTAGCACACAGAAGAGATTGATTGTAGCTCAGTGTTGAACTGACGGGTTGTCCATGCTCTCTGAACTGGGTTGTTGTCTTGCAGGCATTTCATTACCCAACTAGGTAACGTCACTTGTGCTTGAAGGGGTAAGGGTTTGTGAGTGGGGGAGGAGGAGGAGGAGGACTGTGGAGGTCCTTCGTTTTCTCTAAGCTTTGTTGTTTTTTTATAGACATTTCATTACCTGACTAGGTAACATCACCAGTGCTAGAAGGGAGTGGGATTTGCTCTTTGTTTATATACTAGTGGCTTTGCCCTGTCAGTGTTGTCCAACTCAGACAAACAAGCTAACAGTAAAAACAGCCTAATCAAGGAACCAACAACAACACTCCCACCTGGATGGATGGATGGATGAATGGATGGATGGATGGATAGATAGATAGATGATAGATGATAGATAAATGGTAGAGATAGATAGATAGATAGATAGATGATAGATAGATAGATAGAT
The DNA here is from genome assembly GCF_016545835.1 of Crotalus tigris. NCBI lineage: Eukaryota > Metazoa > Chordata > Lepidosauria > Squamata > Viperidae > Crotalus > Crotalus tigris. The sequence goes on along the minus strand of NW_024098453.1, from coordinate 459,346 downwards.
AGATAGATAGATGATAGATAGATAGACAGACAGACAGATAGATAGATAGATAGATAGATAGATAGATAGATAGATAATAGATTGATGATAGATAAATGGTAGAGATAGATAGACAGCGATAGATAGATAGATAGATATAGTTAGATGATAGATAGATATAGTTAGATGATAGATAGATGGTAGAGATAGATAGATGATAGATAGATGGTATAGATAGATAGATAGATAGATAGATAGATAGATAGATAGATAGATAGACAGACAGATAATAGATTGATAGATAGATAGATAGATAGATAGATAGATAGATAGATAGATAGATAGATAATAGTTTGATGATAGATAAATGGGAGAGAGAGAGACAGACAGGGATGGATGGATAGATAGATAGATAGATAGATAGATAGATAGATAGATAGATAGATAGATAGATAGATGGTAGAGGTAGATTGATAGACAGACAGACAGTTATAGATAGATAAAACAATGACAAGGTTAAAAAGATTAAAATATTGGGCATTAAAGCTTTCAAATTGACACGTATGTCCTTTTTATATAGAAAATGTTCTTCCATTAAAGACTATCTTTAACCACTTGCCATCGTATATTGAACCGGATCAATTTCTTTCTATAAGATCTGTGCTAGAACGTAGTGCTGTAAAGAGTTCAGATTTATTGTCAAAGGCAGGATGGAAATTTTCAGTGGTGGTTTTATATCTGATTTGCCCTGAATCTGTAGGTTTGATGTCCTTTAATCACTCAGGGGAAAGGACGGGATATTTGCTTGGCCAAACTTTTTCAAAATAGCCTTCTATTTCACATAGACTGTGTTGCTTTCAAAATGTATTTATTTGTGAAATTTATTTACGAAATGTCTTTTGCCGCCCATCTTGTATCCAACAACTCCGGACCGCTTACAGCAGGCAAACATTGAAACATTAAAAACAAAACGTTAAAGTCAACAATCATAGAATACAGCAGATAAAATCATGAACAAATAAAAAGTCTCTTTTGTCTCTTTTCCTCCTCCTAGATATGTATAAAAGGAAAAATCCACATATTTAAGTACCTGAACATGGAAGCGTGTAAAGTGGTGCCAGACCTTCCTGATTACCATAGGCGACCAATAGGCTTTGGATCCTGGTAAGCATCCAGACGTTGAACTTTTAGCCTGAATTAAAGCGGGTGGACTTCAACTCCCAGAATTCTTTGCGCTGACTGAGGAACTCTGGGAGTTTGAAGTCCATCCGGCTTAAAAATTGCTGTAGTTGAGAAATACTGCTCTGGATTCTTAATCTTTTTTGGGGGGGTTGGTTTTTTGGGGGGTCTAATCACAGTGCTGATGCGATGATCTTGCCAAATCCTGCTTAAATACAGATGAGTTAAGCCGTGAAAGGGAAGCTGTAAAAATATGTCAGACCCCAACCAAAGTAAAGCTGCTTCAGTTCTGACTGGATGGTGGGGAATGGAAGGAGTTATACTCCTTGCAGACCGCTGGTCATTTGCATCCTTTTAGAGCAGGGGTAGTCAACCTTGGCTCTTTTATGACTCATGGACTTCAATTCCCAGAATTCCTGAGTCCGCTTAGCTGGCTCAGGAATTCTGGGAATTGAAGTCCACGAGTCATAAAAGAGCCAAGGTTGACTACCCCTGTTTTAGAGGGTCGTTGAGGCCGCTTGGAGGTTTGACTGTGCCCTCAGGGTCACCTGAGTGGGGCAAATGGGCGTGGGGCCTTCTTAGCTGCAGGGACACGGCAGAAAATATCCTGCCGCCTCCAAGTGGCCTCAACGACCCTCTGAAAGAAGGCAAATGACCAGCTGTCTGCGAGGAGTATAAATCCTTCCATTCCCCGCCATCCAGTCAGAGCCGAAGAAGCTTCTGGAATGAGAAGCGAAATGTCTTCAAGGGAAAAACAAGAAAGTCCAGTTGCCTCATGAAAAAAAGCACCTTTGGGACAAACCCTGACCTGGATGACTGAGAATCTCCGTAGACATTTGCCTACTAGTTGTTGTTCTTGTTGTTGTAGACCCACTGTGAATTTCCCTAGGGCAGGGGTAGGCAACCTTGGCTCTTTTATGACTTGTGGACTTCAACTCCCAGAATTCCTGAGCCAGCATGGCTCAGCTTGAAAACCTGTCCCTTTCCCCTCAGCATGGGTGGCTCAGGAATTCTGGGGGTTGAAGTCCACGAATCATAAAAGGGCTGAGTTTGAAGACCCCTGTGGTAAAGTAATGATTTTATTACAATGCTTGTGAGTTACCTTGAAGATCATTGAACTAAAATGCAAGGTCTTAAGACAGGGGTGTTCAAAAACATGGCCCCTTCATGACTTGCGGACTTCAACTCCCAGAATTCCTGAGCCAGCATGGGGGAACTATGGCCCCTCCATGACTCGTGGACTTCAACTCCCAGAATTCCTGAGCCAGCATGGGGGAAACTTTGGCCCCTTCATGACTCGTGAACTTCAATTCCCAGAATTCCTGAGCCAGCATGGGGGAAACTTTGGCCCCTTCGTGACTCGTGGACTTCAACTCCCAGAATTCCTGAGCCATCTCTCCCTTTCCCCTCAGCTTGGCTGGCTGAGGAATTCTGGGAATTGAAGTCCACGAGTCATAAAAGAGCCAAGGTTGCCTAGCCCTGCCCTAGGGCATCAGTGACTGTGAGACAGAGGGTGCTTTGATAAAATGTCCACTGGCAAGGGGGGGGGTGTCGGGGATCTGTCCTTTGTTACACTGGGTGCTGACCGAGGCAGTTTTCCCATGAGGCATCTCTAAAGTCTGTCTGGTCACTGGGCATAGGGGAAGATCTGTTTTCGCTCCCTCAGCTCTTATGAGCTTTGTGTCCTGACTCTTGTCTAGTGACGGAGTCAGTTTCATGGATAAAAGCTACACACACACATGCTTGGCATGTCTGGAGCTCACTTGGGATGGAATTCCAGTATTTTGTGAAATAATAATAATAATAATATAATAATAATAATAATAGTAATAATAATACATAAAATAAAATAAAATATAAAATATAAAATAAAATAAATAAAAATGAAAAAGTAAAATACAATACAATACATAAAATGAAATAAATAAATAATAAAATATTTAAAATAAAATAAAAAATAAAAACTACAATGCAGTACATAAGATAAAATAAATAATAAAATATAATATAAAAATAAAATATATTATAAATACAATATAAAATAAAACAAAATAAATAAAAAGTAAAGTAAAATACAGTACGTAAAATAAAAAATAAATCATAAATCATAAAATATATAAATCATAAAATAAAAAATAAATCATAAAATAAATATCATTTATTTATAAAATAAAAAAATAAAAAAAATCATAAAATATAAATAAAATAAAAAGCAAAAAGTAAAATACAATACAATATATAAAATAAATTAAAATAAAATACATAAAATAAAATAAAACCAGCTGGCTGATACTTTATACATGAAGTAAAGATAATAGCCCAAGATAATAGCAGTGCAACAATTGTGTAAGGAAAAGGGGGGGAAAAAATCTGTGGTAAGAACAAGATCTCTCTTGTGGGATCACTTTCCGCATAGAAATCAGCCTGAAAGGGTCAACTGTGCTCTTTGTATTCCTGCCTAATATCAGATGTTTCCCAAAGAATTTCTCCTTTCTTTCCCTCTTTGATAGCCACGAAGATCTGTATTCGAGTCGACCCTACGGAGCGTTGGATTCCGGCTTCAACAGCGTAGACAGTGGAGATAAGAGGTGGTCAGGAAACGAAGTAAGCGTGCGTGGTTTTGTGTTCGGCTGGCCGATAATTGTAGCTTAGGAAAGGGAGGCAGAACAAGGCAGAATCCCCGTTTCAGAGGGCTGTAATCTTGAAACATCTTATTTTGCTCTTGCGTGTCGCTTTTGTCCCTGAAATTGCAAAAAAAAAAAAAAAAAAAAATGGGAGTCTGAGAAGCCACTAATCAATAGCATCCTTTTATGCCACTTATCGTAAGTCGAAGAGGCAGGAAGCCATCTAATATTTGATTCCAATAAAATTCTAGTCAAGCGAAGGCCGTTGCAATGAAGAAAAAAACGAGAAGGGTCATTTCAAATTGGGCTTAGTTCATTTGAAGTCATTCCTTTTCAGAGGAGGGTTTTTTTTTCCCTCTTTCTAAATAGTCCTTAAATCGAACAAATTGAAATGGTTGACTCTTCATTGTGGGGATTTGGAAGCAATAGGTTGAGATATTTGTCGATAGGAGTAAAATTATATGGGCAGATTGAGTTGCTGTGCAAATACACCAAAATGAGGAATCTCCTTTGAAGGGGATCCTAATTCTCCCAAGTCTGGAGGTAGATTTCTGCTACTTTCCTGACATTCACTGAACTGAGCAAAGAGATAAAACCTAGAATTGAATTTTGCTACCGAGTAAATTTTTATTTACAAGTAATGAATCTTGTTATGTATTGTTTGGGTGTATTTAAGTGCAGCTTTTCCCAGGAGAGACTTACAAAGGTTCTGACTCAAAGGTTTAATCGATACAAAAAAAAAAAGAGGTTTTATTTTTTAATGTAGCCGACCGATGAATTTTCGGACCTTCCCTTGCGAGTGGCAGAGATCACGAAAGAACAGAGGCTGAGAAGAGAGAGCCAGTACCAAGAACACAGAGAGAACTCGCTGGTCACAAATGGAGGAGGTAATAGCTCTCATTTGGTGGCTTCCTAATAATAATGATAATAATAAGATCTGCAAAAAATATCATTTGCCTGTAAGGAAAAACTGGTGGGATCATAAAATAGAGAAAGTCATAGAAAATGATAAAATTAAACTGCTCTGGGACTTCAGAATTCAAACAGACAAGCACCTGCAACATAACACCCCAGACTTAACAATTGCCGATAAGAAAGACAAAAAAGTCTGGATGGTGGACATGGCAGTGCCTGGAGACAGCAGAATAGACGAGAAAGAACTGGAGAAGATAACAAAATACAAAGACCTACAAATAGAAATAGAAAGACTGTGGCAAAAGCAAGCAAGGGTAGTACCAATAGTCATAGGCGCCTTTGGTGCAATCCCAAAACAACTGGAGCACCACTTGAACACCATTGGCATTGACAAATTTGCTATTAGTCAATTGCAAAAGGCGGCCTTACTAGGAACTGCTTCCATCCTGCGACGATATCTGTAATACCATCAAACATCCACATCTGCCTATCCCAGGTCTGGGTAAGGACTCGATAGGTAGACAAAATGCCAAATCCAGTCTGAACATCTGGCTGATTGTGCGATGATCCATAATAATAATAATAATAATAATAATAATAATTGGAAGGGACCTTGGAGGTCATCTAGTCCAACCCCCTGCCCGAGCAGGAAACCCTATACCATTTCAGACAAAGGGCTGTCCTGTCTCTTGTTAAAGACTTCCAGTATTGGAGCATTCACTGCTTCTGGAGGCAGGTGGTTCCACTGGTTAATTGTTCTAACTGTCAGGAAGTTTCTCCTTAGTTCCAGGTTGCTTCTCTCCTTGATCAGTTTCTCCATCTGTTGCTTCTTGTCCTGCCTTCAGGTGCTTTGGAGAATAGCTTGACTCCCTCTTTTTTGTGACAGCCCCTGAGATATTGGAAGGCTGCTATCATGTCCCCCCTCGTCCTTCTCTTCATTAGACTACTAGACAGACCCAATTCCAGCAAAATCTTTCAGCTTTTGTGCTTCCAACACTGGTGCAGTCTTAGGAAAGAACAGCCTGGACTTGCCAAAGTATCAGCTAAGCCTTGGTCTGGCTCCTGTGAGCTCAGGCTATTAATAGTAGCTTTTTCCACAAGTCCTTGGTTAGTACAGCAAATAATTTGTTGACTCTAATAATTTTATTAAAACGTACAAATAAAAACCAACATAAACTAACAATCAGAAAGGAAGAAGAAAAAAAGAAAGAGAGTGCAGAAGGATATTTTTTTTAAAAAAAAGGAAAATAACAACAACAACAAAAAAAATCCATTCAGAAAAAGATTTCCGACTTCTTCTTCCAAGGATATGAAACACATTCAATTCTCAGTTTAATAGAGTTAAACAGTTTGAACAGCGTCAATTTTTCCAAGAGAACGGGGGATTTGTTTTTTTTTTAAAAAAAAAGTTAAATCCTTATGTCATAATTTGGTTTTTTTTTTCCTCCCCCATTTCCTGCAAAAAGAAGAAACAGCCATATGGCATTTGGACCAAACCAATCTAGCAGAAAGGAATTTGGTTACCTCTTCTTCCCCCAGCATATTCTTATGTAATTTTGACAATACCAGGAAAAGTTGTATGTTTGAAAACAGTGGCGCGGGAAAATAGAGTGAAATAAAGCTTTTCAACTTGGGAACTGAATCTGCTTGGGCAGAATTGCAGCTTTATGGGAGGTGGGTGGGAGAGGAGATGGTTCTGCAAGCAGCCAGCAAACGTACATTGTAAGCAATGTTCTGAATAGAATAGAATAGAATAGAATAGAATAGAATAGAATAGAATAGAATAGAATAGAATAGAATGAAATGGAATATAGGAATAGAATAGAATAAATGGAATGGAGTGGAGTGGAGTGGAATAGAATAGAATAGAATAGAATAGAATAGAATAGAATAGAATAGAATAGAATAGAAAATAGAATAGAATAGAATAGAATAGAATAGAATAGAATAGAATAGAGAAAAGGAATAGAATAGAGAAAAGGAATAGAATAAAATAAGGAATAGAACAGAATTAGAATTAGAATAGAATAAATAGAATAGAGAAAGAAGAGAATGGAATAGAAAGAAGAAAAGAGAATAGAATAGAATAATAAAATACAGAATAGAATAGAATAAAATAAGATACAGAATAGAATGGAATAGAATAGAATATAGAAAAGGAATAGAATAGTATAGAGAAAAGGATTAGAATAGAATAAGGAATAGAATAGAATTAGAATTAGAATAGAATAAATAGAATAGAGAAAGAAGAGAAGAAAATAGATTTTGCATCTAGAATAGCATGGAATAGAATAGAGAATAGAATAGAACAGAATATGGAATATGGAATAGAACAGAACAGAATAGAATAGAATAGAGAATGGAATGAAATAGAACAGAACAGAACAGAATAACAGAGTTGGAAAGGACCTTGGAGGTCTTCTAGTCCAACCCCCTGCTCACACAGGAGATCCTATAATCGTGGTGGCAAAGCTATGGCACAGGTGCCAGAGGCGGCACTCAGAGCCCTCTCTGTGGGCACGCACACCATCGCCCCAGTCCTAGGCCTTCAGCTGGGTTTTATAAAACCTTTTTGCTTTAGGCCTCCACTGCCATGTGCAAAAAAAAAAAAAAAAAAAAGGTTCAATCAATCTGTCAACTTCAACTTCTTGCGTGGGAAAAAAAGATATCTTGCAAAGTTGGAATTAATTGATTGAACTTTTTAGTCCCACCCAGTCTGCTGTTACCATGGTAGCCACGCCCACCCAATGGGCCACACCCACCCAATGGGCCACACCCGCCCAATGGGCCACACCCACCTGGCAACCGGGAGATGCATAAGTGGGTTTTGGGTTGCAGTTTGGGCACTTGGTCTCTAAAAGGTTCCCCATCACTGCCCTAGACCATTCCAGACAAATCAGCTGTCCAGTCTCTTCTTAAAAACCCCCAGTGTTGAAGCACCCACAACTTCTGCTGGCAAGCCGTTCCACTAATTGATTGTTCTCACTTTCAGGAAATTCCCCCTTGTAAAAATCTGGGAAGAAGTTGATTGTTTAACGTCCTTGACGATAAAAAGCTGGATCATCCACATTCTGTATAAAACATCCTATTAGAATTGTCCTCCCCAAGTGATCATCCTGTCACTCTCAAATAAATGAATTATTCTGTGTCAAAGCAAAGATCACCCGCGTAAAATTGGAAGTGTCTTGGCGACGTTTCGACGAAGTCCCATTTGTCATCTTCAGGCTGGTGTTTTCAGCTTCGTGCTTCGAGCAGCAATGTGTGGTCTTAGCTGTTTCTTCCTTTTAACTGCCAGTGGGGGTATGAACTGATTGGGTGGGAGCTTGGCTGTGTTCTGATTGGGTGGAGGTGCACAGCCAACCCCCCAGCCAATCAGAGCACAGCCAAGCCCCTAACCAATCAGAACACATCTCCACCCAATCAGAACACAGCCAAGCTCCCACCCAATCAGTTCATACCCCCACTGGCAGTTAAAAGGAAGAAACAGCTAAGACCACACATTGCTGCTCGAAGCACGAAGCTGAAAACACCAGCCTGAAGATGACGAATGGGACTTCGTCGAAACGTCGCCAAGCAAGTAGAACTGAGGGCAGGTGGATCAAGGCAGTCCCAGAATGGATCCCACTTGATCAAATGCCTCCACGAAAGAGGCCTAAAACAAGATGAATCCATGACATTAGCAAGTATAGCGGGCCCAATTGGCAAAAAAAAAAAAAAAGCTCAGCACTGTCTTGGTTGGAAACATGTGGGAGAGGCCGTCATCCTGCAGTAGACAGACAATGGCTAGAATGATGATTGTCTTTCTGTCTGTCCATCCGTCCACCCACTCACCCACCCGTCCCGGACACATGTGAAACATTCACAGTTTTCCTGGGTAGCCTTTAAACCCTCCAACTTGCTAGTTTTCGTTTTCTTTATCTTGAGTGAATGAAGTTTTACCTTCACTGGTAGAAAGTTTCTGTTTTGGCAGGGCTCCTGTTTAGAGACATCCAGATAAGGACTTTGCTTGCAGTGTTGATAAAAGCCAGGCTGCGGCTAAAGAGTTCTTTTTTTGTATTTATGACAAGTTTGTATTGGTTTTCCAGTTTTACATTTGAGTATTTAGAGAGCAACCTGGTGATTGGGTAGTCAATAGCACAATAACAAAATCTTTAGTACATATCTCAGGTTACATCATTAAAAAATCCCTTCTCTGTTTCCCTTAACATTTGCTATATTATATTGAAGCTAATAAATTTCTAATTATAACAAGCTCAGTTAAAACATTTGTTGTTGTTAATTGCGAAGTCGTGTCCGACCCATCGTGACCCCATGGACAACGTTCCTCCAGGTCTTCCTGTCCTTTACCATCTTCTGGAGTCCATTTAAGTTCACACCTCCTGCTTCAGTGACTCCATCCAGCCATCTCATTCTCTGTCGTCCCCTTCTTCTATTGCCCTCAATCTTTCCCAGTGTGAGGCCCTTCTCCAGTGATAAAACATTTATCCATATATTTTTGCTCATATATATCCATGTCCTGTGTTTAAATTTTACCTAATTTTTAATTACAGTATTCCAATTTAACCTTTAATATCCATAGTATTTAAACTTCAGGTCACCCAAATTTCCTTTATTTCACTACATAACAGTTATAATGTCTAAGATACACATATTACTTACTTAAATATATTCTTATTTTATTTCATAGACATTTTCTGTTTCTCATCCTAGTTCACCACTTACTAATGGAGTATTCTTTATTGTCTCAAATCCATCGTCTGTGTTATCTGGGCTAAACAATAATTCGAAGCTATTTCCTAATAGCTAATTTTCATTCCCCTTATCAATCTAAATCCTCCATATTAGGCCAATTAATCCCTTATTTTTTTTATCATTTTCCAATGATTAGTTGAATCGAATAATCATATTTCCCTTCATCTGAAAATCTCCCTTTCTGCTAAAGAGTTCTTAATCTGATGTTGAATAAATGTCAAACCCTGGGAGTTGTTTCTGTGAGAAAATAAATCCTTTTTTCTGAGAGAGAGGGGGAGGGAGGGAGACGGGGAGAGAGAGAGAGGAAAGAGAAAGGGAGAGAGAGGAAGAGAGAAAGAAGAAGAGAAAGGGATAGGGAGAGAGAGAAAGGGAGAGGGAGAGAGGAAAGAGAAAGGGGGAGAGAGGGAGAGGAAGAGAGGAAAGAGAAAGGGAGAGATGGAGAAAGGGAGAGGAAGAGGGAGGGAGAGGGGAAAAGAGGGAGAGAAGAAAGAGATAAAGAAAAGGGGAGGGGGAGAGGAAGAGAGGGAAAGGGAGAGGAAAGAGAAAGGGAGAAGGAGAGAGGAAGAGAGAAAGGGAGAGAGACAAAGAGAAAGGGAGAGAGGGAGAGGAAATAGAAAGGGAGAGAAAGGGAGAAAGAGGAAGAGAGGGAGAGGGAGAGAGGAAAGAAAAGGAGAGGGGGAGAGAAGAAGAGAGGAAAGGGAGAGGGGGAGAGAGAGGAAAGGGAGAGGGAGGGGGAGAGAGAGAGAGAAGAGAAAGGGAGAGAGGAAAGAGAAAGAGAGAGACAGAGAGAGAGAAAGAGGGAGAGAGAGAGAGATGGCTCTTCTGATGGTGCCCGATAACTCTTTTCCCTTCTGTATCTCCAGTGGAGCAGGATCTGGATCAAATCGACTTTATTGACAGCTGCGCCACTGAGGAAGAAGAGGAAGAAGTGAGGCAGGCCAAATGCCCGGAGCCAGACAGCCTCAGCACGCAATTCATGGCCTATATTGAACAACGGCGAATCTCCCACGAGGTGACGCTTCTTTTTTTAATGTTGGGTGTGGGTGAGTGGGGGGGGGGAGGTCCTTACACAACATGCCCCACAGAAACCCCTTTGCCGTGAACTCCATCTTTTCCCACCGGACGGTTTTCACGAGCCACGTTGGCAGCGTTGCTGCTTTGATTCGCTTTTGAAAACTGAAATGAATTTTAATTTTACCAAAAAAAAAAGGAACGAGGCTCATCTTTTACAAGCCGTCCTCAACTTGATGGAGCCCCACCTTTCGGTCGCTAAACGAGACAGCTGCGAAGGGGGTTTTGTCCCATTGTATGACATTTCTTGTCCCGTGAATCCCTGCAGTTGTTAACTTATAACAAGGTTGTTAAGTCAGACAGTCGCAAAAGGAGATCGCGTGACCCTCGGGGGAGACTGCAGCCATCGTAAATATAGCGTCTGAATTTTAGTCACGTGACTCTGGGGACGCTGCAACAGTCCTAAGTGGGGAAAACGGTCGTAAGTCACTTTTTTCAGTGCCATTGCAACTTAGAACGGTCACTAAATAACCCGTCGTAAGTGGAAGATTACCTGTGATACAGCCTTTGGTTTTCAAGAATGGATTCTATGTCGTTGTGGTTTTCTCTTTTGAGTTATCTTGGGCTTTTGCAGATAACAGCATACCACCTTTAGTCCTTCTCTTGGATAATATTTACTATTTCAGATTTTTATTTGAAAGCCATTAATATTCAGCAGCCTCAGTCGTGGTTAAAGCCAGCAAAAGAAAATAGATGCACAATTTGGAGCATACAGTATATAATCTCCATTGTGCTCTTGATTTATGAAAGGGCTCTCGGAATGCGTACAGGCACAACGGTACACGTTGTGTGGGTCTGCTACTAAGCAATTCTATGATTTTAATCACGTTTGGCCTGCCAAATTATCGGTTGCCTTAACAAGGTACCGTAGCTGCAGAGAAAACAAGGACGCAGAGATCCGCAGCCCAACCTTTTTTTATTTTAAGTTTTTGATCGATCCCATTTTGAAACGCTCGCCATTTCTCCTCTCCTCTCTCTTTGTAAATTGGTCAGGGTACGAATAAAAGGTTAAAAAAGAAAAACGGGAGATAATAAAGTTGGAAGAGACTTTGGAGGTCATCTAGTCCAACCCCCTGCTCAGGCAGGAAACCCGATACCATTTCAGACAAATGGCTGTCCAGTCTCTTCTTAAAAACTTCCAGTGTTGGAGCATTCACAGAGAAACTGGCCCAGAGTCACCCAGCTGGCTTTCATGCCTAAGGCGGGACTAGAATTCACCGTCTCCTGGTGATTGGCCCAAAGTCTCCCAGCTGGCTTTCAAGCCTAAGGCGAGACTAGAATTCACCGTCTCCTGGTGATTGGCCCAAAGTCTCCCAGCTGGCTTTCAAGCCTAAGGCGGGACTAGAATTCACAGTCTCCTAGTGATTGGCCCAAAGTCTCCCGGCTGGCTTTCATGCCTAAGGCGGGACTAGAATTCACCATCTCCTGGTGATTGGCCCAAAGTCTCCCAGCCCTCTTTCATGCCTAAGGCGGGACTAGAATTTACCGTCTCCTGGTGACTGGCCCAAAGTCTCCCAGCTGGCTTTATGCCTAAGGCGGGACTAGAATTCACCGTCTCCTGGTGATTGGCCCAAAGTCTCCCTGCCCTCTTTCGTGGCTAAGGTGGGACTAGAATTCCCCATCTCCTGGTTTCTAGCCTATTGCTTTAATTGCTAGACCAGACCAGTGTTTCCGTCGTGCGCCTGGCCCAATTTTACATCCTTTTCGAAGGGCCCGTCATAACTCTGTCCAATCACTAAGCGTCTCCAGTTGACGCCTACTTGCAGAAAAAGTTTCAAAGAGGCTTCAGTTGTGGGTCACAAGCATCCCGAAGCCCGAGGGGAAGGCTAAAATAAAGGCATCCTTCTAAATGCTGGCTTTCCCCCCCCCCCGAGAAACAAGAGGCATTCAATCAGCTTCGGGGTTTATTCTTATAACGTAGGTTTGAACAAAAGATGGTTTTATTGGTTGGTGTTGGCCGGGGGTTATTGGACTGGGAAGGCGACAGCGGTTGCAGTGTTTTCCATCCCGATTCTCCTGCTCCTTTGCTTGTTTCACGGGAAAACGCTAGAAGAATGCAAAAAAGACGGCCCTGTCTATTGCGCTAACACAATTAAATCCAGACACAAATTAGACCCAGATAATGAACCGTCTCGTTCTGTTAATGGCATTACTATTCAACTTTAAACACGAGCAGGATTCGACTAAGGACGTGGAGCGAGTTTTAGTCTTACTGAGGGAGCTAAGCCGTGCTGGAAAGGCTTAACCATGGTACACGGTGTTTTCCGTCTCATTTCGGAGGGAGAGCAGCTTCTCCAGGGTCTGCCAAGTCAGGCCTCCCAAGAGGGTCCTTGGTAGTACAGGTAGTCAGAATAAAAGAGTTAGAAGGGACTTTAGAGGTCTTCTAGTCCAACCCCCTGCTCGAGCAAGAGACCCTATACCAGGGGTAGGCCACCTTCGCTCTTTTATGACTCGTGGACTTCAATTCCCAGAATTCCTGAGCCAGCCATTCTGAGGGGAAAGGGAGAGGTTTCCAAGCTGAGTCATGCTGGCTCAGGAATTCTGGGAGTTGAAGTCCACAAGTCATGAAGGGGCCATAGTTCCCCCATGCTGGCTCAGGAATTCTAGGAGTTGAAGCGAGTCATAAAAGAGCCAAGGTTGCCTACCCCTGCCCTATATCGTTTCAGACCAAATGGCAGTCCCATCCCTTCTTAAAAGCCTTCAGTGATGGACCACCCACAACTTCTGGTGGCAAGCAGTTCCACTGGTTAATGGTTCTGTCAGGAAGTTTCTCCTTAGTTCTAGCTTGCTTCTCTCCTTGATGAGTTTCCATCCGTTGCTTCTTGTCCTACCTTCAGGGGCTTTGGAGAATAGCTTGACTCCCTCTTCTTTGGAGCAGCCCCTGAGATACTGGAAGGCTGCTATCGTGTCCCCCCTCATCCTTCTCTTCATTAAACTGGACATCCCCAATTCCAGCAACCGTTCCTTGTATGTTTTAGCCTCCAATCCCCTGATCCTCTTTGTTGCTCTTCTCTGTACTCTAGTTTCTAGAGTCTCAACATCTTTTTTACATTGTGGTGACCAAAACTGGATGCCGTATTCCAAGTGTGGCCTTACTAGACAAATGGCTGTCCATCTTTTCTTAAAAGCCTCCAGTGATGGAGCGCCCACAACTTCTGGTGGCAAGGAGTTCCACTGGTTAATTGTCCTCACTGCCAGGAAGTTTCTCCTGAATTCCAGGTTGCTTCTCTCCTTGATCAGTTTCCATCCATTGCTTCTTGTCCTGCCTTCAGATGCTTTGGAGAATAACTCCCTCCTCTTTGGGGCAAAGAAGAGACTGGACAGCCATTTGTCCGAAATGGTGTAGGGTTTCCTACCTGAGCAGGGGGTTGGACTAGATGACCTCCAAGGTCCCTTCCAACTTGATGATGATGATGATGATGATGATGATGATGATACTGGAGCACTGCTATCATGTCGCCCCTCGCCCTTCTCTTCACTAGAATATAGTATATAGAATAATAAAGTGGAAGGGACCTTGGAGATCTTCTATCTCCCCTTCTTCTGTTGCCCTCCATCTTTCCCAGCATCAGGCTCTTCTCCAGGGAGTTCTTCCTTCTCATTAGGTGGCCAAAGTCCTTGAGTTTCAACTTCAGGATCTGGCCTTCTAAAGAGCATTCGGGGTTGATCTCCTCCAGGATTGACCGATTGGATCGCCTTGCAGTCCAAGGGACTCGCAGGAGTCTTCTCCAGCACCAGAGTTCAAAGGCCTCCATTCTTTGGCCTTTCTCAGCCTTTCTTATGGTCCCACTTTCACAGCCATACATTGCAACTGGGAAAACCATGGCCTGGACTATACGTACTTTTGTTGGCCTTAGCCCTCTAAATTAGTTTTTGTTTTTGGCTTCTTAACAGACCAGGCACGCTGTGGGCAGAATCTCCCCTGCTCTGAATGTCTGGATGGTTGGAGATGAAAGGGCTGTTAATAAGCCTAAAATCAAATTAAAACAAAGTCGCTGTGATGTATTTGCTCCTCCCTACCTTTGATCATCATCAAATAGGGCAAAGGGCTTGCCTGAACATGCCTGTTAGAGGCATATGGTATTTTTTCCTCTGTACTAGTCTCGGCGTGTCCTGTGTCCAATTTTTTGTCTTTGTCACCCAACAATATGTCGTTGGCTAAAGAACTCCTTTGGGGCAACCTCTGTCTTCTCCTGGATCCATACATTCTTTCACTTTATATCCCATCATGCACTCCGAATCAAACATAGCCTTCATTACCCATGCAGTGTTAAGCAGTAATGAGATTGGCTGTTCTTTAATTGATCAGATCATCTTTTGGTTAAGCAGGTTGGCCTTTCCACACATACATACACACCAGTCCTTTTTTTTCACTCTGAGATCATATCCTTGTGTCTGCTGCCCGTCTTTATTAGAGGCAGTCCTCAACTTCCTCCTCCTCCTCCTCCTCTCTACAAACCCAACTCCCTTCTAACATTGATGATGTTCCCTAGTTGGGTCATGAAACATCTGCAAGAAAACTACCCAGCTCAGAGAGCACCAAGGACCCCATAGTTGTCTTCTTCTTCTTGTTGTTCTTCTTCTTGTTGTTCTTCTTCTTGTTCTTCTTCTTGTTGTTATTGTTCTTCTTCTTCTTCTTCTTCTTCTTCTTCTTCTTCTTCTTCTTCTTCTTCTTCTTCTTCTTCTTCTTCTTCTTCTTCTTCTTCTTCTTCTTCTTCCTCCTCCCCCTCCCCCCTCCTCCTCTCCACAGACCCAACTCCCTTCTAACATTGATGATGTTTCCTAGTTGGGTCACGAAATGTCTGAAAGAAAACCACCCAGCTCAGAGAGCACGAAGCCACCCTATAGCTCTGAGCTATCAGTAGCCCTCGACTTACGAACACAATTGACCCTAAACTTTTTGTTGCTAAGTGAGTTTTGCTCCCCTTTACGAGTTTTCTTGCCACCGTCATTAAGCGAATCCCTGCAGTTGTTAAGCTGAGTTGTTAACTCAGTTGTTAAGTGAATCTGTCTCCCCCACCCCCCGGACTTGGCTTGTCAGAAGGTCACAAAAGGGGGAATCACGTGATACGGCAACCATCATAAATACGGAACAGTTGCCAAGCGTCTGAATTTCGATTGCGCGATCACGAGGACGTTGCAACAGTCATGTAAAAAATGATCACCAGTCACCGTTTTGACTTTGCCATTGTAAGTTTGAGCGGTCACTAAACGAACGGTTGCAAGTTGAGGACTACCTGTGTAGAAATTCACTCCCGTTGGAAGTGTTTCTCCAGAACGCCTTCAAGAATACTCATAGTTGCATCTGTGCATTTACGTCCTCACATTAAGGCAACTGAGGAGTGTTGCTCAGGACCAGGATAAGTGGCCATTTGTAAACTTAACACAGCTTGTCCTCGACTTACGAGCATTCCTTTAATGACCATTCAGAGTTTACGACGGCATTGAAAAAAGTGGCTTACAACCAGTAGTCACACTCCCAACCATCCCCTGGGTCATGTGATCACCAATTGTGACCTTTCCAGCTGTCTTCCAGCAAGCACAATCAATTGGGGGGTGGGTGATTCCTCACCAGCCAGTGGATCCGGCAGCTGAGTCTGAGGAATCAGAGGAGGAGGAGGAGGTGGGGCCTGGAGTGACATCAGAGTCAGAGGAAGGCTCTGAGCAGCTCCAAGACTTACAGTTGGATGAGGAGCCTGGCCCCTCTACTTGCACTCAGGCTGAGACACAGCTGTGCTGGGAGTCTGAGTTAGACAGTGATGAAGAACAGCTGGGACAAATCCCGGATGCAAGAGAAGCGAGTAGGACAGAGGAATGCAATGGGGCAGCTCCAAAATCAAAGGAGAAGGCATTAGGAAGCCTGGGCTGCATAATAAAAGGGAAGGTGTGGGAGGTGCTGGTTGTGGAAGGCAACCGTTTGTGTTAAGGAACTGAGTTTCTGTGAACTGTGTTTGTTTGCCTTGGATATGGACTCAGGTCTGTGAGAATAAAAGGGGTTGTTTTCTTGCGGTTCTTGTCTGTTTCTTGGAAGAGGGGTTTCTCCTTGTGAGCAAAACAAGGACTCACGTAGACTGGGACAGAACAGTTGGAGTCACTTAGTGACTAAGTGATTCAGTTAACAACTGCATTGATTCATTGATCAACTGGGGCAAAAGCTGTAAAATCAGGCATGGTTCACAACAACCGTCTTGCTTATTGGAAATTCCGGCCCTCAACTTAGGATTCCCTGCCTTTGTTGGGATCTGTATACAGGAAGCAGCCCGATCTTTCTTCTCTGCTTGTTGATCATTTTTGTTTGCTTCAAATATTTCAAGCGTATTTTAAACAACGCGGTCAGTCGAGACAGATGGAAATGGAAGATTTCGTGGGAATCAAAGTTTTGGAGGGGGAGCTTTGCAAGTGTTCTTGAATGTTGATTGTAGTAATCTTATTTTTTTTTTTCTCTCTTTATGAAGGGTTCACCCGTAAAACTTACAAACAGCCGAGAATTTCCTAGGTCGGAAGATGCAAGAAAATACCTCCATCAAAATAGGTGAGAACTTTTATTTCATAGTAGTTTAAGAACCTGTGAGTGATAGCTTAAACTTAATATAGAACACAGAATTTCCAGCTCATATTTTTTTTTAAGATAGAAGAGAGCCACTTTGGTGTGGTGGTTAAGATGCTGGCTTAGAAACCAGGAGACGGGGAGTTCAAGTCCCGTCTTAGGCATGAAAGCCGGCTGGGTGACTTTGGGTCAGTTACCAGGAGATGATGAGTTCTAGTCCTGCCTTACGTATGAAAGCTGCCTGGGTGACTTTGGGCCAATCACCAGGAGACGGTGAGTTCTAGTCCCACTTTACGTATGAAAGCCGGCTGGGTGACTTTGGGCCAATCACCAGGAGACGGTGAGTTCTAGTCCCGCCTTAGGCATGAAAACTGACTGGGTTAGTTAGAGTTATTATCGGGAAAATAGGAGGGGGGGGCATATTGTGTGTATTCTCCATCTTGAGTTACTTGTAAAAAAAAACAAACTGGAAAATAAATAAATAAATCCCCAAACTGGTGTTACTCAGGAGCAGAATGCTGGGGTCCTACGGTAGAATTTACAGTTGCTGATAAAACTCCTTGTGAGGTTTCCATCCCCTTGTGTTTTGCGTCTCTCATCCAGCCTCTTTTACTGGTGGCTCCAGTTAGAAGTGTAGATACATGTGAAAGCCGACTATTTATTTAGAACAGGGGTCTTCAAACTTGGCCCTTTGATGACTGGTGGACTTCAACTCCCAGAATTCCTCAGCCAGCCTCCATTTTGTTTGTTAGATTTAAGACAGGGGTTTTCAACCTTGGCCCTTTCATGACTGGTGGACTTCAACTCCCAGAATTCCTCAGCCAGCCTCCATTTTGTTTGTTAGATTTAAGACAGGGGTTTTCAACCTTGGCCCTTTCATGACTGGTGGACTTCAACTCCCAGAATTCCTCAGCCAGCCTCCATTTTGTTTGTTAGATTTAAGACAGGGGTCTTCAGACTTGGCCCTTTCATGACTGGTGGACTTCAACTCCCAGAATTCCTCAGCCAGCCTCCATTTTGTTTGTTAGATTTAAGACAGGGATTTAAGTAAGGTGACCAACTTTTTTACAATGAAAAGGAGGACACAAATAAATTGAAAAAAAAAATATCATAAATAAAAGAAACGTTTTATTCATTGCAACAATAATACAGACAACTTGCATGTGCAAAGTTTGCCAGCCGGGTGTTTTGGCGCACTCAGCAGCAATTCCTATTGGCTTTCAAAAGCCAATAATGGGAGTAGCACAGCTCATGCAAAAGTTGAAAAAAAAACCCATCAAAAAAAGGTGCCGGAACACCGTTCTGAGCATTCTATGAGGGGAAAAACAGCCCTGCAGATTAGTCTTCAAATATCGAAAAGGAGGACATGAAGGAGGACACTTTTTGAGGGAGGCCAGAACTTACAAAAGGAGGACTGTCCTCCCTAAAGGAGGACAGTTGGTCACCTTAATTTAAGACACCTGGCTGAGGAATTCTGGGAGTTGAAGTCCACCAGTCATAAAAGGGCTGAGAGAAGCGACTGCTACAACCTGACCACCTTAGAGGCCTCGTCTATTTTTGAGGCAGAAATAAAAAGAGTTCCTCATCCAGCCTCCTAATTCTCCATATATGGCAATATTGCTCCAAGTTTTTACTGTGCTAGGAGCTTTCCATGGTGACTGCCAGCCTATCCAAGAGCCTCAGAGAGGGGGAGAACTTTGTTAAGTGGGCTTTGAGAAGGGCTGCTTCAGTATGCTGGAACAGAGAGGGTGGTTTTAATATAATATACTCCCTTTGGACCACAGTGGAGTGTTTGCTTTAAGATGGGAGGATCCTGTCCTCTCTGCACCTGATCCAGATGTTAACAGAGAATGCGAAAGGCCAGTGAGGAACTTAAGCCACGGTTGAAAGGTTTTTTAATTACTTCACCAAAAATGGTAACAACGGCGACAGATCCTGACCCAGGATCGGAGATGCTTAAATTAGAACAAGCGAACGTGTGGGATGCTAAAATGGCTTTTTATTCGCACTCTGCATTGGGCATCTTGTGTAAAAAAAGATCAGGTCAACCGATGCTGGATAAAAGTTTCTTCATCCTGTCAGGTTTTCCACTTAGCCTCCCTCCCTCCCTCCCCTTCTCCAATACTGGAAGTTTTTAAGAAGAGACTGGACAGCCACTTGTCTGAAATAATAGTAATAGTAGTAGTAGTAATAAGGCAAATAGGTGGGTGTGGAATGCTGCAACTACATCAGATGGTTGAAGAAGAAAAAATGAAGAATATCTGAAGGACAATGATGAAGATGCACTGAAATTAGTATATCAGGAAGGCTTACTGACTACTGGAGAGACCAAACTGGCCTACAAGAAAGACCAAATGAAGAACAGAATAGAAGCATGGGAAGACAAAGCACTACATGGCCAATACATTAAAAAATAGCTGGGAAAGCAGATAATAATAAGACCTGGCAATGGCTAAGAGCAGGAAAATTGAAGAAAGAGACCGAGGGATTAATTCTGGCTGCACAAGACCAAGCCTTAAGGACAAATGCATACAAAGTCAAAATTGAGAAGACAGCAACAGACAGTAAGTGCCGCCTATGCAAAGAAGCTGAAGAAACAGTGGACCACCTGGTAAGCTGCTGCAAGAAGATCGCACAGACTGACTACAAGCAGCCGCATGACAAAGTAGCAACAATGGTGCATTGGAAGATCTGCAAGAAATATCATTTGCCTGTAAGCAAAAACTGGTGGGATCATAAAATAGAGAAAGTCATAGAAAATGATAAAATTTATTTATTTATTTATGAGGCTTATATACCGCTTTAAGTGCAAGCACTCTCTAAGCGGTGTACACCAGTAAGCAATATATATATATAAATTTATATATATTACATTGCCCCCAACAATCTGGGTCCTCATTTTACCTACCTCGGAAGGATGGAAGGCTGAGTCAACCTTGAGCCGGTGAGATTTCAACCGCTGACCTGCTGAACACAATCAGCTAAAGTGGCCTTTAAATTAAACTGCTCTGGGACTTCAGAATTCAAACAGACAAGCACCTGCAACATAACACCCCGGACTTAACAATTGTCGATAAGAAAGACAAAAAAAAGTCTGGATAGTGGACGTGGCAGTGCCTGGAGACGGCAGAACAGACGAGAAAGAACTGGAGAAGATCACAAAATACAAAGACCTACAAATAGAAATAGAAAGACTATGGCAAAAGCAAGCAAGGGTAGTACCAATAGTCATAGGCTCCTTGGGTGCAATCCCAAAACAACTGGAGCACCACTTGAACACCTTCATCGGCATTGACAAATTCGCCATTAGTCAATTGCAAAAGGCGGCCTTACTAGGAACTGCTTCCATCCTGCGACAAGATCTGTAATACCAACAAACATCCACATCTGCCTATCCCAGGTCTTTGGGAAGGACTCGATAGGTAGGCAAAATGCCAAATCCAGTCTGAACATCTGGCTGACTGTGCGATGATCCATAATAATAATAATAATAAAAAAGTTGGAAGGAATCTTGGAGGTCATCTAATCCAACCCCCTGCTCAGGCAGGAAACCCTATACCATTTCAGACAAATGGCTGTCCAGTCTTTTCTTAAAAACTTTCAGTGTTGGAGCATTCACCGCTTCTGGAGGCAGGTTGTTCCACTGGTTAATTGTTCTAACTGTCAGGAAGTTTCTCCTTAGTTCTAGATTGCTTCTCTCCTTGGTTAGTTTCCATCCATTGCTTCTTGTCCGGCCTTCAGCCGCTTTGGAGAATAGTTTGACTCCCATAATTGTATGGCGAGGAATACCTGTAAACTATATTTTAGCTCTATTTCCTTTTGGTCATATCTCAAAACTTTTAATTTCTTTGGCTTTCCTATTTCTTACTCCATGGGCTTCTCTTTGCTATATTTATGTGTTTGCAGAGATGCAGAGGAATTAAAACGACCTGAAAGTCTGAGTTTAATGCAAGGTAGGGAGCGACAGCAAGGATTAAGGAGCTGTGTAGATCAGGCAGAAAGGTAAGGATTTGAAGGGGAAAATATCCTTTGCTAAATAAAGTACAGAACGCCATGTCAGAGAGGATTTCTTTCAAAATAATAATAATAATAATACTTTCCATAACTTTATAATCTGCCCAGAGCTCAGGCATCCTAAATAAAGCAGTTTTGGGATGCTAACTGTATTCATACAAATTTCTGCACAGTGCTGTGTGTAGCGTGCGGCGAGTCGTTTTCCGTTCATTCATTGGATTTTGTTTATCCTGCCTTTTATTATTTTATAAACAATACAAGGCAGCAAACGGAATATCCCTTCCTCTTCCTGTTTCCCCCCCCCAACAACAACAATCCTGCGAGGTGGGTTGGGCTGAGAGAGATTGATTGTCCCAAAGTTATTCAGTTGGTTTTTATGGCTAAGGCAGGACTAGAACTCCCAGTCTCCTGGTGATTGGCCCAAAGTCACCAGCTGGTTTTGATACTTAAGGCAGGACTAGAACTCATCATCTCCTATTGATTGGCCCAAAATCACCCAGCTCATTTTAATACCTAAGGCAGGACTAGAACTCACCATCTCCTGGTGATTCGCCCAAAGCCATCCAGGCGGTTTTCATGCCTAGGGCAGGACTAGAACTCACCGTCTCCTGGTGATTGGCCCAAAGTCACCCAGCTCATTTTAATACCTAAGGCGGGACTAGAACTCACCATCTCCTGGTGATTGGCCCAAAGTCGCCCAGCTGGCTTTCAGGCGTCAGGCAAGACTAGAACTCTCCATCTCCTGGTGGCTGGCCCAGAGTCATTTCTATACATAAGGTGGGACTAGAACTCTCCATCTCCTGGTTTCTAGACCAGTAACTTCACCACTACACTCAGTGAAGCGTCCTTGTGAGCATAGTACAGTGATGGCGAACCTTTTAGAGACCGAGTGCCCAAAAACCGCCCCCCCTCCGTCCCCACTCCGCCCTGCCCACTGGGCCACCTACCACCTCCACAGCCCGCCACAGATCACCCAGGCAGCCCAGCAGCATCATGGCGGTCACGCTCTCCGCCCATGCCCCGCAGTATCATCTGCGTGCGATGGGGCGCAAGGGCGGAGTCTTATCCCCGCTGCCCGGCTACCATGTCCTTGGCTCTACTGCTTCGCGTGGGCGCGCCCAGGGGCAACTCTCCTCGGGGGGGGGGGTTGCTGGGGAGGAGGCGGGGCCGGGGAGACGGTGCGTGTGCCCACAGAGAGGGCTCCGAGTGCCGCCTCAGGCACCCGTGCCATAGGTTCGCCACCACTGGCATAGTATAAATGCTCCAGTCTGTGGAGCATCCGGCACAACTTAAGAGTCAACACCCCCACATTTCTCCTGTCCCCCCCCCCTAAATTTCTCTCTTCCTCTAGGGGTTGCCGAGACTCTGCTGCCCTGGGGCCGTCGTCCTGCGCTTACAATCAGGTATAACTGGTGTCCGACGGATTTCTTTCCCATTTTTGCATCTTAAGAAGGCAGAACTCTTGGAATAATTCTTCCAACAGGCATCCTTTCTTAAGAGAAAATGGTTGCAGGCGTTCTAGACAGGACTTGGGGTCCAAGCTCTCCCCTTCAAGGTTTTAAGGGGTTCCCCAGTAGCCCCACCCCATCACCCCCTTCTTCCAGCAACAGTCTCAGGCGTTACACTCCCACCCACCCCTTTTCCTTACTGCCAGCTGGATGGAGACTTCAGAGAGAACTACGATTCAGTGTTTCTCAACCTTGGCCCTTTTATGACTGGTGGACTTCAACTCCCAGAATTCCTCAGCCAGCCTCCATTTTGTTTGTTAGATTTAAGACAGGGGTTTTCAACCTTGGCCCTTTTATGACTGGTGGACTTCAACTCCCAGAATTCCTCAGCCAGCCTCCATTTTGTTTGTTAGATTTAAGACAGGGGTCTTCAAACTTGGCCCTTTTATGACTGGTGGACTTCAACTCCCAGAATTCCTCAGCCAGCCTCCATTTTGTTTGTTAGATTTGAGACGGGTCTTCAAACTTGGCCCTTTTATGACTGGTGGACTTCAACTCCCAGAATTCCTCAGCCAGCCTCCATTTTGTTTGTTAGATTTAAGACAGGGGTTTTCAACCTTGGCCCTTTTATGACTGGTGGACTTCAACTCCCAGAATTCCTCAGCCAGCCTCCATTTTGTTTGTTAGATTTAAGACAGGGGTCTTCAAACTTGGCCCTTTTATGACTGGTGGACTTCAACTCCCAGAATTCCTCAGCCAGCCTCCATTTTGTTTGTTAGATTTAAGACAGGGGTCTTCAAACTTGGCCCTTTATGACTGGTGGACTTCAACTCCCAGAATTCCTCAGCCAGCCTCCATTTTGTTTGTTAGATTTAAGACAGGGGTTTTCAACCTTGGCCCTTTTATGACTGGTGGACTTCAACTCCCAGAATTCCTCAGCCAGCCTCCATTTTGTTTGTTAGATTTAAGACAGGGGTTTCACCTTGGCCCTTTATGACTTGTGGACTTCAACTCCCAGAATTCCTCAGCCAGCCTCCATTTTGTTTGTTAGATTTAAGACAGGGGTCTTCAAACCTGGCCCTTTGATTACTTGTGAATGAAACTAATGAGTCAGGACCCGTTGTTCACACTTACGACGTTGCAGCCTCCCCGTGGTCATGTGATCAAAATTCAGACGCTTGGCAACTGGTGTGTACTGTATTTATGGGCTCAATTGTGGTTGTAAGTCAAGGATTACCTGTAATTCTTACACTAAGGGCTTTTGAAGGTTAAAACAATCAATTTCTACCATATTTTTTTAAAAAACTTAACGACATCGCTCATCTCAGCCCCCTTTTTGTCATGTTGTTGCTTCCGTTCCGTTCCTTTTCTCATTTGTTTGAATATTCCACCCGGGCAGGACTCACTTATTAAATGGAATGACATCGTTAACGCTTTATGGCAGTGTTTCTCAACCTTGACCATTTTAAGGCATGTGGACTTCAACTCCCAGAATTCTACAGCCAGCCCTGCTGGCTGTGGAATTCTGGGAGTTGAAGTCCACATGCCTTAAAATGGTCAAGGTTGAGAAACACTGAACTACATGAAGGTAATAGCCCCCTTGTTATGGTTAGTCCTTTGGGTGATTTACACCTCCAGTTCCTTTGAAGTGTACCCGGAAGGAAGTGAGGGCCATAAAGCCCCCTTCATCGTATGGCAGAATCCAGGGGAGGCAAAAATGGGGTTTTCTATAGTTTGATAACCAGAGATGAAATATAATTGGATTCTGACAGCCACACCTTCTGAAGGAAGCGGCTCGTGGCTTTTGGATCAGTGCCTTGTCCCTCTGTGTGTCCTCCCCGCAGACCGTTCCCACGGAGGCTGACCCACCCAAACGGCGTGAGCCCTTCGCGGAGTGGACGCGGAGGGAAGCGCAGCTGGCGGCCCTCCATTATGAGGAGGAGAAGCGGAAGACGAAACAGATTCAGAAGGAAGCCGTGCTCGATTTTGTCAAAGTAAGGAACCTTCTGACGCCGCCTCCCAGCTGGCTCTGCCTCTTGGCATTGATGATGTTGCCCAGCTGGGTAATGAAAGGTCTGCGAGAGAACCACCAGGCCCAGAGAGCACCAAGGAGCCCTCAGAATAAACCATGTCCCAAGTCCTTAACTTTTCAATAGCAGGGCTAACTCACCTGCCAGGTAGTAGAAGTGAGGTTTTTTTTGGAAATACTATTGGGTATGAGAGATCAGGAACGACTACTACTACTACTACTAATAATAATAATAATAATAAAGTTGGAAGGGACTTCGGAGGTCATCTAGTCCAACCCCCTGCTCAGACAGGAAACCCTATACCATTTCAGACAAATGGTTGTTCAATCTCTTCTTAAAAAATTCCAGGGTTGGCGCATTCACCGCTTCTAGAGGCAGGTGGTTCCACTGGTTAATTGTTCTCACTGTCAGGAAGTTTCTCCTTAGTTCTAGGTTGCTTCTCTCCTTGGTTAGTTTCCATCCGTTGCTTCTTGTCCTGCCTTCAGATGCAGAATAGAATAGAATAGAATAAGAATAGAATAGAATAAGAATAGAATAAGAATCAGAGTTAGAAGGGACCTTGGAGGTCATCTAGTCCAACCCCCTGCTCAGGCAGGAAACCCTAGACCATTTCAAACAAAATAGCTGTCCAGTCTCTTCTTAAAAACTTCCAGTGTTGGGGCATTCATAGCTTCTGGAGGCAGTTGGTTCCACTGGTTAATTGTTCTAACTGTCAGGAAGTTTCTCCTTAGTTCTAGGTTGCTTCTCTCCTTGATGAGTTTCCACCCGTTGCTTCTTCTGCTGCCTGCAGGCGCTTTGGAGAAGAGCTTGACTCCCTCTTTTTTGGGGCAGCCCCTGAGATACTGGAAGGCTGCTATCCTGTCCCCCCTCGTCCTTCTCTTCATTGAACTAGACATACCCAATTCCAGCAGCCATTCCTTCGTATGTTTTAGCCTCCAGTCCCCTGATCCTCTTTGTTGCTCTTCTCTGCACTCGTTCCAGAGTCTCAGCATCTTTTTTACATGGTGGTGACCAAACCTGGATGCCATATTCCAAGTCCGGCCTTACCAAGGCCTTGTAAAGCAGATCTTGTCCATCCAGATCATGGTTGTCCCAAATGTTCTTTTTCAAAAAGCAACGGGACTGTCTTGTTTTTCCTTTGAAGACATTTTGCTTCTCATCCAAGCAGCTTCTTCAGTTCTGACTGAATGGTGGAGGATGGAAGGATTTATATTCCTTGCAGTTCTCTGGTCGTTAGTGCTCTTTCTGAGAGTCGTTGAGGCCACCTGGAGGTTTATCTGTTCCTCCATCCACGCCCATTTGCACCACTCAGGTGACCCTGAGGATACAGATAAATCTCCAAGTGGCCTCAGCGACTCTATAAAACATTGGTTCTCAACCTTTTTATTGTCACGACCCCCAACCGGTCGTAAGTCGAGGACTACTCAACTGGTGCAGCACCGTTTGCAGACTGGGACTTTTGGCGGGCTCAGCAGGGCAGAGACAGCCTGGACAATTCCTATTGGCTTTGGAAAGCCAATAGAATTAGACTCTATTCAAGAGAGTCTATTCGATTGGCTTTCAACAGCCAATAGAATAAAAGGGAGGAGCACAGCTAAGGAAAAGGGGGGGAAAATGGCGGACTGCGTTTGGCGACCCCCGTGAAATGGTCGTTCGACCCCAAATGGGGTCCCGACCCACGGGCTGAGAACCGCTGCTCTAAAAGGAGGCAAACGACCAGCGGTCTGCACGGAGTATAAATCCTTCCATCCTTCACCCTCCAGTCAGAGCTGAAGAAGCTTCTGGGATGAGAAGCGAAACGTCTTCAGGGAAAAACAAAGGCAGTCCAGTTGCCT
Source organism: Crotalus tigris (assembly GCF_016545835.1). Taxonomy (NCBI): domain Eukaryota; kingdom Metazoa; phylum Chordata; class Lepidosauria; order Squamata; family Viperidae; genus Crotalus; species Crotalus tigris. Next base: position 432,952 of record NW_024098453.1, on the reverse strand, counting down.
CTTGAAAAAAGCATCTTTGGGACATTTTTCCATCCATGCATCCATCTATTATTTCGTCTGGGAATGGAAGCTGAAAACGGGGACGGGTGGGTGAGTGGGAGCGACCCGACTCACTTCGAGCAGAAATTCTAAACAACGATGAAAGCTCTTTGTTTTGCTGGAAAGAAACCCTCCCAAATTTCCACCCTTCGTATTTCAATGACTTCCCTCCCTCCTCACCCTCTTCCTTTCTAACGCTGTCCTCAGTTTACCCTCCGACTCAGCAAGTTCTTTTTTTCTTCTTTCCAAAGCTCAAGGCGTCCCAGACTCCACGGAAGCAAAGTTCTCCAGAGAGCGAGGTAAGCCCTGATGGATGTCTGTCGCCCTTTCGTTCTTTCTACTAATAGCTTCCTAGGCAGAGGAGTGGCCCCTTAGGGCTGTGACCACCAGCCTGTTTCCTGGGAAAGGCCCCCCTGGGGTCGGTGGAACGGCCTGAAAAGCATATGGGGTCATTATGAAAACGCAGCATTTGAATCTTAACAGTGCTGGCCTTTGTTGGCTCTTAAGCCCTTGCTCCCCTCCTTCGGCCTTTGTTTTGAATTTTTCCTGGAAAGGACACCGAAGGAAAGTTGGAGCGGACAATCAAACTGGACGCACGAAAGAGAAGATGCCGGCAATAGTTCTGTCCCAACTCTCCAGCCACGTCGTTCAAATAAATACTGCTGCTCCTGAAAACTCTAAGGTGGTCGGCCACTCACCGTGGCCAGGCTGTTCCATTGACGTTGTTTGATACCCAGCGAAGACGTTTCGTGATCCAACTAGGTAACGTCATCAGTGTTAGAAGGGAGTAAGGTTCGTTCCCTTCCAGCACTGATGATGTGACTTAGTTGGGTCATGAAACGTCTTCAAGAAAACCACCAAGCTCAGAGAGCACCCGGGGCCCCACAGTCCTTCTCCCTTTCTTTCTTTCTTTCTTTCTTTCTTTCTTTCTTTCTTTCTTTCTTTCTTTCTTTCTTTCTTTCTTTCTTTCTTTCTTTCTTTCTTTCCTTCCTTCCTTCCTTCCTTCCTTCCTTCCTTCCTTCCTTCCTTCCTTCCTTCCTTTTTCTTTCTTTTCCTTTCTTTCTCTTTCTTTCTTTCTTTCTTTCTTTCTTTCTTTCTTTCTTTCTTTCTTCTTTCTTTCTTTCTTTCTTTCTCTTCTCCTCCTCCTCTCCACAAGCCCCCCTCCCTTCTAGCACTGATGATGTTGCCTAGTTGGGTCATGAAACATCTGCAAGAAAACCACCCAGCTCAGAGAGCACCAGGGACCCCACAGTCCTTCTCCCCCTTTCTTTCTTTCTTTTTTTTCTTTCTTTCTTTCTTTCTTTCTTTCTTTCTTTCTTTCTTTCTTTCTTTCTTTCTTTCATTCTTTCCTTCCTTCCTTCCTTCCTTCCTTCCTTCTTTTCTCCTCTTCCTCCTCTCTGCAAGCCCCCTCCGTTCTAGCACTGATGATGTTACCTAGTTGAGTCATGAAATGTCTGCAAGGAAACCACCCAGCTCAGAGACCTCACAGTTGTTGTCCTGCTCCTCCTCCTCCTCCTCTTCCTCCTAGCAAACACCACTCCCTTCTTGCACTGATGTTGTTACCTAGTTGGTCAATGAAACATCTGCAAGAAAACCTCCCAGCTCACAGAGCACCCAGGACCCCATAGTCCTCCTCCTCCTCCTCTCTCATTCCAGCACTGATGACGTTACCTAGCTGGGTCATGAAACGTCTGCAGGAAAACCACCCAGCTCAGAGAGCACCCAGGACCCCCACAGTTGAACCCTGAGCTACCAATATTCTTACCTAGTGGCACAATGGAAAAGCCTGCCTCTGCTTGATATTGTTGCACCTGCCCTGCGCACGCAGTTGCTTCGGAACACACCTGCCTCACAAGCATGTGCTCTCCTCTGAATTTTGCAAGCCACGGTGCGCTTGAAAGCTTCCAAGCACTCCAGGCTGATACGCCAGTTGGTTCTCATTCCAGTCTTTCTCCCCATTTGCTTTTTGCCTGCAATACGTTTTTCTACACCGTTTGAACAGAGTTGTGGTTTTTTTTAAAATATATATATATATATATATTTTACTAAAGGAAAGTAGTTTTGGTATCATGAGGCGACAGATCAAATCCTTACCCTTTAAGGCTTTCCATTCTGGTTTCAGTCGTCCTGTTTTTTTCTTCTCATGGTTGTTTTTGTGCCTCCCAACTGTGTCTTGTGTCTCTTTCCTAAATATTACGTCGCGACTTTGGAAAAACGGCAGAGAAGAGCAACTCAGATGAATCAAAGGCCTGGAGACTAAAACATACGAAGAACGGCTGCAGGATTTGGGTATGGACAGTCTAGGGCAGTGGTTCTCAACCTTTTTAATGCCGCGACCCCCCAACCGATCGTAAGTCAAGGACTACTCAACTGGTGAGCACCGTTTGCAGAATGGGACTTTTGGCGGGCTCAGCAGGGCAGGGACAGCCTGGACGATTCCTATTGGCTTTTAAAAGCCAATAGAATTAGACTCTATTCAAGAGAGTCTCTTCTATTGGCTTTCAAAAGCCAATAGAATTAAAGGGAGTAGCACAGCTAAGGAAAAAGGGGAAAAAAATGGCGGACGGTGTTGTTTGGCGACCCCCGTGAAATGGTCGTTCGACCCCAAATGGGGTCCCGACCCACAGGTTGAGAACCACTGGTCTAGAGAAAAGAAGGACTGGCCGGGGGGACAACACGATAGCAGTTTTCCAATATTTGAGGGGCTGCCCCAAAGAAAGGGGGGTGTCCACCTATTCTCCAAAGCACCAGAAACAACGATGGAAGCCAGTCAAGGCGAGAAGCAACCTGGAATTAAGGAGCTGTTTCCTGACAGTGAGAACAATTAACTCGAGGAACGGGAAGTTGCCCTCAGAAGTTGCTCCATCCCTGGAGGACAGGACAGCCCCTTCTCCCAATTGTACAGGGTCTCCTGCCTGAGCAGACAGTTGGACTAGATTTTACAGACAGTTTATTTATTTATTTTATTTATGAGACTTATATACCGCTTTTAAGTGCAAGCACTCTCTAAGCGGTGTACACCAGTAAGCAATGTATGTATGTGTATGTGTATGTGTATGTGTATGTATGTATGTATGTATGTGTATATATATATATATATATATATATATATATATATATATATATATATATATATATATATATATATATATATATATATATATATTTACATTGCCCCCAACAATCTGGGTCCTCATTTTACCTACCCCGGAAGGATGGAAGGCTGAGTCAACCTTGAGCCGGTGAGATTTGAACCGCTGACCTGCTGAACACAGTCAGCTAAAGTGGCCTGCAGTACTGCACTCTAACTGCTGCGCCACCTCGGCTCGTAGTTGGACTAGATTTTACAGATAGTTGGACTAGATTTTACAGTGTTTCTCAACCTTGCATTGCTGGCTGTGGAATTCTGGGAGTTGAAGTCCACATGCCTTAAAATTGTCACAGTTGGGAAACACTGGACTGGAAGCTCCCTTCCAGCTCTATAATATTCTTTGCTGGAAAATTTTGGAATTTTTGGAGCCGTGCTGCATTTTGGAAGCAGCCGCAGCTCGGGATTCAATTGCAGATGGGTGAAATGCTGAGATATTATTATTATGATTATTATGATGATGATGGTGGTGATGAGTAGTAGTAGTAGTAGTAGTAGTAGTAGTAGTAGTAGTAGTAGTAGTAGAAAGTTGGAAGGGATCTTGGAGGTCATCTAATCCAACCCCCTGCTCAGGCAGGAAACCCTATACCATTTCAGACAAATGGCTGTCCAGCCTCTTCTTAAAGACTTCCAGTGTTGGAGCATTCACAGCTTCTAGAGGCAGGTAGTTCCACTGGTTAATTGTTCTGTCAGGAAGTTTCTCCTTAGTTCCAGGTTGCTTCTCTCCTTGATGAGTTTCCATCCGTTGCTTCTTGTTCTGCCTTCAGGTGCTTTGGAGAAGGGCTTGACTCCCTCTTCTTTAGGGCAGCCCCTGAGATATTGGAACGCAGCTATCATATCACCCCTCCTCCTTCTCTTCATTAAACTGGACATTCCCAATTCCAGCAACCATTCCTTGTATGTTTTAGCCTCCAGTCCCCTGATCCTCTTTGTTGCTCTTCTCTGCACTCTTTCCATCTTTTTTTACATTTGGATGCCATATTCCAAGTGTGGCGTTACCAAGGCCTTGTAAAGTGGTATTAACACTTCACGTGATGTTGATTCTATCCCTCTGTTCATGCAGCCCAGCACTGTGTTGGCTTTTTTGGCAGCTGCAGCACACGGCTGGCTCCTGTTTAAGGGATTGTCCACTAGGACTCTGAGGTCCCTCTCATAGTTGCTACTATTGAGCACGGTACTCACTCTACTACACCTGTATATTTGGTTTTTCTTGCTTAGGTGTAGAACTTTACATTTATTAAAAAGCTAGTGGGGGTTCCCCCCCTCCGAAATCCTGGCTTCCTTTGTACTTCGCTGAGGAAGCGCCCTGCGCTTTCCACATAAAAAGCCTCATTCATTCCAGATGTCTGTGCTTGTCTGCCTACGCGGTGTTGTGGTGTTCTTTGTTACTGACCCGAACATCTCTCCCACGTCCCCAGTGCTCCTTTCCATCCCGAAGGTGTCAGCACACTGATGACAGTGCCTTGCTGGTGGTAAGAATCCTGCACGCCGTAGCCTGCTTGGGTGTTGGCCTCTTGGGGCAAAATTGGCATGTCTTGGTAGCCTGGGTTCAGAGGAGGCAGCTCGTCTACGCAACCCCCCCCCCCAATAGCATAAAACATGGCTTCCCTTCCTTTCCCCCATCACATGCTCCTGGCAAATCATGATTATAGAGCTGGGTGTAGCCAGCGTTCCCTGTTCATGATAATCATAATAGTAATAATAATAATAGACGAGAAAGAACTGGAGAAGATAACAAAATACAAAGACCTACAAATAGAAATAGAAAGAGCCGAGGTGGCGCAGCAGTTAGAGTGCAGTGCTGCAGGCCACTTTAGCTGACTGGGTTCAGCAGGTCAGCGGTTCAAATCTCACCGGCTCAAGGTTGACTCAGCCTTCCATCCTTCCGGGGTAGGTAAAATGAGGACCCAGTTTGTTGCGGGCAATGTAAATATATATATACATTGCTTACTGGTGTACACCGCTTAGAGAGTGCTTGCACTTAAAGTGGTATATAAGTCTCCTAAATAAATAAATAAATAAATAAATAAATAAATAAATAAATAAATAAATAAATAAATAAGACTGTGGCAAAGGCAAGCAAGGGTAGTACCAATAGTCATAGGCGCCTTGGGTGCAATCCCAAAACATCTGGAGCACCACTTGAACACTTTCATCGGCATTGACAAATTCGCCATCAGTCAATTGCAAAAGGCAGCCTTACTAGGAACCGCTTCCATCCTGCGACGAGATCTGTAATACCAACAAACATCCACGTCTGCCTATCCCAGGTCCTGGGTAAGGACTCGAGAGGTAGACAAAAATGCCAAATCCAGTCTGAACATCTGGCTGACGGTGCGATGATCCATAATAATAATAATTTAAAAAAAGTTAGAAGGGACCTTGGAGGTCATCTAGTCCAACCCCCTGCTCAGGCAGGAAACCCTATACCTTCTTCTGAGCTTTTCTCCCCGTCGTGATTTGGAGTCTGGAAGAGCATCGCGAGAGACACTTTTTGTCTTGATACAGGCAGTCCTCGCCTTAATGACCACACCTGAGCCCCAGGGATATTTCGGTTGCAAGTCATTAAGTTGAGTCATTCCACCCGAACCAGATTCCATTTGACAACTGTTTTTTTAAAGTTGATCGTTAAGCGAGTAACCATGGTCGTTAAGCGAATCCAGCTTATCCAATGGGTTTTTTTTTTTTTTTTTTTTTTTGGGTGCCACAAAATGTGATCACGTGAACCTGGAGCCCTGCAAGTGGTTGTAAATTTGAGCTGGTTGCTAGGCGACCAAAATAGGGTCACATGACTGTAGGAGAGTGGAGGCAGTTGTAACTTCAGGTTGTAAGTCATTTATTGGGTGTTCTTTTTTTAACTCCGTCACAACTTTGAACAATCGTTAAGCATCGGTCGTAAGTCAAGGACTGCCTGCATGTCCTATTAGAAATACAGGTAGTCTTCGACTTAATAACCACAATTGGAGCCAAAACTTCCGTCGCTAAGCAAGACAGCTGTTAAGTGGGTTTTGCCCCCTTTTGTGACCTTTTTTTCTTGGCCCTATCCGTTAAGCATATCACTGCAGTTGCTAAGTGAATCACAGGGTCATTAAAGGAATCAGGCTTCCCCCATTGGGTTTGCTTGTCGGACGCTGCCCGGAAAAGTTGCAAAAGGAGATCACATGATTCCCGAGACAGTGCCACCCGTTGCAAATACGAGTCAGTTGCCAAGTGGCTAAATTTTGATCAGGTGACCACAGAGGGTGCTGCAACGGTCGTAAGTGTGAAAAGTAGTCCAAAGTCACTTTTTTCCAGTGCCGTTGTAACTTTGAATGGTCACTAAACGAACGGTTGTAAGTTGAGGACTGCCTGTACAACTTTACTCAGGAGGGCTAATCCTGTAAACTCAAAATTTCTGCCCATCCCATAGAACAGGAGTAGGCAACCTTGGCTCTTTTATGACTGGTGGACTTCAACTCCCAGAATTCCTGAGCCAGCATGGCTCAGCTTGGAAACCTCTCCCTTTCCCCTCAGCACGGCTGGCTGAAGAATTCTGGGAGTTGAAGTCCGCAAGTCATGAAGGGGCCATGGTTTCCCCATGCTGGCTCAGGAATTCTAGGAGCTGAAGTCCACAGGACTGTAGTTGCCCACCCCTGGTTTTGGTATAGATTGGGGCTAAGCAACCTTGGCTCTTTTATGACTCGTGGACAACTCCCAGAATTCCTGAGCCAACCTTGCTGAGGGGAAAGGGAGAGATTTTCAAGCTGAGCCATGCTGGCTCAGGGATTCTGAGAGTTGAAGTCCAGAAGTCATGAAGGGGCCATAGTTCCCTCATGCTGGCTGAGGAATTCTGGGAGTTGAAGTCCGCGAGTCATGAAGGGGCTCAACTGTGGTCTTAACGCAAGGACTACCTTTATCCATTGTGCCTTTTATGGACTAACCCAGGGGTAGGCAACCTTGGCTCTTTTATGACTGGTGGACTTCAACTCCCAGAATTCCTGAGCCAGCCGTGCTGAGGGGAAAGGGAGAGGTTTCCAAGCTGAGCCATACTGGCTCAGGAATTCTGGGAGTTGAAGTCCACCAGTCATAAAAGAGCCGAGATTGTCTACCCCTGCCATAGACAATTGGTGGATAACCAATTCATTACAAGCACTAGGAATATACTTATTTTTTTTTCCAAATGCCAAACTTTTTGAGCTTGAAACGTGGGCTCTCTGACCATCCCACGAGTGTTTTTCAGCTCAGATCTCCTAGAGTCACTTTTATCGGTGAGATGGGCGGCGTATAAATTTAATAAATTAACAAAAAAAAATAACGCCCACTTCTAGAGCAATGACAATCTCATTGGGATACCCATGTCAAGGTTGAAGCAGTTGTTTCAACTATATATATGGGCACAAAGCAATTTAAAAAAAAAACATTTTGCATGCCAGTAACAAACAGACAAATGTCCAATAGATTTTGTTTATTCTGCCAAAATTTGGCCCAGGGATGGAAGTGTAAATGGATACCCATCTATTATTGGGAAAAGCTTTCCATGATTGTGACAAAGCAAGGCAGATTTGGATTCTCTTTATGTTGAATGTGATAGTCTCACAGCAGTGTGTCTCAAGCCTGGCTGTTTATGAAGGGTGGACATCAACTCCCAGAATTCCCTAGCGGCAAGGCTAGCCAGAGAATTCTGGGAGTTGAAGTCGAGACATTTATTTTCAAACAGCCAAAGTTGAGAAACACCGCTCTCTCTATTTTTTTTATTGTTAAGTTTCGTGTGTGTGTGTGTTTGTAAAAGTCATTCCAACCATTAATGTTGATCACCAGTTTTGGTGATCAAATCTACCTCATGAAGACTAAACCCTTGGTTTAAATCGGTTTCAGTTAGTGATGTCACTACTCTTGTCCAGATCCCGTTTTAAAGATTGTCCACTTTTCACGTAACCCTGTTTCCATGTTTTATGCTATTTCCGTCCTCCTTTAGAGACCCTTTGGCATCTTAAAAATAGCTGCTGAAATCCAGCTTCTTTGCTGTAGCGATCTGCTTGCTCCTGCATGTTTACGGCTCGCATGCGTTCTGTGTTGTGTTGTGTGTTTTTGTCTCCTCTTCACTCAAAGGCTTCCTATTGTCAGCTCAGACATCTCAGCTTGATCCTGGAAAGAAAGGAACCGCGACGAGACGCAGCTCTGTATTTCTTTCTTGCAGAAGTAGAAAAGAGGTTGGAGAAATCATTTCAAATCTGAGTTGACAGAATGCCGGTTTAGTCTTAGCCCCGATTCAGCTGGATAGCATTTTAAATCTTAATCATACTTAGGAAAAGTGAAGCCAGTTTGCACCATAAGACTCGTGCAATCCACTATAGTCCACTGAATTAAGAAAGAAGATACATTACAATTCATTGCCATCTCCCTCCTTTCTTTCTTTCTTTCTTTCTTTCTTTCTTTCTTTCTTTCTTTCTTTCTTTCTTTCTTTCTTTCTTTTTCTTCCTCCCTACCTCTTACTTTCTGCTCTCCTTCCTTTCCTCTCCTCCCCCCCTTTCTTTTTTCCTCCCTCTTTCTTCTTTCTTTCCTCCCCTACTTCCTTCCTTCCTTCCCTCCCCTCTTTCTTTCTTTCTTTTCTTTCTCTCTTTCTTTCTCTTCCTCCCTACCTCTTACTTTCTGCTCTCCTTCCTTTCCTCCCTTTCCCTCCCTTTCTTTTTTCCTCCCTCTTTCTTCTTTATTTCCTCCCCTACTTCCTTCCTTCCCTCCTTTCTTTCTTTCTTTCTTCCTTCCTTCCTTCCTTCCTTTCCCTTCCTTTCCTTTCCTTCCTTCCTTCCTTCCTTCCTTCCTTCCTTCCTTCCTTCCTTCCTTCTTATAAGGCTGCCCCAACTCAGCCCAAGTGAGTCTGGGTGACATACAACATAAACACATATCAATAATAATAATAATAGTGACTGTGGAAAAGAAAACAAAGGTAGTAACAATAGCGATAGGCAGCTTGGGCACGATCCCAAAACATCTGGAGCACTACTTGAACACCCACCGGCATTGACGAAGCCGCCATTGGTCAGTTGCAAAAGGCAGCTTGGCTTGGAGCAGCTTCCATTTTGCAGTGATACTTTGATCCCCATCAGACATCAACATCTGCCTCTTCCAGGTCCTTGGAACGGCTCGATAGGTGGACAAAAAAGCCAGATCCAGTCTAAATATCTGTCTGATGGCAACCAACCATTTTAGATATAGTAACAAACAGTGCATAAGTGTGTTTGTGTGCCTTTGAGTCACCCAGCTGGCTATTATGCCTAAGGCAAGACTAGAACTCACCGTCTCCTGGGGATTGGCCTAAAGTCACCCAGCCAGCTTTCATGCTTAAGGCGGGACTAGAACTCACCGTCTCCTGGTGATTGGCCCAAAGTCACCCGGCCAGCTTTCCTGCCTAAGGCGGGACTAGAACTCCCTGTCTCCTGGGGATTGGCCCAAAGTCACCCAGCCCGCTTTCCTGCCTAAGGCGGGACTAGAACTCCCCATCTCCTGGGGATTGGCTCAAAGTCACCCAGCCGGCTTTCATGCCTAAGGCGGGACTAGAACTCCCCGTCTCCTGGTGATTGGCCCAAAGTTACCTAGCCGGCTTTCATGCCTAAGGCGGGACTAGAACTCCCCGTCTCCTGGGGATTGGCCCAAAGTCACCCAGCCGGCTTTCATGCCTAAGGCGGGACTAGAACTCCCCGTCTCCTGGTGATTGGCCCAAAGTTACCTAGCCCGCTTTCCTGCCTAAGGCAAGACCAGAATTTACTGTCTCCTGGTTTCTAAGCCAGCACCTTAATTGGCCAAACCAAAGTTTAACTTTTGTTTTGCAAATGGTCTCGCTGCAGACAGGGCTTGAGCAATTCCAGCTCTTCCCAGCACCAGTTTTTCGGATTGCTTTCAGTCTCTTGGTCCTTTTCTGCTGGGGGCGGTGGGGGCAGGGCTTTCCCAGCATAATGGATTATTGTGTGGCTGGCTTTTGTTTCCCACTTCCCTTCTTACATCACAGGGCCTGGCCAGCCAAGACGTTTGTCCAGCTCTAAACAATGATTTTAGCTCTCGGGTTAAGGAAATGGCCCGAAACCAGATCCGAGAAGAGAAGCCGGCTATATGAAACTAGCCTGGTCCTTGCAGCCAGCTCCACATTCCGCCCGTTGCGTGCACCAAAATAAAAGTTGTGGGTTTAGTCGCCTCCCTCCACACTCGGCAGGCTTTCTGATTGCCCGTTGTAGCATTGTGGCGATGGCTAAAACTACTGTTTTGGAAGCACCTGGTGCTTTTAGCTGCAATCAACTCTTGTCTCTCTCCAGTTGTTCCAAACTGCATTGCCGTCAGTCTGCTGGGGACTAAAGTTTGGGTGGACGGTCACTTTGATTGATTGATCGATCGATTGATTGATGGATCAGCCCTTGGGTCCTCTCAAAGTGCAAAGTTCCAGAAACAAATTATTAACTAACATTTGATAAAAGCAATTTAAAACGGAATTAGACAAAAGACACTTTAAAACGACATTGGAATAAAGTACAATGAACCTGGAATAGAGTGCCATCATTGAAAATGTAGATAAAGGAGGATAAAAAAATTGTATTTTGGTGGTTTGGGAGTGTGTGTTTTTGTACACGCACAAGAGGGGGAAGGGAAAGGGCTGAAGGATGGATTTGAACGTTGCGCATTTGAATGTCGAATTGGGGTTTTCCGGCCCTGCCCCACGGCGGCTGCCGGTAGCATAGAAAAACTGCCAGAGTAAAATTGGTACAGCACCAGCCCTGGCCGTGTTACTCCAGTTCAGCCCTCGTTGCAAAGAACACAGGCAGTCCTCGACTTACACAGTTGAGCCCAAAATTTCTGTTGCTAAGTGAGTTTTGTCCTGTTTTACGACTTTCCTTGCCGCTGTTGCTAAATGAATCGCTGCAGTTGTTAAATTAGTAACATGGCCGTTAAGCGAATCTGGATTCCCCCATTAGCTTGGTTTGTCAGAAGGTTGCAAAAGGGGATCACGTGAGATACGGCAACCATCACAAATGTGAGTCGGCTCACCAGCATCCGAGTGTAAATCACGTGACCACGGGGGAGGTGGCAACGGTGAGAAGTGTAAAAGTAGCTCACTTTTTTAGTGCCATTGTAATTTTGAACGGTCACTAAGCAAACCGTCATAAGTCGAGGACTACCTGTATAGGTTCCAGGTTTTCTAAATAAATTAAAAAAAAATCCGATGCAGGAAGGTGTCCCGTGCCGAAAGGATCAAAAATTTACCTCAGTGACACCTGCTTGGAAATGAGCAGAGCGATGTTTTAAATTACGCCGAGTTCGGATTTTTGTTTCATGACGGTGAAATGAAGCAGCTCAGGGAGTCCTCAGCTTAACGACCACAACTGAGCCCAAAATTTCCACTGCTAACCGAGACCGTTGTGAAGTCAACTTTGCCCCATTTTACGACGTTCCTCACCCCGGTTGTTAAGTGAATCACGGCATTTGTTAAGTTGTAAACACGGCTGTTTAAGTGAATCTGGCTTCCCCGGGACTGTCTCAAAAGTGTTTTCTTTGGCTTTGGTCAGTGTTTCTCAACCTTGACCATTTTAAGGCATGTGGACTTCAACTCCCAGAATTCCACAGCCAGCAGGGCTGGCTGTAGAATTCTGGGAGTTGAAGTCCACATGCCTTAAAATGGTCAAGGTTGAGAAACACTGGCTTTGGTGAACACTTGGTACACCGTTAACGTTTCTGCTTTATTTTTATTTTTATTTTTCTCGCCAGTAATTAGGACTTGCTTTTCCTCTGGCTGACTTAGCAGACGCACTTTTCTGTCGCGGCTTTTGTTCCTCTACATTCAATAGAAGGGGGACGTTGCTCTCCCTTATTAAACTACTCACAGTGTTGGCTGCTTCTTTGGGACAATTTCTTTTAGACAATGTCCTTTTTTCTCTCCCGAGAATCTGCACGCTAGTTTTACCTTTCCTCTTCCAAAAGGATATTCTTGCTATTCTGCATTTGAGTGTCAGCGGAATGTCTTGAGACCTTCACCTCTCTCTCTCTCTTCGATCCACAGAGCGAGGACCGATCCACCATCTCACCGAATTCACCCACTTCTCAAACAGGTAAACAAGGAAGGGGCCAACATCAGAAAGTCCTTGTCAGAATTCTGGATCTTGTCCAGATGATAATAATGAAATTGTCCATCACTAGGCCTTCTGGGGGGGGATTATATTTCTACATTAACCTAGCGAGTTAGCAGGAGACAGTCCAGTAAATAAGGGTGGACAGGGTGGACCACCATTCTAGCTGAGAACACGTGTTCCTGAGCTTATCTCCTATAACCTTCAGGGATGGCTACCTAAAACAGCAATCACAACGTATCTCTGACTGCCTGTCCTTTGAAATCAAAGTAGTCCCCAACCACCCAGCATTTCTGGTTTCCAAATGCCTCCTGGTTGGTTTATTTATTTTATTAGTCTAGTCTAGTCCAGGGGTTGGCTCTTTTATGACTCGTGGACTTCAACTCCCAGAATTCCTGAGTCAGCATGGGGGAACTATGGCTCCTTCATGACTCGCGGACTTCAACTCCCAGAATTCCTGAGCCAGCATGGGGGAACTATGGCCCCTTCATGACTTATGGACTTCAACTCCCAGAATTCCTCAGCCAGCATGGGGGAACTATGGCCCCTTCATGACTCGTGGACTTCAACTCCCAGAATTCCTGAGCAAACATAGCTCAGCTTGGAATCCTCTCCCTTTCCCCTCAGCATGGCTGGCTCAGGGATTCTGGGAGTTGAAGTCCACGAGTCATAAAGCAGCCTAGGCCAGGGGTAGGAAACCTTGGCTCTTTTATGACTCGTGGACTTCAACTCCCAGAATTCCTGAGCCAGCATGGCTCAGCTTGGAAACTTCTCCTTTTACCCTCAGCATGGCTGGCTCAGGAATTCTGGGAATTGAAGTCCACCAGTCATAAAAGCCAAGGTTGCCTCCCTCTGGTTTAGTCTATTTATTTTACTTTGTTTTACTTGGTGTTATTTTATTTTGTTTTATTTATGACTTTAATTTGTGATTTTATTTAATTCTATGATTTCATTTATTGATTTTTATCCTGCCTTTATATCTTAATAATTGACTCCAGGCAACACACATACCTAATATTCCTTTTTCCTCCTATTTTTCCCACAATGACAACCCTGTGAGTTGGCTTGGGTTGAGAGAGAAAAAGGGCTGGCCCAAAGTCACCTAGCTGGCTTTCATCTCTAAGGCAGGACTAGAACTCACCATCTCCTGGTGATTAGCCCAAAATCACCCGGCTGACTTTCATCCCTAAGGCAGGACTAGAACTCACTGTCTCCTAGTTATTATCCCAGAGTCACTCGGCTGGCTTTCACCCCTAAGGCAGGACTAGAACTCACTGTCTCCTAGTGACTGTCCCAAAGTCACCCGGCTGACTTTCATCTCTAAGGCAGGACTAGAACTCACTGTCTCCTAGTTATTAACCCAAAGTCACCCAGCTGGCTTTCATGCTCTCTGGGAAGGTTACAAATGGTGATCACATGACTCTGGGACTGCAACCATTGTAAATACATGCTAGTTGCCTAGCTTCCAAATCTTGATTGCATGGTCCACTGGGGGGGGGGTGCAACAGTCGTAAATGCGAGGACCAGTTTTAAATCGGTTGTAACTTTGAACCGTCACCAAACAAACGCTTGTAACTCTAGGACTTCCTATGGTTCGGTTCCCTTTGTAAGGATAAGGATTTTGCTTTTCTTCTCCCCCCCCTCCTCCTCCTACCCCCCCCACCCCGCCCCATCCTTCCACGTCTCCCTTTAGTTCACCTCTCTGCCCCGTATCCTGGCCCAGCTGCCCCTCCTTCCTACAGAGGGACTCCTCAGCGTCCCGAAAGCTTCCTTTTTCGAAATGCTACCAGGGAGGAAGCAAACAGAGGTAAGTCAAAGAGCACGACCGGGGCCAACCTCTGGGCTCCACGGTGGGGCCCAAGCTGTGTCCCTTTACGATGCTCGGTGCCAAAGTGGGACACTAAAAATTAGCTGCCAACAGTCAAATAAGAGCAGTCGTGCATGAATGAAAAATGTGGATTTCAGCTGCTGATCGAAGTCCACAGATCTTAAAGTTGAAAAACACTGATCTAGGCCAGGGGTCTTCAAACTTGGCCCTTTTATGACTGGTGGACTTCAACTCCCAGACTTCCTCAGCCAGCCTCCATTTTGTTTGTTAGATTTAAGACAGAGGTCTTCAAACTTGGCCCTTTGATGACTTGTGGACTTCTACTCCCAGAATTCCTCAGCCAGCCTCCATTTTGTTTGTTAGATTTAAGACGGGGGCCTTCGAACGTGGCCCTTTGATGACTGGTGGACTTCAACTCCCAGAATTCCTCAGCCAGCCTCCATTTTGTTTGTTAGATTTAAGACAGGGGTCTTCAAACTTGGCCCTTTTATGACTGGTGGACTTCAACTCCCAGAATTTCTCAGCCAGGCTCCATTTTGTTTGTTAGATTTAAAACAGGGGTCTTCAAACTTGGTCCTTTTATGACTTGTGGACTTTCACTCCCAGAATTCCTCAGCCAGCCTCCATTTTGTTTGTTAGATTTAAGACAGGGGTCTTCAAACTTGGCCCTTTGATGACTTGTGGACTTCAGCTCCCAGAATCCCTCAGCCAGCCTCCATTTTGTTTGTTAGATTTAAGACAGGTCTTCAAACTTGGCCCTTTTATGACTGGTGGACTTCAACTCCCAGGCCTGGCTGAGGAATTCTGGGAGTTGAAGTCCACCAGTCATAAAAGGGCCAAGTTTGAAGACCCCCTGACTTAGATCAATAGTGAACATTTTCGAAGCTCCTTCATTGGACAGGACACTAAAGTGTACTGACAGCTTTTGAATTGTGACCGCAGTTGAGCCCAAACTTTCTGTTGTTAAGTGAGACATTTGTAAAGTGAATTTTGTCTCATTTTATGACCTTTCTGGCCACTGTCGTTAAGTGAATCGCTGCTGTTAAGTTAGTCACACAGTCGTTAAGTGAATCTGGCTTCCCCCATTGACTTTGCTTGTCAGGAAGTCGCAAAAGGGAACCACGTGACTTCCCCGGGACACTGCGACCATCATAAATACGAGTCAGTTGCCAAGCATCTGGATTTTGATGACATGGCTGTGGGGATGCAGCATCCGTCGCTAAGTGTGAAAACTGACCACCAGTCACTTTTTTTCAAAGCGGTTGTAACTTCGGACAGTCATTAAACGAACTGTTTTACGTCAAGGACCCCCCTGTACTATTAACGTGTCTGCCCTATTATAGTGGTAGTGATAGCGATTGGTGTGGAGTGTTAATGGCGATAATTTTGCCTTTTTTTAGCCGTGACGTCGCTGCCGGCTTCTGCATCAACTCCGGTTAATTGCTCAGATGACGTCGCCGATAACCATGATTCCACCCTGCAGGAAGAAGATGTTTTGGTGATAGAGCAACTGCGAAAAGTACGTAGCTGGGTTGCGTTGAGGACGCAGCTCTTTTGTTGGAGCAGACAATGTGGCGGGTTTTACCGTGAGGTCCAAAGCTGAGTGAGGAATAAAAGGGTTTGAGACCTAATATGTCTTCGCCCATCATGCTAAACCAGCGGTTTCTCAATCTCAGTCATTTTATGAGGCAAGGATTTCAAGTCCCAGAATTACCCAGCCAACTATTCTGGCTGAGGAGAAGGTCTTCTAATCCAGCCTCCTGCTCCAGCAGACCCTGTACAGGTAGTCCTCGACTTTTAGCAGCGTTCCAGTATCCCAGGGGCTGCCCCAAAGAAGAGGGAGTCAAGCTCTTCTCCAAAGCCCCTGAAGGCAGGACAAGAAGCAACGGATGGAAACTAATCAAGGAGAGAAGCAACCTGGAACTAAGGAGAAACTTCCTGACAGTGAGAACAATTAACCAGTGGAACAACCTGCCTCCAGAAGTGGTGAATGCTCCAACACTGGAAGTTTTTAAGAAGAGACTGGACAGCCATTGGTCTGAAATGGTGTAGGGTTCCTGCCTGAGCAGGGGGTTGGACTCGATGACCTCCAAGGTCCCTTCCAACTTTATTATTATTATTATTATTATTATTACTATTACTATTATTATCTAATCAAGGAGAGACATTACCTAGAACTAAGGAGAAACTTCCTGACAGGGAGAACAATTAACCAGTGGAACAACCTGCCTCCAGAAGCGGTGGATGCTCCAACACTGGAAGTTTTTAAGAAGAGACTGGACAGCCATTTGTCCGAAATGGGATAGGGTTTCCTGCCTGAGCAGGGGGTTGGACTAGATGACCTCTAAGGTCCCTTCCAACTTTATTATTATTATTATTAATTATTATTATGACTTACAATTGAGCCCGAAGTTGCTAAGCAAGGCAGTTTCTTAAGTGAGCTTGGCCCCATTTTACAACTTTCCAGTTGTTAAGGGAATCACTGCGGTTGTAAAGCTAGTCACTCCGTCGTTAAGCAAATCTGGCGTCCTTATTGACTTTGCTTATCTGAAGGTGGCCAAAGGGGACTGTGTGCCCGCCCCCCCCCCCCGGGACACTGTGCGAACCGTCGTGAAGATGTGCCAGTTGCCATGCACCCAAATCTTGATCACACGACCACGGGGATGCTGCGATGGTCATAAATGTGGGAAACGGTCCTAAGCCACTTTTCCCAGTGCTGTTGTAACTGCGAACGGTCACTAAATGAAGTCAAGGACTCCCTGTAAAGTGCTTAACCTACTTTTCTTTTAGCAACCATTCTGGCCTCTCTTTTTTCCCCTCAGAACATTGAATCTCGGTTGAAAGTGTCTTTGCCGAACGATCTCAGCGCAGCCCTGATGGACGGCGTGGTGCTTTGCCATTTAGCCAACCATGTGCGGCCTCGTTCTGTCCCCAGCATCCACGTGCCCTCGCCAGCTGTCGTAAGTATCCCGGTGGGACCTGGCTTTGATGCCTCTTTCTCTTTCCTGCGGATTTTACTCAGCTGCTGTCTTGAAAGGCCCTCAGAGGGTAGTAAGGAGGGAAAGGTAAAACAGGCAGGAAGCAGATTTAAAAAGTAGAAAATAAAGAACAAGCATCAAATAATAGAATGGAATGGAATATAGAATGGAAAAGAATATAGAAAATGAATAGAATAGAATAGAATGGAATAGAATAGAATATAGTGGAATAGAATAGAATAGAATAGAATAGAATAGAATAGAATAGAATAGAATAGAATAGAATAGAATAGAATAGAATAGAATAGAGAAAGAATAGAGAAAGAATGGAATGGAATGGAATGGAATGGAATATAGAGAATGAATGGAAAAGAATATAGAAAATTAATAGAATAGAATAGAAAAAGAAAAGAATAGAGTAGAATAGAATAAAATAGAATATAGAAAATGAATAGAATAGAATAGATTAGAATATAGAAAATGAATAGAATGGAATGGAATGGAATGGAATAGAGAAAGAATGGAATGGAACGGAATGGAATGGAATATAGAATGGAAAAGAATATAGAAAATAAATAGAATAGAATAGAGAAAGTATAGTATAGAATAGAATAGAATAGAATAGAATAGAATAGAATAGAATAGAATAGAGAAAGTATAGTATAGAATAGAATAAAAATAGAATACAGAAAATGAATAGAATACAGAAAATGAATATAGAATAGAGAAAGAATAGAATAGAATAGAATAGAGAAAAGGAACAGAACAGAATAGAATAGAATAGAATAAAAGGAAGGAAGGAAAGAAAGAAAAAATCTATAGTGAAAATATATTTATACTCCCGTTTGCTGCTGCTCTTTCTCTGCAAAGAGGCTGCCTTGAAGTTTAAGTCTTTCCCAGACGGTAGATTCCTAAATCTGCTTTCAAGCTATCTGAATCCGGGATTGCTATCAATGAAAAAAAAAAAATCAGGAGTCTGGTAGCACTTTCCACCTCACAAGTGTGATTTAAGGGCATAAGCTTTCAGGAGCTGCAGCTCACTTCCTCTAATGCAGCGCTTCTTAAAGTGTAGTCTGGGGAACTTTTTTTGGCGGGGGGGGGTGTCCTGCAAGACCCTGCCAGGGCTGTCTGCAAAATCAAAATTATTTGCCTGATATCAAAGATAAATGCAAAAATCTTAATCAGTATCACTCGTCTCATTGTTTTTCATTTATTAAGGAAGATCTAGCTACCAGACTCACCTGATTTTTTTGTGTGTGTGTGTGTTTGTATGTGTGTATAGATCAGTGATGGCAAACCTTTGGGGCTTGGCGTGTAAAAAATTCAGAAATTCCTCATTTGACACTCCTGACGGGTCTAAACGAAAGAGAAACAAAACAATTCTTTACATACTCATTTATTTAAAAAAAAAATACACTCCATATAGGCCCGATTGGGCTGTATTTTTTAAAAAAATAAATATGTATTTACCTATACACATTAAATAATATGTATAAAGCCACGTCAAATCATTACAAAAACGAAATGCACATAATAAAAAAAATTCCATTTTTGACGATGGCCTCAGAGCACATCCTATGCTCGTGCAGCCCCTGCCCCCCAGTTTGCACAAGAACAGAGCATGTTTCTGAGAACTGCCTGTGCTGATGACATCCTGGTGTGTCTCCCCAAACCGTGTCACCTTCGACACCCCTGTGATAGGTCTGCCATCACTGCCCTTGACTAACAAATGCTGCTGCTGCTGGTGAACGCCATGTTTCTTCTTTCTCCCTTCTGCAGCCTAAATTAACCATGGCCAAGTGTCGGCGGAATGTGGAAAATTTCCTGGAAGCCTGTCGAAAAATAGGGGTGCCTCAGGTACGACGGGAAGGCTTCCAATTTCTCTTCCTACTGTGGGGGCTTATGTCACAGGGCCAACCTTTCGGATAACTGTGGGGTCCCTGGTGCTCTCTGATCTTGGTTGCTTTCTTGCAGACGTTACATTACCCAGCTAGGTAACATCATCAGGGTTAGAAAGGGAGTGGGATGTGCAGAGTGGAGGAGGAGGAGGGGAAGGTGGAGTTTACAGGGAGGAGGACTGCGAGGACCTTGGTGCTCTCTGAGCTGGGTGGTTTTCTTGCAGACATTTCATGACCCAACTAGGCTACATCATCAGTGCTAGAATGGAGAGGGGTATGCAGGGAGGAGATGGAGATGGAGGAGGAGGACGATGACAACGATTATGGGGTCCTGGGTGCTCTCTGAGATGGGTTGTATTCTTGTAGACGTTTTATGACCCAACTAGGCAACATCATCCGTGCTAGAAGGGAGTGGGGTTTGCGGAGAGGAGAGGGGGAGGCCTGTGGGATCCTGGGTGCTCTCCAAGCTGGGTGGTTTTCTTGCAGACATTTCATGACCCAGCTAGGCAACATCATCAGTGCTAGAATGAGGGAGGAGGAGGAGGAGGAGGACTATGGGGTCCTGCGTTCTCTCCGAGCTGGATGGTTTTCTTGCAGACGTTTCATGACCCAGCTAGGCAACATCATCAGTGCTAGAAGGGAATGTGGGGGTTTGTTGTCTTTAAAACCTCCCAAACACCCTGGTTCACGGCCCTAATTCAGAATGCAATACACCCCAAAATGGTACATCCATGCATCAAAAGAAATTCAGTAGCAGGTATGAAAGGAGGAAAAAAAACAAAACAGGAAAAGCATGGTGCTCCTGGCTTATTCAGCCATATCTCCGTTGCTTGGGAGGGCATCTTAGACTACTGTTCCCATTGTCCCCAGCCAAGAGACCATTGGACCACACGGGTGATGGGAGTTGTAATCCAACACCCCTGACAAGCCACAGAGTTAAGGCAAGGCAGACTGCCTTTGAGGTCCAATGTCAGCGCCCTGTCCTGAAGCGACGGTCAAAATAACCGAGTGAAATTAGATAACGGTTGCATCTCGCCAGCCCGAGGACTCTGTTTGTAATCTTTCTTTCGCATCTTACGCTCCCTGTGAACGGAAGGTTGTTCTCATGACCAAAAAAAAATATTAAAAAAATGCAGTGCATGGAAAACTAACCTACTCCAATTTTATGGTCTTCTGAATTCTTCCTGGTCTCTCAAGATTTCATGAGTGTCAGGGGTTTGGACAAAAGTCATGGGGACAATCCTGGGGAGCAATTCAGAAGACCCAGCTTGAAGCTGCCCAAGTAAGATTTCTCCCAATTGCAACTGGGTTGGGGGTGAACACCGGGGAGCCGTGAATTCCATAGGCACAAATTCCATATTCTCCAAAGCCCCTGAAGCAGGACAAGAAGCAGCGGATGGAAACTAAGCAAGGAGAGAAGCAACCTGGAACTAAGGAGAAACTTCCTGACAGTGAGGACAATTAACCAGTGGAACAACCTGCCTCCAGAAGGTGTGGATGCTACATCACTGGAGGTTTTTAAGAAAAGATTTGACAGCTACTTGTCTCAAATTGTATAGGGTCTCCTGCTTGAGCAGGGGATTGGACTAGATGACCTCCAAGGTCCCTTTGAACTTTATCATCATCATCAATAATAATAATAATAAAAAATCTGGTCCAATTGGGTTGTCCCATGGCATCGCCCCGATTCTGGAAGAATCTGAGATCAAGTTCTGCTAAAGGGTTTGGAGCCGATATCTTCTTTCCAACTGCTTTGAGCAAGAGGCAGCTTGATTTAGGACTACAGTGGAGCCCAAAACTTCCATTGCTAAGCCAGACAGTTGTTGAGTGAGTTTCTTGCCACGGTCGTTAAGTGAGTCACTGTCATTCTTACGGTAGTAACATGCTTCTTTAAGTGAATCTGGCTCCCCCCATTGACTTTGCTTATTGGAAGGTTGCAGAAGGGGATCACAAGACACACACACACAGACAGGAATACTGCAACCGTCATAAGTATGAGCCAATCGCAAGCATCTGAATTTGGATCACGTGACTACAGGGATATTATAATGGTCGGAAGTGTGAAAAAAAGGCACAAGTCGATTTTTTTTCAGTGCCGTTGTAACTTTTGAACTGTCACTAAATGAATAGTTATAGGTCAGTGGCTACCTGTACTTTTTCTCCATGTCCAGAGTCCTGGATGGAGAGGGGCCTTTTCAATACGTGACATAAAGCTGCCTTTTAATGATAAGGATAATGATAACCTTTATTGTCATTTTTTTCCTGTGGGCACAATGGCACACATTAAAAATGAAATTTAGTTGCTTGCTCTCAAGTGTACACATACATAACACACATTTAAAAACATACTATAGACAACATAAGTATAGACCTACACCCTTACCTATAAATTACATACAAATATTAATCTCTGTCCCTCTTGAATACATAACAGGAAGAGGAAGCTTGAGAGTTCACAAGGTTGATACTATATGGCACAAAACTGACTGAATCTGGATGTTCTGCTTTGGTTACCACAGAGCCCCCTCCTCCCAGAAGGTAGCAAAGAAAACAGATCATGAAGAGGGTGTGTAGTGTGCCAGACAATCTTGCGGAGCCTGCTCAACAACACTTCTGTGCCATGTCCTGGGTGGGAGGGAGGGAATTGCCAATGATCTTTTCTGCTGTCCTCACCACTCTGAACTACCAATAACCATTTCTGCTGTCCTCACCACTCTCTGCCCCACCTTCCTGTCCGAAACAGGGATGTTTCCAAACCAGACTGTAATGCTGTATGATCGTCCCTGTGTAGAAAGTGGTGAGGACAGGGGAAGGAAGACGTGCTTCGATCATCCCTCTGTAGAAAGTGGTGAGGACAGGAAAAGGAAGATGTGCTTCGATCATCCCTGTGTAGAAAGTGGTGAGGACAGGGGAAGGAAGACGTGCTTCGATCGTCCCTCTGTAGAAAGTGGTGAGGACAGGAAAAGGAAGACGTGCTTCTATCGTCCCTCTGCAGAAAGCGGTGAGGACAGAGGAAGGAAGACATGCCTTGATCGTCCCTCTGTAGAAAGTGGTGAGGACAGGGGAAGGAAGACGTGCTTCCATCGTCCCTCTGCAGAAAGCGGTGAGGACAGGGGAAGGAAGACGTGCCTTGATCGTCCCTCTGTAGAAAGTGGTGAGGACAGGGGAAGGAAGACGTGCTTCGATCGTCCCTCTGCAGAAAGCGGTGAGGACAGGGGAAGGAAGACGTGCCTTGATCGTCCCTCTGTAGAAAGTGGTGAGGACAGGGGAAGGAAGACGTGCTTCGATCGTCCCTCTGCAGAAAGCGGTGAGGACAGAGGAAGGAAGACGTGCCTTGATCGTCCCTCTGTAGAAAGTGGTGAGGACAGGAAAAGGAAGACGTGCTTCGATCATCCCTGTGTAGAAAGTGGTGAGGACAAGGGAAGGAAGACGTGCTTCGATCGTCCCTCTGTAGAAAGCGGTGAGGACAGGAAAAGGAAGACGTGCTTCAATCGTCCCTCTGCAGAAAGCGGTGAGGACAGGGGAAGGAAGACGTGCCTTGATCGTCCCTCTGTAGAAAGTGGTGAGGACAGGGGAAGGAAGATGTGCTTCCATCTTCCCGCTGTAGAAAGCGGTGAGGACAGGGGAAGGAAGACGTGCCTTGATTGTCCTTCTGTAGAAAGTGGTGAGGACAGGGGAAGGAAGATGTGTTTTTCTCATGAAGCGCAGAAAACGCAGGCACTGCTGTGCCTGCTTCACATGTGTCTCGCTGTTGAGCGACCAAGCCAGCCTACTTGTTAGCTGCACACCCAGGAATTTGATGCAGTTGACTGGTGGATTTGGGGGTGCATCGTTTTCATCCCCTTTTGCCATCTTCTGACATGCAAAGACAACGGGGGAAAAGCCAGATTCACTTAACAATCAGGTTACTAAACGTCTGCGGAGATTCTCAGTCATCCAAAGCTGCTTTTTTTTTTTTTCCTCAAAAGGCAACTGGACTTTGATTTTCTTTAAAGACGGCTGGTTTCTCAGCCAAGAAGCTCCTTCAGAACTGTTGGGACAACCGTATTACTTAATTTGGCAACTGCAGTGATCCACTTAACGACCACGGCAAGACCGGTTGCAAAATGGGGCCAAACTCACTTAAGAACTGTCTTGTGTAACCAGGGAAAAAAATTTTATTAAAAGTTTTATAAATTTATTACACAATAAACCCCCCACCCCTTCCCCCCTCCCCCACTTCCCAGAGCTGATTACAGGGTAAAAAATAAACATAATCTAACTAACATAAACCAACTATACTATCAATCAAAACCATAACACACTTTAACTCCTTCTCAAAACAAATATTAACAAATTAAGACAAAATAATAATATAATTAAAACTATTAATAATTATCTAAAATCTACTCAAAAGCAAGGTAATACTTTTCAACTTCATATTTCTTTTGAATGTAATCAATCCATCTTCTCCAAACCATAATATATCTTTCTTGTGAATGGTCCTTCAAGTAGGCGGAGATTTTCGCCATTTCTGCTAAATTAGACACTTTTAAGTATCCATTCTTCCAAAGTAGGCCGTGAGCTTTTCTTCCAATATTGCCCCACCAATAATCTTGCAGCAGTTATAAGATTCAGCATCAAATTAGTTTCTTTAACATCCAAATCTACAATAATACCCAACCAAAATAATTGCGGAGTAAACTTTAGCTTTCTCTTAAAAATCTTTTGAATATTCCACCAAATCCGAATCCAAAAAGCTTTAGTATCTCTACAAGTCCACCAAATATGAAAATAGGTTGCATCTAAATTTCCACATCTCCAACATTTGGGCTGTACATTCGTAACCAGGGAAATTTTGACCTCCGTTTGCCTACGGGTCAAGGGCTACTGGTGTGTCTACGCCCACGTAGTGGCGGTTGACGAAAGTGGAACGTTGCAACCTGGCGAATAACTTATCTTGGGCGGCTTCACCCCATCCGGCATGCCTGCCAGTAATTTAAGCTTCTACTAATTTTGTTTTCTGTCTGTTTTCCCTTCCTGCTGCCCCTCTGGACAGGACAACCTGTGTTCCCCTTCTGACATTCTCCAGCTAAACCTCAGCATTCAAAAGACTGTCGAATCCCTCCTTTCTCTGGGCACCGATTCCGAAGAGCCGAGTCTGGTGCTACTCTCTACTCAGCTTTGCGCTTTCGCTGCCTTTTACTGTACCCTGATGCTTACGGTCTGCGTGTTCTACTGCTGGGTCTTTTTCCTCTGAGGTAGTGGTGGGGGGAAACACTCAACCTTACCGGTCACCTAGCCGGCTCCTTCTCCAACTGGTTGGTGAACGCTCTGGGAAGTTTGCAAGAGGCGCACGGGTTCAGATCCACCAGCACACCTGGCTGCGAGTTAGCAGGGGTCAGCAACCGTGTGGTCTCGAGGGCCAAATCCTGTCTCCTTCTCTGCCTCTGCAGGGGTGGCTGGCAGGTCTGCAACCCGAGGGGCACGGCAGCCACTGGATGACGCTGGCCCGGCCGCCAAGACCACCCTTGTGTCCAGGGGGCCCCAAGAGCTTGGCTGAGGCTCAGGACTGACCCCCCTCTCTCCAGCTGTCCCCCTTTTTTTTTTTTTTTTTAGCCCGCGGGCCGGATTGGGCCAGCAGGCCGCCGGTTGCCGACCCCTGATCTAAACGCCCTTGTAACAGTTTGAAAAAAAAAAGATCTTGCTGTGTTTACACTGTGGAATGCTTTATGGAAAGTGGGGGATGGCGGGTGGGGGGGGAAGAAAACCGGTACGCATGGGTTTATTTTAACTTTACGCGACTAGATATTTTTGTAAAATAGGAAGTTTGCCCTCTTTGAGGTCCTGGAGCACAGGGTAGAGACGAGAAGGGACACTTAGCCGTCGGCCGGTTTGCTGGCACGGTGAAGATGCTCGGCCATGTTCCTTGGGGACCATCCAGATTGTGTTGTTTATTTATTCCTCGAGATTTGAGCAGCTACGGGCTTTTCCAGGGTTTTCTCCGAGGGCTTGGAATAATCCCCGCCTTTTATAAAAAGTAAAATCAAATGATAATAGAAGAAGAAGACCCTTCCCCGGAGTTTCCAGGGACCTCTGCATCAGAGTATTTTCTCCTTTGCTGCTCCCGGCGAATGGCCTCTAAAAACGATTCAATCGTTGTTGTTTCGTGTCTGTTGAGCACCACAACGTTTGCAGAGCGCGCTCTGTGAAACAGGAGCAGATTTTGGGGGGCTTTTGCAAGGGCCTCCCCGGGGACTTCAGCTTAGCCCAGTGGTCCTCAACCTGTGGGTCGGCACCCCATTTGGGGTCGAATGACCATTTCACGGGGGTCGCCAAACAACGCAGTCCGCCATTTCCCCCCCCCTTTTCCTTAGCTGTGCTCCTCCCTTTTATTCTATTGGCTTTCGAAAGCCAATAGAATAGACTCTCTTGAATAGAGTCTCATTCTATTGGCTTTCCAAAGCCAATAGGAATCGTCCAGGCTGTCTCTGCCCTGCTGAGCCCGCCAAAAGTCCCATTCTGCAAACGGTGCTGCACCAGTTGAGTAGTCCTCGACTTACGACCGGTTGAGTAGTCCTCGACTTACGACCGGTTGGGGGTCGCGGCATTAAAAAGGTTGAGAACCACTGGCTTAGCCCAACATTTAAAAAGTTGGTCTCTTTAAAAAACAAAACAATTTACAGAGGCCTCTTCCGCAGCAGCGGTCCTTGGGTGTCTCTCCCGTTTTTTTCCCGCTTGGCCAATTTACTCAGGTAGGAAACTGACTTTTCCAAAGCGAAGAACCTCCGTAAGGTCTCGGCCAGCTCTTGAGCACAGCCCCCACCCCGGGGGGGGGGGGGAGAAGCCCTGGTCTGCGAGCTGAAATCCTGGCTACCTCTGCACAGCTGTGCCAGCATCTTGGCCGATCCAAGTCAGCCACTTAATTTACCTAATAGGTATCTCGTCTCTCGAAGAAGCGCAGGAAGTCCTCGACTTAACGACCCTTCGTCCAGCAAAGCCGGTCCTCACCCCCAGCCCCGAGGCACCCCGTGCCCTGCATAACAACCGCAACAGGTTGTGTGGGCGCCTTGCTTAATGACAGCAACTGCTTAAGACCGGAATCCTGGGCTCAGTTGTCGTCATAAGTCGAGGACAGGAGGCTGCAGAGCACCCCGTGTTCTGTTTCCAAGCGGGAGCATTTTTCCTGTAAGAACTACGTGGTTTCCCCCAAAATATTCCAGCTGAACCCTATCTGGGGTAGTGTTTGTGCTATCCCTCACCCCAAAAATATTCCAGCTGAACCCTATCCGGGATAGTGTTTGTGCTATCCCTCATCTGTTTATAATCGTGTTTCTCAAACTTGGCAGTCGCTGGCTGTGGAATTCTGGGAGTTGAAGTCCACCCGTCTTGGAAACGGCCCAGTTTGAAAAACGTCCGTCTGTTACTGTGGCTTTTATAGTTCTTGAGCCGTTCCAGTTGAGGTCTGACCCAGTGCAGCTAGTCCTCGACTTACGACGGTTCCTTTAGTGACTGTGGGAAGTTACGGCGCCACTGAAAAAAGGGACTTAAGGCCGTTTTTCACATTTAACGACCGTTGCCGCATCCCCTAAGCTCACGTGATCAGAATTCGGATGCTCGGCAACTGACTCGTATTTACGACGGTCGCAACGTGCCCCGAGGTCAGGGGATCCCCTTTTGCGACCTTCCGACGAGCCCGGTCCATACAATCAACGTAACGACCGTGTTACGAACGTAACTGGAGGGCTTTCATTTAGCAACTGTGACAAAGGTCGTCAAGCGGGGCAACACTCACTTATCCGCTGCCTCGCTTAGCGGCGGAAAGGTTGAGCTCAATTGTGGTCGTAAGTCGAGGACTACCTGAATTTCCCCCCCCCTTTTTTTTTTTTTTTTTTCCTGGCTTCGGTCTGATCTGAAGTCCTGCCCGGTCTTAACCACCTTGCAGGCTTGTCGAGACTAGAAACCCCGCTGATCTTGAAGGCATCCTTCCTTCACCGAAGCCGGTGTCCGCCAAAGAGGAATGGCGACGGCCGCGGGGGTCCCCTGGGAAAAAGGTTGTTTTTAAAAAGCTTTGGATGGGGGCTAGCCCTCACCCCAGTCTTAACACCAGCCCGTTCTTGGAGACGTTCTCCATTCTTGCTGAGAAGTTTGTCAACTCGACCCTCGGCCTCTGATGCTCAGGTTTAACACCAGCCTAATAAAGGAGAATATTCGTAGCTCAGGGTGGGAATGTGGGGTCCTTGGTGGTCCCTGGGCTTGGTGATTTTCCTGCAGACGTTTCGTGACCCCAACTGGATAACATCATCAGGGCTGTATAGATCATGGAGTGCAAAGCATCACTTGTAGCACTGATGACGTTACCTAGTTGGGTCGCGAAACGTCTGCCAGAAAACCACCCAGCTCAGAGAGCACCGAGGACCCCCTTCTCAGCCTTTTTTTTATGCTCTGTGGTGCTTTTGACTTTCTCAGGGAATCCTGTTGCTCCGTCTAGGCCAGTGGTTCTCAACCTGTGGGTCGGGACCCCATTTGGGGTCGAACGACCATTTCACGGGGGTCACCAAACAATGCAGTCCGCCATTTTTTTCACCCCTTTCCTTAGCTGTGCTACTCCCTTTTATTCTATTGGCTTTTGAAAGCCAATAGAATAGACTCTCTTGAATAGAGTCTCATTCTATTGGCTTTCAAAAGCCAATAGGGATTGTCCAGGCTGTCTCTGCCCTGCTGAGCCCGCCAAAAGTCCCATTCTGCAAACGGGGCTGCACCAGTTGAGTAGTCCTCGACTTACGACCGGTTGAGTAGTCCTTGACTTACAACCGGTTAGGGGTCGTGGCATTAAAAAGTTGAGAACCACTGGTCTGGAGCATGAATCTGAAGGCTCCAGCCATTGCCTGTCTGGATTGCCCTTGCCCGGTGGGCTTCAATCAGGAGAGACCCCCCCTCCCTGTTCATCCACACTGGCAGGCAGAAGCTCAACAGAGCAAGAGCAGTGAGTCTGCTCTGTTTTCTCCTCTCGCGGAGATGGGCCCGTTTGGGCCTTTAACAGCAAACTGACCCCGGGCTCCTCCTACTTGAACGTGCCAACAGGATTGTGCCGATGGAGGAGAATAGCTCAGGGTTGAACATGGGGGTCTGATGCTCTCTGGGCTTGATTGTTTCCTTGCAGACGTTTCATGACCCAACTAGGTAACATCATCAGTGCTACAAGGGAGGAGGAGGAGAACGACAATGACGTGGGGCCCTTGGCACTCTCTGGGCTGGGTTGTTTTCCTGCAGACGTTTCAGGACCCAACAGGATAACGTCCTCCGCGACAGGAGGAAGTGGGCTTTGTCTGGGTTTATATGTAAGCAGCTTGCTTGCAGACCGCAAACCCCACTCCTTCTTAGCCCTGATGATCTTACCTAGTTGGGTAAGTGGAACGTCTGCACGAGAACAAGCCGGCCCAGAGAGCACCAAACAGGCTTGTTGAAGGTTTACCAACAGCCGCAAGGGAACGCAAACCTATTTTGCATTAACCTCCCTTGCACCCTTCCTGAATTGCAGTACTAATAATAGACGGTTAACTATTTGGAACGCGTTGACGGCCACTGTGTAAGGACCCACCCCACTTTGCATCTTAAGAAGACAGAACTCTTGGAATAATTCTTCCAACAGGAATCCTTTATTAAGAAGAAGTGGTTGCAGGCGTGCTAGACAGGACTTGGGGTCCAAGCCCTCCCATTCAAGGTTTTAAGGGGTTCCCCAGTAGTCCCACCCAATCAACCCCCCTTCCAGTGATAGTTTCAGGCATCACAATTCCACCCCCTTTTTTCTTTCTTCCGTCTGGATGGAGACTTCAGATAAACTACATGAAAGGCAAATAACCTTCTTTGTTATGGTAAGGTTCTTTGGTGCTAACGCTTTGAGGTTACAATAAACACACATTCAGCATTCAGCTCCTTAGAAGTATACTGAAGGAAGTGAGGGCCATAAAGCCCCTTTGTTCTCCCCCTTCTCTCCCTCTTATGGCAGAATCCAGAGAAGGCAGAATTGGGAGTTTCTATATTTGATAATTAAAGATGAAATATAATTGGATTCTGACACACTGATTCTTAAACGGGATTAAACTTCAAGGATTCCCTCCCTGCCCCGGTTGTGCAGCTAGTCAGATTTTTCTGCAAATCCTGTGAACTGTACTTCTTTTCTCCCGAGCTGGATCCTTCGCTCCGTAACCCTTTATTTATTCTTGCTAGAGCAGCGGTTCTCAACCTGTGGGTCGGGACCCCATTTGGGGTTGAACGACCATTTCACGGGGGTCGCCAAACAACGCAGTCCGCCATTTCCCCCCCCCCCTTTTTCCTTAGCTGTGCTCCTCCCTTTTATTCTATTGGCTTTTGAAAGCCAATAGAATAGACTTTCTGGAATAGAGTCTAATTCTATTGGCTTTCAAAAGCCAATAGGAATTGTCCAGGCTGTCTCTGCCCTGCTGAGCCCGCCAAAAGTCCCATTCTGCAAACAGTGCTGCACCAGTTGAGTGGTCCTTGACTTACGACCGGTTGGGTAATCCTCGACTTACGACCGGTTGGGGGGTCGCAGCATTAAAAAAGTTGAGAACCACTGTGCTAGAGCTTGTAAGCTGAAGCAGGCAACCTTGGCTTATCGGGAGCTGTCTGAACCAGGCCTGTTGATTTGCTTGGTTTTGGAGTTGTTAATTTGTCCCATAGGTCAGAGGTCCCCAACCTTTTGGGCACCAGGGCATGGAGAAAGGTTTTTCCACGGACCGGAGAATGCATGGTTTTGTGTGCTGCCTGCATCCCACAGACGGGGCTTTGCTTGTTTGTGTGGACCGGTTGCTGGCAGGCCATGGCCCGGTATGTCCACAGACTGGGGGTTGGGGACCCCTGGTATAGGTCATACAGTTCCATCAGTTTTCAATCCGGATTTAGGATTTATTTTTTTATCCCCTGAAGTCACATAGCTCAGTGAGGGCTTGAAGGTTGTGTGTGTGTGTGTGTGTGTGTGAAACCAGGTCGATCATACGATGGACCCAGTGTACAACCGTCACAACATAATGGGCAGGCTCCATTATGGCCATATGTCAAGGACCCCCTGTATGTGTGAGAGAATGAGGGTGAAGACAGCCTCTCCCAAATCGTTCCCAGAGTATAGTGTAGACCAGTGTTTCCCAAACTTGACAATTTTAAGGAATGTGGACTTCAACTCCCAGAATTCCACAGCCAGCCATGCTGAGGGGAAAGGGAGAGGTTTCCATGCTGAGCCAGGCTGGCTGAGGAATTCTGGGAGTTGAAGTCCACGAGTCATGAAGGGGCCATAGATCCCCCATGCTGGCTCAGGAATTCTGGGAGTTGAAGTCCGTGAGTCATGAAGGGGCCACAGTTCCCCCATGCTGTCTGAGGAATTCTGGGAGTTGAAGTCTGTGAGTCATGAAGGGGCCACAGTTCCCCCATGCTGGCTCAGGAATTCTGGGAGTTGAAGTCCATGAGTCATGAAGAGGCCATAGTTCTTCCACGCTGGCTCAGGAATTCTGGGAGTTGAAGTCCGCAAGTCATGAAGGGGCCACAGTTCCCCCGCGCTGGCTCAGGAATTCTGGGAGTTGAAGTCCACGAGTCATAAAAGAGTCAAGGTTGCCTATTCCTGGTTTAAGATCAGCAAAGATTCGAAATCAAGAAAAGCCTCAGCTGAGCCCTGTAGATGTTCAGTTTTCCAGAACTGCTACTAAGCTAAGTGGTTCTCAACCTTTTCTTTACCACGGACCTGCTTTAAATACCTTTTGTGGCCATGGCCACGGACCCCCCCAAACTTAAGATTTAAATCAACATTTTTTTCACCACCACCCCCCCCCCATAACAACATCCTGCTCCCCCCCACTGGCATCCGCGGACCACAGGTTGAGAACCACTGAGCTAGACAAAGCATTGTCCATCTTGGCGTCTGCCGGACGTTTCTAGACGGAGACGTTTGCAAAGATGGGTTGTAAGAAACGAATGCTTGCATTCAACTGTGC
Source organism: Crotalus tigris (assembly GCF_016545835.1). NCBI lineage: Eukaryota > Metazoa > Chordata > Lepidosauria > Squamata > Viperidae > Crotalus > Crotalus tigris. Next base: position 401,994 of record NW_024098453.1, on the reverse strand, counting down.
CGAGTAAGGAGTTTTTGTTCATTCACCTCTGCCCGGTGGAAAATGTCATTTTTGCACATGCCCTCCTGTCTCCACATTGATGAGTTTGCCCAACGAAAATCCTTCTCTTTGGCTTGTTTTCTTTGTACTTCCTATAAAATCCGTTGCTAACAAGCGTTTGGCTTTTTTTCCCCCTCCGGTGCTTGACACACGCAACCCGCTTTGCACGTTCTCTTGGTACACACCCGTTGGTGCGGGCTCTGTCGCTTTGGGCTTTGTGGGTTCAATAAAGTCCCCTCCAAATCCGGCTGGGGGGTCGTGGTTCACTTCGTCCAGCCGAGGAGAACAATAAGGATCCTGGGTGGGGAGGCAAACCCAGCAGGAGACTTAGCCTGGCTTGCACACAGAAGAATCCCTGCTTGTACACCCCTTCCCACGTGCAAGCAAGGTCAGCGTCTTCTGCTCAAGGGGGGAATTTTCTGTGATTTAAGAGAGAGAAAAAATTCAAAACATTTGAATTGGGAGGCAAATTCCGATTTCCGTAAGACAGTTGCTGGTGTGTGACTTCCCTTGTGTGATCCAAGATGGTGAGGAGATGGATTTCCAAGAGGGAGGGGTGTATTCCAGAGAAAAAAAGAGACAACTCAGCCCAGATATTACAGAATTAGAGATAGTCGTCCACTTACGACCACTTGCTTAGTGATGGTTAGAAGTTGCGACGTAACTGGAAACGGGAGTGACGAGCCAGTTCCAAAGTTCTGGCGGTCGGGCTCTTAGTCACACAGCTGCCTTTATGGCTGTTTGCAGCGCCCTGTGGCCACATAACTGCATTTTACGACGGTTTTGCTAACAATCAGAAGTGAACTTTGGGCAAAATCCTACCGTACCAAACAGCGGACTTGCTTCAGAACTGTTTTTACAACTGCCCCCTTCTCTTAATCACTGCCACAGGAAGGGTGTGTGTGTGTGTGAAACCAGGTCAATTATACGATGGACCCAGGGTACAACCGTCACAATATAATGAGCAGGCTCCATTATGGCCATATGTCAAGGACCGCCTGTATGTGTGAGAGAATGAGGGTGAAGACAGCCTCTCCCAAATAGTTCCCAGAGTATAGTGTAGATTAGGGGTCTTCAAACTTGGCCCTTTGATGACTTGCGGACTTCAACTCCCAGAATTCCTCAGCCAGGCACGCGTGCCTGGCTGAGGAATTCTGGGAGTTGAAGTCCGCAAGTCATCAAAGGGCCAAGTTTGAAGACCCCTGGTGTAGATGCAGATAGCAGAGTCCTCAGTCTGGCTAGGTGGACTTGCCTTGACTTAAACGACCACAGCTCAGCCCCAAATTTTCATTGCCAAGCCAGTTGTTGAGTGAGTTTTTGTCCCATTTGACGACCTTGCTGCAGTCGTTAAGTGAATCCCTGCCGCTGTTAAGTTAGTAATATGGTTGTTAAGTGAATCCGGCTTCCCCCATTGACTTAGCTTGTCAGAAGGTTGCAAAAGGAGATCACATGACCCTGGGTCACTGCGACCGTCATAAATACGAGTCAATGGCCCAGCGTCCGCATTTCGATCACGTGACCATGGGGATGCTGCAGTGGCCGTTAAGTGTGAAAAGCGGGCACGAGTCCCTTTTTTCAGTGCTGATGTAACTCTGAACGGTCACTAAACCAATGGTCGCAAGTCAAGGGCTACCTGTACATCCCGTCACATGTTGGAAGCGCCAGACAAATACATCCTGTTCGTTCTTTCCATGTTCCCCAGCACCATCCGTTGAGGTAAGTTGGGCTAAAGCAGCGATTCTCAACCTGTGGGTCGGGACCCCATTTGGGGTCGAGTGACCATTTCACGGGGGTCGCCAAACAACGCAGTCCACCATTTTTTCCCCCTTTTCCCTAGCTGTGCTACTCCCTTTTATTCTATTGGCTTTTGAAAGCCAATAGAATAGACTCTCTTGAATAGAGTCTAATTCTATTGGCTTTCAAAAGCCAATAGGAATTGTCCATGCTGTCTCTGCCCTGCTGAGCCCGCCAAAAGTCCCATTCTGCAAACGATGCTGCACCAGTTGAGTAGTCCTCGACTTACAACCGGTTGAGTAGTCCTCGACTTACGACCGGTTGGGGGTCGCGGCATTAAAAAGGTTGAGAACCACTGGGCGAAAGTCTGCCAGGAAGCTTCGATGGCTGAAGGAGGGGTAGAACCTGGCGGTCCCAGGACCCCGGGGGGGTCGGAGAGGGTGGGCTGCTCTCCCCAGCCACCACGAGTCTTGCATTCAAGTCTGTGGAGAGTCCCAATCATTCCGATCATGGTTGTCCCAAAGCTGCTTTTCCCAAATGGCAACTGGACCTCCTTGTTTTTTTTCCTTTGAAAACATTCTGCTTGTCACCCAAAAAGCTTCTCCAAGGTAGGATTTTTTCCCCAATGGGTTGTTGAACGCCCCGACATAGAAAGAGATATAAAGGAACACACACACACACACACACACACACACACACACACACACACATTCCAGGATTTGAACTACCACCTCAGCAATGGACAATCCTGAATAGGATTCGTATCTCACACAGAGTCTGTTGGGACTCCCTCTGTAATAAACGGGGCATAATAACGTCCCCTTAGTGCGACGGGTGGGATCCCACCACAAACTGTAGATCCCATCGTGACCGGCTGTAAGCTGAGGGCATCTACTGATCCAGGATCTGATTGGGTTTTTTTTCCCCATATAGATGCTACATTTCAGCGATTAGATGGCCTGGACATTCCTATGTGAACATAGATGTTTTTAACATTTATTGGGTTTATTGGATTCTACTAATCTAGATGAAATCTAGAAACAACTAGAACTAAGGAGAAACTTCCTGACAGTCAGAACAATTAGCCCATGGAACAGCCTGCCTCCAGAAGTTGTGGGTGCTCCAACACTGGAAGTTTTTAAGAAGAGACTGGACAGCCCTTGGTCTGAAATGGTACAGGGTCTTCTGCCTGAGGAGGGGGTTGGACTAGATGACCTCCAAGGTCCCCTCCGACTCCGTTCTATTCCAAATGTCGATATCTATTGCCAGTCCGCGTATGATAACGCCACTCGCTCAATAAATAAATTAGCGAGGAAATCCAGTCGCTTTTTGGAAAAGCAGCTTTGGGATATCTTGCATTTCAACCCTTAGAGCAGTGGTTCTCAACCTTTTTAATGCCGCGACCCCCAACCGGTCGTAAGTCGAGGACTACTCAACCAGTCGTAAGTCGAGGACTACTCGACTGGTGCAGCACCGTTTGCAGAATGGGACTTTTGGCGGGCTCAGCAGGGCAGAGACAGCCTGGACACTTCCTATTGGCTTTTGAAAGCCAATAGAATTAGACTCTATTCAAGAGAGTCTCTTCTATTGGCTTTCGAAACCAATAGAATAAAAGGGAGTAGCACAGCTAAGGAAAAGGGGGAAAAAATGGCGGACTGCGTTGTTTGGCGACCCCCGTGAAATGGTCGTTCGACCCCAAATGGGGTCCCGACCCACAGGTGGAGAACCGTTGCCTTAGAGGCTACTCCCCGTTAGCCAGCATCCCATCCTTCGTTCACGCTCACCCTGTCCGGAATTTAATTTTGCTTCCCTTTTTCCTACTCATTTTTCATCATCCTTTTTTTTTTTCCTTTTTTTGTGCTTGTGTGTGTGTGTGTGTGTCTTGTAGGAGCGATTGTGTTTGCCTCTGCACATTTTAGAAGAGAAAGGCTTGACGCAGGTGGCAGAGACTGTGCAGACCCTCCTGGAATGGGCCCCCCCAAAGCAACAGCACCACCACCACCAGCACCACCTGGGCGCTGCCTAAGGAGCCCTGAGAACTGCTTCCCGGGCTGACGGAAGGAGGCGAGTGCGAGTGCCGCCTCGCCCAGGACGGACAGGTCTTGCATTCAAAGAGCCACCGCTGAACCCCGACTTCCTGGTGGGAATCCTTTGCCTTTGGTTTCTCCACTTTTTTTATTATTATTATTATTATTTTGGGGGGGAGGTCACCGAGGTTTCCATTGGACTTTTGCGCTTTGTAAAGCGGTTTTTTTTCTGGGGCGGGGGGGGAAGGGGTGAAAACTCCAGGAGCCCCTTGGCTTCCTATTGAAATCTCCTCCTTGGGAAATCCGAGCAGGGGAGGAAAAAAGAAGGAAGGACTTTTTAATCCCGCCACCATAGAAATTGTGAGGTCCTCGGTAGGTTTAACACGGAGGCATTTTTTTATTTTTAGTTTTATTTTTTTTTTCACTTCGGCTCTGAACAATCCCGCAGACAAGGTCAGCTCCGGAAAGACTCAAGCGATGACTCTCGTTAGCCAGTCCCGAATGCCCCTGTTCTTTCGCTCGTTTTTCTTCCTTTCGTCGTCATCACTTCCCACTTGAGATGTTTCTTAACAAAAAGTTCTAAAAACGCACGTTCCTTCGGCACGCCGGGTCCTGAGATGTGCCAGAAACCCCGCCTAATTCTGCTTTAAGTCGGCAAGTGGGATGCCTGGATCTGAAAGAGCGCCTGGTACGACTTTAATAATCCACCCTCAAATGCCTTTATTTTCCTTTGGCAGCACAAAGGAGTTGACGCGCGAGAAATAAAGGTATAAAGGACGCCTGTTAAGTGAAGAAGAAGCGGGGCACAGCTAGATGCCCTTCTGGGTGCTTGAAAGAGCAGCTCCCCCCCTCCCCCTGCAGCTCACCCAATCCAGCTTTTTTTGCTTTCTTCCTCCTGTTAACCTTCCTAGTTTTCTTAATTAGTTTTTATTAAATGTGCCGGTGAGATTGCAAACTGCTTTAAGCACTTATTCAGAGGAGGCGATTGGAAAGGACTCTTTTAAGTGAACCAGGCACGGTTTGGATCCCGTTGGAAAAGTAGCTGCAACGCCTTGAATCTGCCCACAGCGTTAACTCTGCCCAGGTGGAAAAGACAAACCTGAATAAAATTTGCAGGTTTTTTTTTTCTCCCCCTCCTGGAGATGGCGCGTCCGGCAGAACAAATGAGTGCCAAGTTTCAAGATCCGATTCAAATGGATCCTCGCGTTCCTTTCCATGCGGTTTCCATGCTTCAGGACCATCCCAGCGAAAGTCACTTCTGGCGTTGCGAGTGGAAAAACGTGCGCTCCGGTGTTTGAGTAGGAATGTGGCAGCACCGTTGTGCCCTAGAGCAGGGCTCCCCAACTTTGTCTACTTTTAAGACTCGTGGACGTCAACTCCCAGAATTCCCCAGCCAGCCAATTCAGGGAGTTTGGAGTTCACAAGTCTTGTAAAATGTCCCAAGGTTGGGGAATCCCTGCCGTAGACGAAGGAAGGTGGATGTTTGGGGTGCCAGGGAAGGAGTGTGTGCAATTGAAGGAACGTGTAGCCGTTCAATCCCTGAGCAAGTAGCAGGAGAAGCATCGGCCGGAAAGAAATTCCGGCAGGCCGAGATTCAGCTGCCTGAAGTCCCTGTTCTCGGTCGTTGCAGGGCCTGGGAACTTTTTTAAAAAAAAACACTTTGCACGTGAAATCAGATGTGTATCTCGGACTCCTAAGTGAAGGCAAAGTTAGTGTAAGGTCACTCAGGACAGGTGTGCAAGGTGGAGGAAGTAAGAAAAAGGAGGGCTAGTTGGAACGGATTTGGGAATGGGCGCACAGGACCATAACTGCATTTTTTAAAAATTCTATTTAGTGGCAGGGGCTCCACCTGCTTCCCCCCCCCTCCCAGTTGTGTCCGATCAACCTTGTTTGTTTTCAAGCTCCTGTTCGCTTCGCCAAGCTAGGAATAGGCAACAGTTTCCTATTTCTTTCTTTCTTGCCCTTTCCTTCTCCATTCCCCCCCCCCATCACTATTTTGATTTTTGTCTCTTTCTCAGGAGGCTAGCTTTCCTGCATCTCTGCGATGCACTTAACACTGTGTTTCGCAACCTTGACAATTTTAAGGCATGTGGACTTCAACTCCCAGAATTCCACAGCCAGCAATGCTGGCTGTGGAATTCTGGGAGTTGAATCCACATGCCTTAAAATTGACAAGATTGAGAAACACTGATACATTTTTAAGTTTTGGTTGTTGTTTTTTTTAAAAAAAAACACTGGCCTCCCACACACCCCTCTTGGACACACCCAGAGCCTGTTTGGCCCAAAAAATTAAAAAAAAAAAAGAGAGCATCCGATAGCCATCACGTCCTGGGTTGTTTCTTTCAGGCTGCTTCTGGCTTGCAAAAGGCTGAGTTGGCGTCTTACAGAAGCAGCTTTGTAACAAAAAAGAGATGCTTGGAAGACACCATCCAGGGCTGCAGAGAGCCTGCAAGGTCCCATTTTCTGCTTTAAAGCACGAGGCTTCTGCAGTTTGGGGGACCCTTGGCTTTGCAAGTGAAAATACGGTTGTTGGGTTTTTTTGAAGGGGTCCAAGGCAGCGTTTCTGAAGCCTCGTTTTGCGGGTTTGAGTTTTCGAATTTCAAAGGGGCTAATCTCCTATTCTGTCTGCTTGCGAATTTGTTTTAATAAGCTGCTTCTTGGGTTACTCGCACCCACCCTCCTGCAGTATTATAAGGTTTGGAGCCTTTGAAATCCTAAACGTTTTTCCTTGGGGGTCCGTCGCGGGTGCGTGGTCAAGTCTTTTGAATGAGAAACAGCTTGTTTTCGACGGTCAAACCCCGAGCTGGTTCAGGGCAGAATCTCAAATGCAAGAAGATAAATCTGTTTTTGAGGTTGGAACACAATTTCTAGCCTGAAGCACTTCCAACCCATTAAAATGGACATTTGAGGCACGTTTGGCGTGAAAATGGTTTATTTTGAAGCTGTTTGCCCCTCTTGGGAGAGTGGTGTGTGTTTCTGTTCTTTGCCTAGGCCAGTGTGGTTCCACCTTGGCCACTTTCAGACGGGTGGACTTCAACTCCCAGAATTCCCCAGCCAGCCATGCTGGCTGGCTGGGGAATTCTGGGAGTTGAAATCCACCCGTCTGAAAGTGGCCAAGGTTGAACCACACTGGCCTAGACAGCTTGAGTTGGGTGTCTTTGCTTGGAAAAAGTCTTCCTTGCAACTCAGCTGTGCGAATTGGCTTTGGTGTGTCAGCAAAAAGAGGGAAGGGATGAACACACAACAGACGTGGTCTGCCTTGTTGCAAAAGTGGCTCGCTCCTGTGGTCAAAACGGGAACACAGAAGACAAGCACTGGTGTGTGTGGGGGGGGTTACCCTAGCAGGACACTTTGCTGGCCTCTGGTGCAGGAAACTATAGAAGGTGTAGCTCAGCCAGGTGGAAAAAGGGTGTAGCTCAGCCAGGTGGAAAAAGGCAGAGTCCATCTCTCTTCCCATCCCTCCCTCCCTCCCTTCCCCGAGCAGCCCCTGTGTGATAACCGCCTGCTGCATCGGCTTTGTTGCGTTCAGCGTTGCGTGGCACGGAAGGAAACCCCTCCCTTCAGCCAACACGATTTGGTTATCGTTCTACCAAAAGAAAGAAAAAACCGAAAGACACCCTCCGAACAAACAGACAAACCAAAAAAAAATATCCTTTTTTTTTCTTAATCGCAGGTTTGAAACTGGCTTGAGGATTTGTGTTTTGCTTTTATTTATGTGCAATTTTCTTTTTTCTTATCGTTGATGAAAACAACAAAAAAAAGGTGTGTTAAAATTGTAGAAGCAACAACGGGTGACTGTTCTCTAATGAAGATTATGTTGGACCGGGGGGGGGGTCCCTCCTGTCCCTTGAACACACACACATACACACACACACAGTATTTTCTGCTACATTAATTCAATGCTATGATTTTTTTTTTTTATCGAGGAACTACAAATAACCAGGAATCTTTGCAACTGACATTAGGAGTTTGGCCTTTGCCGGTAGCTGTTCTAATGTCCTTTTCTTTTGAGTGTGAATTCGCCCCCTTAGCACCCAATTTTCTGAGGAGCAGTGGAAGAAATGTCCTATCCTGATGAATACCTGACCCCGTTATCCTCACCACCAAGGATTGAGTTATGCCCAGAGTAAGTTAACAAGAATCAACCCGGCATCTATCCCTTGGTGGTGAATGCCAGTTGGGTATCAATCGGTCATCGCTCATCCAGGCTATCTTAATTCCTCCAAATCCCACCAAACAACCCGGGTCAAATGAAGTAGCTGTGTGGAAAGCAGACCCACCTTTATTTATTTTATTTTTGCTGGATGAAATCTGAGGATACCTGCTTAACTCTTTTTGTCTCTCCCGGAGAAGTTGGCGTGAATTGCAGAGGAAGTAAATTGCTTTATTCCTTCACTGAGTAGGAGAGAGTTAATGCTGCTACTATCCCCAGCTAATCAAGCGGAGCTCAGCCTCCCAGGATATTGTCACGAAGTTTTTCCTTATAGTAGCCCGGAGGTTCGTGTTTTGCAAAATGACCTCAGTTGAGTGACGTTCGTAGCAGATCCGATTCCTAACAAAGCTACGTTAGAAAGAGAGATCTTTCCGTGTTCCTTCTGTCGTAACCGGTGCTACATCTTGATGAAATGAAGGGTCTTGGTTTTAAAACGTCGGTGTTCTCCATAGAACTGTTTGGAAGTTGTGGTTTTTTTTCAGTGCCCCACAATTTGCATTTTTTCTAGGCCAGAAGATCAGGGCTTCCCTTTTGTTGTTTCTGCCAACTCTAAAGTGTAATTCAGTTTTTCCCCAGCTAGTAGTGCTGGGCAGATGAGTTGGACCACAATCTCCTTCATCCCCAGCCAGTGGCTGGCTCAGAATTAAGAGAATTGGTGATCCATCCCAGCTCGAGGGCACCACCCTGGGGGGAAAAGCCGGTTGTAAGTAGTAGCGTAGCCAAAGAATTTTTTTTGTTTGTTTAATATTTCCTATATTTGTATGTCTGTAAATACATTCCATGGAAGGCTTATCAATTATAAATGTCATGATATCATGGGTTTTGTTTTCCATTGCCTGTATATGTTACCAATCCGTTTCTAGCACACCTGATATAATAAACTCCAAACCTGGGTGATTTGAAATAAATAAAAAAAATAAAGCTTTAAAACCTGCCTCTGCAAACAGAAGCGTTTTATTCCGAAGCAGGTTTATCCAATCTCTCCTATTTTCGGTTTCTAGCAAGGACTTTAAATTAGTTTTTCTGTCACTAAGGGCTACACAATAATTTTGCAATAAAGTTCAAAATCTTCTCCTCCAACGCTCAGCTTTTCAAGGGGATTGTCCAGTAAGCCTTGGGTTTTTAGAGGAAAGATAGCAGTGTGACTTCACCAGGTGTCTTCAGAGCACAAATTTCCAGGTTGCTAAAGCCGTGGGAAATCCGGAGTGAATATCCCATGCATGAAGGAGGGTGATCTGGGGGTTAATTTTTCATTTATGATGGACAGAGGGCCTGTGGTTATTTGCCAGGGGTACTCTATAGATCTTATACTGAGGACTCTTCAAAGTTAACCAGTGGAACAACCTGCCTCCAGAAGCGGTGAATGCTCCAACACTGGAAGTTTTTAAGAAGAGACTGGACAGCCATTTGTCTGAAATGGTATAGGGTTTCCTGCCTGAGCAGGGGGTTGGACTAGATGACCTCCAAGGTCCCTTCCAACTTTATTATTATTGTTATTATTACTACTATTATTATTATTAAAGTTCTTTCTGGCAACCATCCCGTTGGCATAAGGCAGCCAAAGAAACTCCTGAGATATTATTTTACCAAGAGTAGAACTTTACTGATCGATCCATATAGGCAGAAGAAAGAGAAAAGCCAGTTCTGACGTTTTCACCGGCAAAGTCGCAGAGGTAAAATCCCCTTTTTTTTCTCCCCTGGGCCATCCACAATCCATTGTCCACCCATCAATTGTAGTCAATTTATTTTGGGAAACTGTCTCAGCGCCTTGGAGCTTCCCCATCTTTCGACCTTGGGCAGGTGACCGGCCCTTGCATTCCACATTTCTCTCCCAAGCCTCTCTATCCACCTTCCCCTCCCTGTTTCTGTTGTCTGTCTGGTGGGGGGGGGGCTTGCGTGGTGAGTCAAACATGACACCTTCCAATTCTCATTCTAAAAAATTAAGAGTAGAATAGAATAGAATAGAATGCAGAATAGAGAATAGAATAGATATTGGCTCTAGAAGAGAGAATAGAATAGAATAGAATAGAATAGAATATAGAATAGAATGAAGAATAGAAATAGAATGCAGAATAGGAATAGAATAGATACTGTATATAGAATAGAATGCAGAATAGAAAATAGAATAGAATACATATTGGATCTAGAATAGAATGCAGAATAGAATAGAATGAAATAGAATATAGAAATAGAATGCAGAATAGAAATAGAATAGATATTGGATATAGAATAGAATGCAGAACAGAAATTGAATTGAATTGAATACAATAGATACTGGATCTAGAATAGAATAGATATTGGATATAGAATAGAACAGAACAGAACTGGAAGGGACCTGGAGGTCTTCTAATCCAGCCCCCTGACTCAAGGAGAACCTATACCATCTCAGACAAGTGATTGTCCAGTTTCTTCTCAAAAATCTCCAGTGATGGAGCGCCCACGATTTCTGGTGGCAAGCTGTTCCACTGCTTGATTGTTCTCACTGTCAAGAAGTTTCTCCTCAGTTCCAGGTTGCTTCTCTCCTTGATCAGTTTCCAACCCTTGTTTCTCGTCCTGCCCTCTCTGGTGCTCTGGAGAATAGGTTGACAACGTTCTTACTAGGACTGCAGCTTCTGCTCTTGAATGGAAGAGCGCCTTTTGATGGCCATTAAATACAGGTAGGTCTTCTAATAAAGGAGAATATTTGTAGCTCAGGGCTGACATGAGGAATCTCCGGGGCTCTCTGACCTTGCCCGTAGGTAGCCTTCAACTTAACAACAGTTCCTTTAGTGACTGTTCAAACGTATAAGTCACGGAAAGAAGTGATTTACAATGGTTTTTCCGCATGATCCCTTCAGCCCCGGTCAGGTGGTCAAAATTCAGACTCTGGGCAACTGACTCCTATTTATGACAGTTGCCATATCCCCGGGTTGTGTGATCCCCTTTTGCCACCTTGTGACAAGCAAAGTCAACGGGGGAAAGCCAGATTTCATTTAACAACCGTGTGACTAATTAACAACTACAGTGATTCGCTTAATCACGGTGGCAAGAAAGGTCGTGAAGTGGGGCACAAAACTCGCTCAACCAATGACTCGGCAGTGGAAATTTTGGGCTCCATTGTGGTCGTAAGTCGAGGACTAGTGGAATTCCCCCTTTTCGTTGCTCCAGTCTGATCCCCAGCTCAGCCCTATCAGCTTCCATGCTTACTTGGACTAGAAAACCCCGCAATGGAGATTCTGGGTGCAATTTTGGTTTTAATAATAATAATATAGTTGGAAGGGACCTTGGAGGTCATCTAGTCCAACCCCCTGCTCAGGCAGGAAACCCTATACCATTTCAGACAAATAGCTGTCCAGTCTCTTCTTAAAAGCTTCCAGTGTTGGAGTATTCACCGCTTCTGGAAGCAGGTAGTTCCATTGGTTAATTGTTCTAACTGTCAGGAAGTTTCTCCTTAGTTCTAGGTTGCTTCTCTCCTTGATTAGTTTCCATCCGTTGCTTCTTGTCCGGCCTTCAGGTGCTTTGGAGAAGAGCTTGACTCCCTCTTCTTTGGGGCAGCCCCTGAGTACTGGAATACTGCTATCATGTCCCCCCTCGTCCTTCTCTTCATTAAACTAGAGATACCCAATTGCTGCAACCGTTCCTTATGTGCTTTAGCCTCCAGTCCCCTAATCACCTTTGTTGCTCTTCTCTGTACTCTTTCTAGAGTCTTAACATCTTTTTTACATCGTGGTGACCAAAACTGGATGCCGTATTCCAAGTGTGGCCTTACCAAGGCCTTGTAAAGTGGCATTAACACTTCACGTGATCTTGATTCTCTCTCCCTGTTAATGCAGCCCAGCACTGTGTTGGCCTTTTTGGCAGCTGCAACACACAGCTGGCTCCTATTTAGGTGATTGTCCACTAGGACAATCAAACTTCATTGAACCCCCACACTATTTGCATCCTCTTTTAGAATCACCAGTGTAAAGCATGGGCACCTTGTTGGACTTATTAGCCAGCTTCCCTTTTTCCTTTATTTTTTTTTAAATGAAAAACAAAAAAGACACTGGCTTAGAGACCCCAGGATGGGTCCTCCCCAAATGAGAGACAGAAGTGCTTGAAGACAGAATATTTCTAATTATTTCGGATCCTCTGGGCAAATTGCAGAGCTGCTCTCTTCTCCAGTGTGCCCAAACTGGACCTGGGGATGGTCGTCCTCTTCCCATCACTTTTTCTTCTTCGGCCCGGCTTTCCCTTTCTTCCCTTTCTCTTTGCTGACCGGCTCTTCCTCCAGCATTTTCTTGAGGTTTCTGTAAGGACCGAGGAATCGGCGGACCATCATGCCTCTCCACCAGGCCTGCAGCTGAAAGGAAGACCGGCATCGGCAAAACAAGGTAACCCCCAAACACAACTGGGCAGCTGCCTGGCTTAGAGAAGTTTGGGGCTGAGTTGTGAGTCAAGGACTCCGTGTGTAAAGGGTGGGAGGGAGGGAGCAGCTTTTGAGCCTTTGCGGCCCAGAGGTGGGGAACTACGGCCCCTTCATGACTCGTGGACTTCAACTCCCAGAATTCCTCAGCCAGCATGGGGGAACTATGGCCCCCCTCATGGCTTGTGGACTTCAACTCCCAGAATTCCTCAGCCAGCATGGGGGAATTACGGCCCCTTCATGACTCATGGACTTCAACTCTCAGAATTCCTCAGCCAGCATAGGGGAACTATGGCCCCTTCATGACTCACGGACTTCAACTCCCAGAATTCCTCAGCCAGCATGAGGGAACTATGGCCCCTTCATGACTCGTGGACTTCAACTCCCAGAATTCCTCAGCCAGCATGAGGGAACTATGGCCATGACTCGCAGACTTCAACTCCCAGAATTCCTGAGCCAGCGTGGGGGAACTATGGCCCCCTCATGACTGGCGGACTTCAACTCCCAGAATTCCTCAGCCAGCATGGGGGAACTATGGCCCCCCTCATGGCTTGTGGACTTCAACTCCCAGAATTCCTCAGCCAGCATGGGGGAACTATGGCCCTCCTCATGGCTTGTGGACTTCAACTCCCAGAATTCCTCAGCCAGCATGCCTGGCTGAGGAATTCTGGGAGTTGAAGTCCGCAAGTCATGAAGGGGCCATCGTTCCCCACCTCTGAGGCAGCCCAGGATGGAGCCTTCCTCTTACCTTCAAGATGCTCTTCATCTCCAGGGCATCTTGCTCGACCTTCTTCCTCGCGTTCTCTTTCTCCTTCCGGTCCTCGATGATCGCCAGCTCGCACGCACGGCACTGCCGAAAGCGAGAGGAGAGATGGGCTTTGGAGTCTCCTCTTTGGGAAACTGAAGCTTCCTCTCTGAATTCGCACTTAGTCTTCTCTTAGTGGGGTGGGTGGGGGCTGGTCTGGGAGGGAGGTGTCTCTGTTCCTCCCCCCAGTTTGAAAAAATGGTTGGGGTTTTTTTAAATTCGGGCCAGGTGATTGACCCAAGGATACCTAGCTGACTTCCATACCTAAAGCGGAACTAGAACTCACCGTCTCCCGGTGATTGGTCCAAAGTCACCCAGCTGGCTTTCCTATCTAAGGTGGAACTAGAACTCACCATCTCCTGGTGATGGGCCCAGAATCACCCAGCTGGTTTTCCTGCCTAAGGCAGGACTAGAACTTACTCTTTCCTGGTGATTGGTCCAAAGTCACCCATCCGGCTTTCCTGCCTAAGGCGGAACTAGAACTCACCGTCTCCTGGGGATTGGTCCAAAGTAACCCAGCTGGCTTTCATGCCTAAGGCAGGATTAGAACTCACCATCTCCTGGTGATTGGTCCAAAGTAACCCAGCTGGCTTTCGTGCCTAAGGTGGAACTAGAACTCACCGTCTCCTGGTGATTGGTCCAAAGTCACCCAGCTGGCTTCCATGCCTAAGGCGGAACTAGAACTCACCGTCTCCTGGTGATTGGTCCAAAGTCACCCAGCTGGCTTCCATGCCTAAGGCGGAACTAGAACTCACTGTCTCCTGGTGATTGGCCCAAAGTCATCCAGCTGGCTTTCCTACCTAAGGTGGGACTAGAACTTACTCTCTCCTGGTGATTGGCCCAAAGTCACCCAGCCAGCTTTCATGCCTAAGACGGAACTACAACTCACAATCTCCTGGTTTCTCGGCCAGCTCCTTGACGGCTACACCAAACACGGATACGCCAATAAAAAACAGATCTTGCCCGTAGGGCCGCCATCTTTTCACCGCACCCTGCAGATGACCCTGAGCCCACACTCCCCTCGCACTCGGCCCTCCTCTGCTGAGATCTTTGCAGGTGCCCATGCAGCTGCTCCGGATCCCAGACGGTGTTCCCCCTCCTCATTCACCTTGAAATGGGGGGGTGCCGATGGGAACGGCTGGCGTGTCCCTTCCTACCTGCTTGGCCAGTTCTTGCAGAGAGGCCTGGTCCGCCGTTCGCGAGGACTTCAGGTTGTTGAGGGCCTGTTGCTTGGCCTCGGTTTCCTTTTCGTACTTCTCCATCCAGTACTCCAGCTTCTCTTCTATGCTCTGTTTGTGAGAGGCATGTGTGGTCACTAAGCACCTTTTTAAGGCACGTGGACTTCAACTCCCGGAATTGAAGTCCACCTATTTTGAAAGTGCCAGATTCGAACACAGGACCCAGAACACCGGTATGCCCCTTGACTCTCCCTATCAACTTCCTTCCCAACTGCTTCTTTTTGAGCTACACGAACACACACACGCACACCAACTTTGTTCTTCCCACCTCCCACGCTCCAAGTCGCTTACATCTCAACACCGTGTTTTCTGCTACAGGCAAGTCCTTGACTTACAACAGTCCATTTAGTGAGGGCGCAAAGTTCACAACGGCACTGGGAAAAGGGACTTACGACCGGTTTTCACACGTCTGACCGTTGCAGCATCCCCCAGTGATCAAATTTCAGACGCTTGGCAACTGACTCGCATTTACGACGGTCGCCGTGTCCTGGGGGGGGTCACGCCATCCCCTTTGGCGACCTTCTGGCAAACGAAGCCAAGGTGGGGAAGCGGGGTTCGCTTAACGACCGTGTGAGAATAACTGAACCACTGCAGGGATTCGCTTCCCAAAGGACGTAAAATGGGGCAAACCTCCCGTAACAAATGTCTCACTTAGCAGCAGAAATCTCAGTTGCGGTCGTAAGTCAAGGACTAGTGATGTCAGACGAACGTTAGCCACCTCCACACTTGGCATCTCACCAACTCCGGTTTCTCCTTACGACATGTACAATTTCATGCCAGTTTTGCCCTCCCGACTGCCGAGCCGCAGTCGTCCTGCCAGCCCCTCGCCCTGCGGACAGGTGGACGGACTCCCAGAATTCCGAGCAGCGGCCGTGCGAGGTCAGGAATTCTGGGAGCTTAAATCCACTGAGGGAGACGGCCAGCCAAGCCAGCAATCAGAGTTTGCTCCTCTGTCCGACTGACCAGGTTCAACTCCTGACTCGGCTAACAAAAATCATAGATCGTAGAATAGGACTGGAAGGGACCCTGGAGGTCTTCTAGTCCAACCCCCTGCCCAAACAGTATACCCTATACCAGGGGTAGGCAACCTTGGCTCTTTTATGACTCGCAGACTTCAACTCCCAGAATTCCTGAGCAAGCATGGGGGAACTATGGCCCCTTCATGACTCTTGGACTTCAACTCCCAGAATTCCTGAGCCAGCATGGGGGAACTATGGCCCCTTCATGACTCGTGGACTTCAACTCCCAGAATTCCTCAGCCAGCATGGCTCAGTTTGGAAACCTCTCCTTTTCCCCTCAGCATGGCTGGCTCAGGAATTCTGGGAGTTGGTCCACGAGTCATGAAGGGGCCATAGTTCCCCCATGCTGGCTCAGGGATTCTGGGAGTTGAAGTCCACCAGTCCACCAGGTGACCTACCCCTGGCCTAGACCATTCCAGACAAGTGGCTGTCCAGTCTCTTCTTCAAAGCATCCAGTGATGAAGCACCCAGAACTTCTGGTGGCAAATAGTTCCACTGGTTAATTGTTTCTCCTTAGTTCTAGGTTGCTTCTCTCCCTTTTGCGACCTTCTGACGAGCCTAATCAATGGGGGAATCCAGATTCACTTCACAACCGTGTTACTAATTTAACAACTGCAGGTGTGCGCTTAAGCCACAGGGGTAGGCAACCTTGGCTCTTTTATGACTCGTGGACTTCAACTCCCAGAATTCCTGAGCCAGCCATGCTGAGGGGGAAGGTGAAAGCCATGCTGGCTCAGGAATTCTGGGAGTTGCAGTCCACGAGTCATAAAAGAGCCAAGGTTGCCTACCCCTGCCCTAGGCCATTTCAGACAAATGTTTGTCCAATCTATAACTGTAACTCATTCCATTCCCCACCATCCAGTCAGAGCTGAAGAAGCTTCTGGGACGAGAAGCAAAACGTCTTCAAAAAAAAAACAAGAAAGTCCAGTTGCCTCCTGAAAAACCAGTTTAGGATTAGGGGTGACATGATAGCAGAGTTCCAGTATCTCAGGGGCTGCCCCAAAGAAGAGGGAGTCAAGCTCTTCTCCAAAGCCCCTGAAGGCAGAACAAGAAGCAACGGGTGGAAACTCACCAAGGAGAGAAGCAACCTGGAACTAAGGAGAAACTTCCTGACAGTGAGAACAATTAACCAGTGGAACCACCTGCCTCCAGAAGTTGTAGGTGCTCCAACCCTGGAGGCTTTTAAGAGGAAATTGGCAGCCATTTGTCTGAGATGCGTCTCCTGCCTGAGCAGGGGGTTGGACTAGAAGACCTCCAAGGCCCCATCCAACTCTCGTTCTGTTCCTTTCAGAGAAATGAAGTTCAGAGTCGTCACCCACCGTTTGCTGCTGCTTCAGGAAAGCCTCGATCTCCATGTGGACTCGGATCTCTTGATCCATTTCATTGCGCAGCTTCTGAAGTCCGGGAGGAGAAGAAAAGGGCTGTCATCAAAAATGGCGATCCCACACGGCGTGTCTCTCCCCCCCCCCCCGATTATCAGACTGAAGGATGGATGGATGGATGGCAAAGGGGCAGGGTATCTATTGCAGGGAACCCTGGGCGTACGACTATCATTGGGACCAGAATTTCCATTGGTAAGCAAAGTGATGGTTAAGCAATCCATGCCTGAATTTACGACCTTATGTCGCCTGTGGCCATTGCATGACCCCGGGACGTTGCAGCCGTGGTCCATACATGTGCCCAAGAGCACAATGTGCTGTCGAAGAATGAAAGCTGGGGATGAACAAAGCAAGATACATCAAGATTTTGCGACTGGAAAATCCCAGTTTTTTAGTTAGTCAAGAGCAGGAACGCAGAGAAGGAGGAGGAGGAGAAGAGGAGGAGGAAGAGGAAGAAGGAGGAGGAGAAGAAGGAGGAGGAGGAAGAAGAGGAGAAGAAGGAAGGAGGAGGAAGAGGAGGAGGAGAAGAAGAAGAAGAAGAAGAAGAAGAAGAAGAAGAAGAAGAAGAAGAAGAAGAAGAAGAAGAAGAAGAAGAAGAAGAAGTTGGAAGGGACGTTGGAGGTCTTCTAGTCCAACCCTAGAAGAAGAAGAAGAAGAAGAAGAAGAAGAAGAAGAAGAAGAAGAAGAAGAAGAAGAAGAAGAAGAAGAAGAAGAAGAAGAAGAAGAAGAAGAAGAAGAAGAAGAAGAAGAAGAAGAAGAAGTAGTAGTTGGAAGGGATGTTGGAGGTCTTCTAGTCCAACCCTAGAAGAAGAAGAAGAAGAAGAAGAAGAAGAAGAAGAAGAAGAAGAAGAAGAAGAAGAAGAAGAAGAAGAAGAAGAAGAAGAAGAAGAAGAAGGAAGAAGGAGAAGAAGGAAAAGAAGGGAAAAGGAAAAAGAAGGAAGAAGGAAGGAGAAGAAGGAGGAGGAGGAGAAAGAAGAAGAAGAAGGAAGAGAAAGAAGAAGGAAGAGAAGGAGGAAGGAGGACAAGAAGAAGAAGAAGAAGAAGAAGAAGAAGAAGACGAAGAAGAAGAAGAAGAAGAAGAAGAAGAAGAAGAAGAAGAAGAAGAAGAAGAAGAAGAAGAAGAGGAGGAGGAGGAGGAGGAGGAGAAGGAGAAGGAGGAGAAGGAAGAAGAAGAAGAAGAAGAAGAGAAGGAGGAGGAGGAGGAGGAGGAGAAGGAAGAAGAAGAAGAAGAAGAAGAAGAAGAAGAAGAAGAAGAAGAAGAAGAAGAAGAAGAAGAAGAAGAAGAAGTAGTAGTAGTAGTAGTTGGAAGGGACGTTGGAGGTCTTCTAGTCCAACCCTAGGAGGAGGAGGAGGAGGAGGAGGAGGAGGAGGAGGAGGAGGAGAAGAAGAAGAAGAAGAAGAAGAAGAAGAAGAAGAAGAAGAAGAAGAAGAAGAATGAAGAACAGGAGGAGGAGGAGGAGAAGAAAGAAGAAGAAGAAAATAATAAGAATAATAATATTAATATTAAGAAGAAGAAGAAAAAGAAGAAGAGAAGAAGAAGAAGAAGAAGAAGAAGAAGAAGAAGAAGAAGAAGAAGAAGAAGAAGAAGAAGAAGAAGAAGAAGAAGAAGCTATTCTTGGAAACGCAGTGAGATAAGAACCAAGTTCCTTTGGTGAAGGAAACCCCTGTGGGGTGAACCTAGGAGAGGAAGGCTAGCCAAATCTGCTGACGATGGAGCTTCATGTGTCCCGAGTCTGCAGGAACCTCTCTCTCATTCGGGCTCCTTCGCCAGCATCATGTTAGGCCTGGGACCTACTGCTTAGAAAGGGTCAACTATAATTATTTACACAACAGCGTTGAAAAACGGGACACGACTGTTCCGGCCGTCGCGACATCCTCACCGTCATGCGGTCTAAATTTGGGCACTTGGGTGTCTCCCTATCTCTCTCCTCTCCCCCCCCTCAAGAAAGCCCTCCTCCTCCCCCCCCCCAAAGGGAAACGTACCTCAATTTCATTCTGCAGATCGTTCTCGGTCAACGAGCACTTCTTCTGCACTTGGGCTACATGGAGATCGGTGTCCTTCTTGACGTAGCGATTCTCCATGTCCGTTTTGGCCTTCATCTCCTGAAGCTGGTCCTTGAGGTAGGCAATCATCTCGTTCCGGTTCTGGGAAAGGACCAGGATGATGGTGGTGGTGGTGGTGGTGGACAACAAAAAGGAAGGAAGGTCTGCTAGTCAGGTCCATCCCCGGAGGTGGCCATCCAGACTGGACTTGGTACCCAACTAGGTAACGTCATCAGTGCTAGAAGGGTTTGCAGAGTGGAGAAGAAACGGAGGAGGAGGAGGAGGAGGAGGAGGAGGAGGAGGAGGAGGAGGAGGAGGAGGAGGAGGAGGAGGAGGAGGACTGTGGGGTCCTTGGTCGTCTTTAAACTTGGTCTTTTTCTTGCAGATATTTCATTATCAAACGAAGTGACATCCCGTGCTAGAAGAGAATGGAGTTCTCTCCCTATTTACATACACTCCCTTCTAGCCCTGATGATGTTCCCTAGTTGGGTCATGAAATGTCTGCAAGAAAACCACCAAGCTCAGAGAGCCCCAATGACCCCCACAGTCCTAGTCCTCCTCCCAGTCCCACACCCCACTCCCTTCTAGCACTGATGACCTTCGCTAATTGGGTTGTGAAACGTCTGCAAGAAAACAACCCAGGTCAGAGGCCCCACAGTCACAGTCGTAGTTGTCGTCCTCCTCCTCCACCTCCTCCTCCTCTTCCTCCTCCATCATCTCCATCTCCCTCCTCTTCCTCCCTGCAAACCCCTTCTAGCACTGATGACGTTCCCTAATTGGGTCGTGAAATCTGTAAGAAAACCACCCAGGTCAGACACCACCAAGGATCCCGTAATTCTCCTCCTCCTCCTCCTCCTCCTCCTCCTCCTCCTCCTCCTCCTCCTCCTCCTCCTCCTCCTCCTCCTCCTCCTCCTCCTCCATCATCTCCATCTCCCTCCTCCTCCCTGCAAACCCCTTCTAGCACTGATGACGTTCCCTAATTGGGTTGTGAAACGTCTGCAAGAAAATAACCCAGGTCAGAGACTACCAAGGATCCTGTAATTGTCCTCCTCCTCCTCCTCCAGCACCACCACCACCTCCTTCTCCTCCTCCTCCTCCTCCTCCTCCTCCTCCTCCTCCTCCTCCTCCTCCATCATCTCCATCTCCCTCCTCCTCCTCCCTGCAAACCCCTTCTAGCACTGATGACGTTCCTTAATTGGGTTGTGAAACGTCTGCAAGAAAATAACCCAGGTCAGAGATCACCAAGGGTCTTCTAATTGTCCTCCTCCTCCACCTCCTTCTCCTCCTCCTCCTCCATCATCTCCATCTCCCTCCTCCTGCCTGCAAACCCCTTCTAGCACTGATGACGTTCCCTAATTGGGTCGTGAAACGTCTGCAAGAAATCTGCCAAGCTCAGAGAGCACCCAGGACCCCACAGTTCAGCCCTGAGCTACGGAGATTCTCTCCCATTGGACTGTTGGAAAGTGGGCTCTTCTCAGACGGGGAGGACAACCTGAGCCAGGGCTGGATCCTTTTCCAAAGGAGGAAGGCTCACAACCTCTCCAATGTGCAAACTTTGTGTTTTTTTTCCCAAGCAGTTTCACAGGCGATGGAGTTCTCCAGGCAGTGGGCTTCCATTTGGCATCTGGGAATCCATTAGGCCACGTCTAAAACCGACAACCCCTGGGAATGGGCTTGGAGGGATGCTGTTCAGTGGTGTCCCTCAACATTGTGATTTTTTTTTAACACCACACACAGTTCAACTTTGGAACTGGCTACGGACCGGCTTACGAAACCGGGTGGAGGCACTTGGTGGAGGCCGGCGGTCTTGGAGGAGTGGGGTCGCCGCTCAAGGCGACGTGCTGGGAGACCAGTGGGCTTCCTCGGGTAACTGAGTGGGTGGGCACTGGTGGAAGAGACGGGCCAGGGTCCTCTCCGAAAGGGCCCTGCTTATGTCCTGATTTCCCACCCAAGGCGGTTAGACTAGAGCAGTGGTGGCGAACCTATGGCACGGGTGCCAGAGGCGGCACTCAGAGCCCTCTCTGTGGGCACGCCCGTCGTCGCCAGCATCTCGGGCAGGTCCATTAGGCCACCGCTGGCACACGGAGCAACAGCCCCGCCCAGCGCAAAGGAGGCAAAGCGGCCAGCTAGCAAGCTGGAGTAGCGGTGGTAGAGCATGCCCCCATGCGCTCGCTGGCCTCTATGTGCGGGGGGCCGATGGTGTCGGGCAGCGGCCGCCCCTGCCTCGCCTCGCCTTGCTCTGCAGCAATGGCACCTCTGCCCTACCCCCTGCCTCACACTACAGCAAAAACCTCCTGCCCACCGCCCCACCCACCAGAGATCCCCTGGATCTCCCCCAATCCTGCCCAGCCCCCACAGATGTCCCCCTCCCACGAGCAACATCGAGGTGGCCACGCCCAGCCCGGCCGTGGCCACCCAGTCTGCCATGACCACCGCAGCCACATCCAGCCAGTGGGCCATGCCCCCCCCCACTGCCTCCCCCCCTGAAGGCACCACAATACTGATGCGGCCCTGGCACTTTGCGATAAATAAAGTGGGTTTGCGGTTGCGGTTTGGGCCCTCGGTCTCTAAAACAGCGGTTCTCAACCTGTGGGTGGGGACCCCATTTGGGGTCGAACGACCATTTCACGGGGGTCGCCAAACAACGCAGTCCGCCATTTTTCCCCCCCCCCCTTTTCCTTAGCTGTGCTACTCCCTTTTATTCTATTGGCTTTTGAAAGCCAATAGAATAGACTCTCTTGAATAGAGTCTCATTCTATTGGCTTTCCAAAGCCAATAGGAATTGTCCAGGCTGTCTCAGCCCTCCTGAGCCCGCCAAAAGTCCCATTCTGCAAACGGTGCTGCACCAGTCAAGTAGTCCTCGACTTACGACCGGTTGAGTAGTCCTCGACTTACGACCGGTTGGGGGTCGCGGCATTAAAAAGGTTGAGAACCACTGCTCTAAAAGGTTCGCCATCACTGGCCTAGAGTTCCCCAACCTTTCTGGATTGGCAGCCCAGGGGGTGGGGGGGAAAAGGGGGGGATGGTTTTTTTGCGGGAGGGGGCAGGCTCCCATCCCTCACACGAGTGAGGCTAAGAGAGTGTCTTGATGCTCACGCAAGTGGGGCCGTGAGCACCCGCAACGCTCGCAAGAGTGGATCGGTGCGTGCGCCAGCCTGCCACTTGCGTGGGTTGATTGCAAATAGGCCATGGACCGATGGTGGGCCACAGCCCACAGGATGGGGACCCCTGGATTAGCCCATTCCGATATCCCAAAAGCTGAGCCCTTTTACTTAATACAGTTGGGACCTTGGAGGTCATCTAGTCCAACCCCCTGCTCAGGCAGGAAACCCTGTACCATTTCGGACAAATGGCTGTCCAGTCTCTTCTTAAAAACCTCCAGTGTTGAAGCATTCACCACTTCTGGAGGCAGGTTGTTCCACTGGTTAATTGTTCTAACTGTCAGGAAGTTTCTCCTTAGTTCTAGGTTGCTTCTCTCCTTGATGAGTTTCCATCCGTTGCTTCTTGTCCTGCCTTCAGGCGCTTTGGAGAAGAGCTTGACTCCCTCTTCTTTGGGGCAGCCCCTCAAATACTGGAACACTGCTATCCTGTCCCCCCTCGTCCTTCACAATTCCATCAACCTTTCCTTATATGCTTTAGCCTCCAACCCCCTGATCCTCTTTGTTGCTCTTCTCTGTACTCTTTCTAGAGTCTCAGCATCTTTTTTACATCGTGGTGAGCAAAACTGGATGCAGGATTCCAAGTGTGGCCTTAAGAAGAGACTGGACAGCCATTTGTCCGAAATGGTGTAGGGTTTCCTGCCTGAGCAGGGGGTTGGACTAGATGACCTCCAAGGTCCCTTCCAACTTTACTACTGTTACTATTACCAAGGCCTTGTAAAGCCGTATTAACACTTAATCGTCAGGGCTTGGGAAAAAGACCCTTTTTTCAGGCTGACCTGCAGCTCGTAATCCTTCTCCTTCTTGACCTCACCGAGCTGTTTCTGAAGACTTTTGATTTTCTTCCTTCCCATCTCTTCCCTGTAAATTGGGGGGGGGTGGTGGTTGGGGGGGGGGGTAGAGAGAACTGTGTTGAGAACAAAGGAGACCATTTCTGAAACCTTGTGGGGCAGCAAGGGACAGAGGTAAGTCCTTGACTTATAACTATTCGTTTCGGAACCGTTCAAAGTTACGGCAGCCCTGGAAAAAAAAATAATAACTGGCTGAGGAATTCTGGGAGTTGGAAGTCCACAAAGCTGTTCAGGTCGGACACCCCGGCGTTATAGCTTTCCAAAGAACATGGAATAAGAGGAAAAACAGCCTCAAGGGAAAAAAAAAAGAGTTCCGTCTCAACACGTCCCGCCAAAAAAATCAGGGAATTACCCGGCATCTGAGCCCTTCCACCTAGCAACATGTGGTTGAGGGTCTAACTAGGGCAGGGGTAGGCAACCTGGGCTCTTTTATGACTCGTGGACTTCAACTCCCAGAATTCCTGAGCCAGCCATGCTGAGGAGAAAGGGAGAGGTTTCCAAACTGAGCCAGGCTGGCTCAGGAATTCTGGGAGTTGAAGTCCACGAGTCATGAAGGGGCCATAGTTCCCTCACGCTGGCTCAGGAATTCTGGGAGTTGAAGTCCGCAAGTCATGAAGGGGCCATAGTTCCCCACCCTGGCTCAGGAATTCTGGGAGTTGAAGTCCACGAGTCATAAAAGAGCAAAAGGTTGCCTACCCCTGAACTAGGGGCACAGCTAGTTTTAAGTAGGTGTGCCATTCTGCTTCAGCCCATTTACACTAATACAGTCCTGGGTTGCATAAAGAGAGGCATAGAATCAAGTTCACATCTTGATTCATCCATCCATCCATCCATCATCTATCTATCTATCTATCTATCTATCTATCTATCTATCTATCTATCTATCTATCTATCTATCTATGTCTCTATATCTGTTTCTTTCTGTCTATCTATCTACTTACCTACCTACCTATCTATCTATCTATCTATCTATCTATCTATCTATCTATCTATCTATATCTTTATCTTTCTATATGTCTCTATGTCTCTATATATCTATCTAACTGTGTCTCTATATATCTATCTGTCTTTCTTTCGGTCTATCTATCTATGTCTCTCTATATCTATCTATTTATCTGTGTATCATTATCTATCTATCTATCTATCTATCTATCTATCTATCTATCTATCTATCTATCTATCTCTATCACATACACACACACACACACACACACCCCTACATACACACAAAGACAGACCCCTCCCTGTTCAGATCTGCCCTCCCCAAGCCAAAGGCATTGCAGGCCGTGTCTCCCCGGCACAAAAGCCCTCGGAGTCAAGGGAGATGGAAGAGGTGACCTGAGGACCAGGTTCTGAAGATTGGTCTTCTTGTCCCTTTCCATAGTCACGGCCAACTGCAGGGTGCGGAAGGTCCTCAGCATCAGCATTTCATCCATGGTGCCTTCCAGCACATTGCTCGAGTATTGCCTGCCGGGAGGAGAGGGGAAGGGGTCAGCTCGACAGCCCAGCAGAAAGGGGGCTCAGGGGGGGGGGAGTCCTTAGTGCTCTCTGAGCTGGGTGGGTTTCTTGGAGACGTTTCATCAACCAACTGAGTAACATCATCAGTGCTAGAAGGGAGAGGGCTTTATGGAGGAGGAGGAGGAGGAGGAGGAGGAGGAGGAGGAGGAGGAGGAGGAAGACTATGAGGCCCTTGGTGCTCTCTGAGCTTGGTGGGTTTTTTGCAGACATTTCATGACCCAACTAGGTTACATCATCAGTGCTTGAAGGAAGGAGAAGGAGGAGGATACTGTGGTGTCCTAGGTGCTCTCTGAGCTTGGTGGTTTTCTTACAGACATTTCATCACCCAACAGAGTTACATCATCAGTGCTAGAAGAGATGATGATGATGAGGATACTGTGGTGTCCTAGGTGCTCTCTGAGCTTGGTGGTTTTCTTACAGACATTTCATCACCCAACTAGGTTACATCATCAGTGCTAGAAGCGAGGAGGACGAGGAGGAGGATGGGGAGGAGGATGGGGAGGAAGAAGAAGACTATGGGGTCCTTGGTGCTCTCTGAGCTTGGTGGTTTTCTTGCAAACTTTTCATGACCCAACTAGGTTACATCATCAGTGCTAGAAGTGAGGTGGAAGAGGAGGAGGAGGAGGAGAAGAAGACCTCCTTCCAGCTTCTAACTGCCGCACAGTTCCCAGAGACCGGTGAGGTCCCATAGATTGGGCCTCCTTCAGGTCCCGTCGGCCAGACAATGTCGGCCGGCGGGCCCTCGGGGAAGGGCCTTTTCTGTGGTGGCTCCGACCTGGTGGAATCAACTTCCCCCCGAGGTTCGAACTACTCCCACCCTGCCGGCCTTTAAGAAAGCCGTTAAAACTCTCCTGTTCCGGCACGCCTGGGGCTGATGTCCTCGGCGGGCCGGGATATGATCGGACTCGCGGTATGACTGGATTATTTTATTTTATTGTTTTATGACTGTTTTTAACTTTGTACGCCGCCCTGAGTCCATTGGGATTGGGCGGCATATAAATATTTGTAAATAAATAAATAAATAAATAAATAAATAAAATATTCCATATTCCATTCTCCACCTGGAGTCCTACCTGTCCGCTTGAACCTTCTGAAGAACATCTGTGGACAGAACGCTCTGCCTGGTGGCCATGGTGAAGAGATGGTTGGACCGCTTCAGGTCAGAGCTGGTGTCCAAGAGCTGCCACCGAATTTCCGCCACTTTGCCCAGCTCGACGGGAATCTTGGCCAGGCTCTCGGCCCTCTTGTCCATGAGGTTCCTGTATTTCGCACTCAGCTCTTGCTGGCTGGTAAGGATGTCCTGCATGCCTTGTTCGTCAAGCTGAAGGAGAGGCAACGAAAGACGTGGGAAGGAGGCCTTCGAAATAGACCAGAGCTGGTACTGCTCAATCTTGGCAAGTTGAAGAAGGATGGACTTCAACTCCCAGCTTTAAGACTTGTGGACTTCAACTCCCAGAATTCCCTAGCCAGCACAACCGGCTGGGGGATTCTGGGAGTTGAAGTCGACCCCTCTTAAAGGCCAAGTTGAGAAACACTGGAGAAATTGGGGGGGGGGGTCAGTTGTGGTCCTAAGCTAGGGGTCTCCAAACTCGGCTGCTTTAAGACTTGTGGACTTCAACTCCCAGAATTCCCTAGCCAAGAGTTGAGTAAACACTGGAGAAATTGGGGAGGGGTCAGTTGTGATCCTAAGCTAGGGGTCTCCAAACTCGGCTGCTTTAAGACTTGTGGACTTCAACTCCCAGAATTCCCTAGCCAGCACAACCGGCTGGGGGATTCTGGGAGTTGAAGTCGACCCCTCTTAAAGTAGCCAAGGTTGAGAAACACTGGAGAAATTGGGGGGGGGGGTCAGTTGTGGTCCTAAGCTAGGGGTCTCCAAACTCGGCTGCTTTAAGACTTGTGGACTTCAACTCCCAGAATTCCTCAGCCAGCATGGCTGGCTGAGGAATTCTGGGAATTGATGTCCACAAGTCTTAAAGCAGCCAAGTTTGGAGATGCCTATCCTGACTGTATTCCAGAGGTTGAAAAATTGTCCTCCAGCGCCACCTGCTGGACATGGACTGCTAGGAAAAAAAATCCTGAAAAAAAGTCACCGAATAAGTCAATAAATGGCCGTGGGTTTTGCAACGAGGTGAAGACTTAGAATTATCCAACCACAGCAGCCAACAGTGAAACCTACTGGAGGGTTGGCTAGATCACTGAGAAGGAAATCCTGTTGATCACAGGATCTTCCGCTCCACCCTCTTCTCTGGCCTGCCTGGACCACATCCAGGCACACAAAGTTGGTAGGTGGTTGTGCCCCTTTTCCCAGCCAGATGTCTACTACTCGACCTTCCAGGTTACTTCCTTCATCTTGAATAACGGTCGTTCACAGCCCGGCGCGGGCACTTACATCCTCCACGTCTTTCCTTCCCTCGTAGGAAACGGGCATGATGCAGCCGAGGATGGTCAGCTGGTCCGTGCAGTCTTCCAGGACAGCGGAAAGCCGAATGGCGTCCAGAGGGGGCAGTTTGGGGGTGGTGTTCTTGATCCAGTTCCATGATTCCCTGGCGCAGAGAAAGAGCAGGCTGGGCTTCAGAGAGCTGGCAGGCCCAAAGAGCCGGGAATGACCGACCGGTGGCCTTGCTTCCAAGGAGCTCTTTATTGTCGTTGCGCCTATGGACAGAATCTTGCCGGAGGAAAGCAAGTCTCTGCATAACTATGAGGTGTACGCTGGGAATGGCTAGGGAAGGTCCGTCTACTTTTGCTCTCTTCCTGCCTAGCGGAGATTCCAAGCTCGGCTATCTCTTTGCCCGAAAGGAAGGAGCCCCTCCCAGTGATCACACCAACCATCAGAAACTAGGACTGTTTCAAGCACCAGCGCAGAGCGTACTTATAAACACTTTCATTGCAAAACCGAAACTCTGGATACAATTGATCTAGAACAGTGGTTCTCAACCTGTGGGTCGGGACCCCATTTGGGGTCGAACGACCATTTCACGGGGGTCGCCAAACAACGCAGTCCGCCATTTTCCTCCCCTTTTCCTTAGCTGTGCTACTCCCTTTTATTCTATTGGCTGTTGAAAGCCAATAGAATAGACTCTCTTGAATAGAGTCTAATTCTATTGGCTTTCCAAAGCCAATAGGAATTGTCCAGGCTGTCTCTGCCCTGCTGAGCCCACCAAAAATCCCATTCTGCAAACGGTGCTGCACCAGTTGAGTAGTCCTCGACTTACGACCGGTTGAGTAGTCCCCGACTGACGACCGGTTGGGGGTCGCGGCATTAAAAAGGTTGAGAACCACTGATCTAGAAAGACAATCCCCCTCACTCAGGTTTTGTGGCTCTTGGAATATTTAACTTAATTTTATTTTGTATTATTTTCTTTTATTTTTTATTTTCTTTTATATTATTTCTTATTTTTTTTGTTTTATTTATTTTTATTATTTTCTTTTTTAATTGTTTTAATTTTTAATTTTTTATTATTTTATTATTTTAATTTGTTTTGCTTTATTTATTTTATTTTACTTTATTTTATTTTATTATTTTATTTTTTATTTATTTTCTTTCTTCTTATTATTTTATTTATTTTATTTTTTATTTTCTATTTATTTTATTTATTATTTATTATTTTATTTATTATTTTTATTACTTTATTTTATTTTTTATTGTTTTATTTTATCATTTATTTATGTTATTTATTTTTATTTTATTTCTTATTTTCATTTTATTTTTTATTTATTTATTTTTTATTTTTTTATTTTTTTATTTTATTAATTATTTTATTTATTTCTTATTTCTTATTTTATTTATTTCTTATTTTATTTATTAATTATTATTTATTTTATTTCTTATTTTATTTTATTTTCTATTTTTTATTATTTGATTTCTTATTTTTTATTATTTCTTATTTATTTATTTATTTGCCACCTATCTTGCCATGGGGTTACTCTGGGTGGTTTACAACAGTGAAAAGGAAGAAATGAAAACAAAGGTAAACAAAATAGATGTAAAATAATAGAACAAGAGAATAAACAATGAAAAAGAAAACAATAAGAATACGTTAATATCACAGCAAAATTTTACAAAGGAGGGCGTGACACGGTGCTGGTGGGGGCCCCCAAGTACCATCTTTTCTGAGGCACAGCAGGATAAGCCTTTAAAAAAAAGAAGTAGATCCCAGCGCCTCCTACATCCCTGGGATCTCCTGGTGGTCTCCCATCCAAGGACAAGCCAGCTGTAATCCTTGGCTACCTTACTGAGAACAGCCAAAGGCCTCCCCTTGGCCTAAAATGTATATGTTGCACCGGCCGTGGCTCTTGATTTTACATGCTGCTTAGGGCAGTAGTAGTCACAAATCAAATCAAATTTCCCCCTCTATCCTGGGATCTCCTGGTGGTCTCCCATCCGAGGACCAACCCAGTCGGACCCTTTCTCTGCCACCGAGGGGCTGCCACGTAGCTTGGGCGAAAAGGCCTTTCCCGACCTAGCGAGGAGCACCGGGGGACCCCGAAACCGCGAAACCGTTTCAGGGATTTGGGGGGAGACTCACACGGACTCCCTCCGCAGGAAAGAGGGGGTCGCCATGGTTACCAGAAAGCGTCCGAAGGGGCCCTGACCGAGATTAAGGCGGCTATGTAAATCCCTGTGAATTTTAGGACGGCCTTTAAGAACTCCGAGGGCGCCAAATACCTCCCTGGGCGTGAGAGAGCAGGGGGGGGACATGGCTTAAAAACAAACGACCCAATAACAAAGCGAGGCGAGCCCAGGAAGCGTCCCCGAGCCGAGGGATTTCTGTCAGGCAAATCCGATAGCCACCTCATGAAAAACGACCGGCGAGGAGGCGTGGAGGGAGGGCTTCTCGAGTGCCTGTCCCGGCGTGCCTCGCGGCTCGTCCTCCTTTTCCTTTCTCGCCGCCGCCAGTTTGGGCCGCTGCTGCGGAGGTGAGGGCTGCGTCGGCGGCCGGTCGGCGGGTGTTGGCAAGGGGGGGCGCGCGGAAGGACGGCGCGGGAGCGGGCGGGAGGGCCGGCCGGTGGGAACGGGCGGGTCTAGCGGCGGACACGGACAAGGATGGCTGGGATGCCGGCTGGATGCCGGCGGCACCCGGGCCTGCTCTGGAGACGTGAGATCCGCTCTAGGAGTGGACGAGGACTCTCGTTGCTCTGCAGTCTGGGAAGGGAGGCCGGGATGCGGGGCTCTCCTCGGGCCTAGATTGGGGGGGGGACCGAGGGGGTCCCTTCCCTTCCCTCGCAGCCTCAATCAGACGAGATTCCTCCCTCTACTAATTCCCTATCCTCAAAGATAGACTGCCTCTGGACTTGGAGGCTCCATTGTGGCTTTAATAATAATAATAGTAATCATAAAGTTGGAAAGGACCTTGGAGGTCACCTAGTCCAACCCCCTGCTCAGGCAAGAAACCCTATACCCCACAATGATGATAATATAATCATTAGCTGTAACTTCGTGTTCTCCTGCTGGGCCAGGTTAAGAGCCTACGCAAAACACTAAAAAGCATCTCGTGGCTACTAGTTATGGCAGTCATTGCTGCCCTATTATTATGGCAGTAGTTATTACTAACTGCCATAACTAGTACTCATGAGAACCTATTTAATAATGATAAAGTTGGAAGGGACCTTGGAGATCATCTAGTCCAACCCCCTGCTCAGGCAGGAAACCCTACACCATTTCAGACAAATGGCTGTCCAGTCTCTTCTTAAAGACTTCCAGTGTTGGAGCATTCACCGCTTCTGGAGGCAGGTTGTTCCACTGGTTAATTGTTCTGACTGTCAGGAAGTTTCTCCTTAGTTCCAGGTTGCTTCTCTCCTTGATGAGTTTCCATCCATGGCTTCTTGTCCTGCCTTCAGGCGCTTTGGAGAAGAGCTTGACTCCCTCTTCTTTGGAACCCTGCTATCATGTCCCCCCTCGTCCTTCTCTTCATTAAACTGGACATTCCCAAATCCAGAAACCGTTCCTTGTATGTTTTAGCCTCCAGTCCCCTGATCATCTTTGTTGCTCTTCTCGACACTCTTTCCAGAGTCTCAACATCTTAGTATTTTGCGTGCTCACCTGGCACAGCTGGTGAGCACAAAGGTATAGCCGATAATTTGTATTTTAATAGTAGTTTATTCTTGTTGTATAGGTTCCTGGCGTATAGAAAGCCTGAGAAAACTATAGAAGATGTGACGTTTTCAGGCAAAAGATTGAAATATCTGTTCTTGTTTTTAATATCTAGAATAGACTTGGAATCTTCAAACTTGGCCCTTTGATGACTTGTGGACTTCAACTCCCAGAATTCCTTAGCCAGGCACACTGGCTGAGGAATTCTGGGAGTTGAAGTCCACAAGCCATCAAAGGGCCAAGTTTGAAGACCCCTGCCCTATACCACTTCAGACAAGGGACTTTTATGCTATATACAATGCCTAGGGCAGAGGTAGGCAACCTTGGCTCTTTTATGATTCGTGGACTCCAACTCCCAGAATTCCTGAGCCTTTTGGTCCTGCATAGAATACCTAGTGTGAAATATTCCCTATTATGGCATTCTGTAGATTTCCTAGGCATTCTATAAAAGGCCTAAATTGCACACATTGAGGGTAACGCATGCATGTATTTATTTTATTATTTTTAATATTGCCAGCCACCCAAAGTCACCTCGGGGTGAGATGGGCGGCAAACAGATTTAATAAATAAAATATGTCTGAAACTCTGGAAAGCTGTTGCTAATTTAACATTTCACCGTGAAATCATGCAGCCCATAAATGTAATAAATAAAAATAGACGATATTACAAACACCTATAAGAGACAGGCTGCCCAGGGCGTGTGAAGTGTATACATCTGCACATCAGATTCTGACCCACGCAAGCCAGTTCCACCTTTACCTTGTCGGCTATTTTTAAGTGTCACAAAATGTGCATAGTAGAATTTTTGCAGGACATGGAAGTCTACAATATGGTGTCTGCCTGTAACTTAATTTCTGTAGAGGAATGGGATGGACAGTTGGTGGGGGGATATTGAGCAGTTCTGGTTTTGGGGAAGGCTGTTAGAGGCAGGGAGGGGGGAGGGAAAGTCCTTGTCATGAGTTCGGATTCAGCCCTTAAGGCAGTGGTTCTCAACCTGTGGGTCGGGACCCCATTTGGGGTCGAACGACCATTTCACGGGGGTCGCCAAACAACGCAGTCCGCCATTTTTTTCCCCTTTTCCTTAGCTGTGCTACTCCCTTTTATTCTATTGGCTTTCGAAAGCCAATAGAATAGACTCTCTTGAATAGAGTCTAATTCTATTGGCTTTCAAAAGCCAATAGGAATTGTCCAGGCTGTCTCTGCCTGCTGAGCCCGCCAAAAGTCCCATTCTGCAAACGGTGCTGCACCAGTTGAGTAGTCCTCGACTTACGACCGGTTGAGTAGTCCTCGACTTACGACCGGTTGGGGGTTGCGGCATTAAAAAGGTTGAGAATCACTGCCTTAAGGAGTGTGCAAAGAGTGCATGGTTGAGCTACAGGGGTCTTGGTTCCCCTACTTGCATTTCTTGAGAGGGTGGTGCACAGATTGATGGTAGGGGTGTGAATTCAGTGCATTTAGACCAGTATGTCTCCGTTTTGCGAACTTAAAGAGATGGACTTCAACTCCCAGAATTCTGGCTAGGGAATTCTGGGAGTTGAAGTCCACCCGTCTTCAAGCTGAACCCCCACTATTTTAAGCCTTGAGTGATGCCTTTTCTAAACTGAAAAGAATAGAATAGAGCTAGAAGGGACCCTGGCGGTCGTCTAGTCCAGCCCCTTGCTCAAGCAGGAGAACCTATACTGTCACAGACAGGGGAACGTCCAGTCTCTTGAAAATCTCCAGGGATGGAGTGCCCACAACTTCTGGAGGCAAGGAGTTCCACTGGTTGATTGTCCTCAGTGTCAGGAAGTTTCTCCTTAATTCCAGGTTGCTTCTCTCTTTGGACAGATGGAGATCTTGAGCAAACCTGCAGTAGGGGAAGTGCGACACGGGGATTGTAATATCGCGCGTGCCCAAACCAGGTTTACTAAGCTGTGTTGATGTGTCTCTCTCCCTTAACAGCTTTTTTTCTTCTCTTTTGTGCAGGCCTGCTGGAAACGGGACTTCTAAGGCAACGCCATGACAGGCAGGTAGGAGATTTGCCCAGAAGCATGCACCCTTCCTCTTGTTTTGCTCAGTCGGCTGCATCCTGCTTTTTATTACACGCCTGCCAGCTAGTTACGCTGAGGTTACTTCACGGAGCCCCCCTCACGAGATTACTCAGAAGCTTAAAAACTTGTTCACTGGTTAAATTTGGCCGTCGTGGCTAGCAGAGCCTTTGTGCAACTTCGTGTTGGGCCTTCCTCTGGACCATGAGGTCCTGTGCACAGTCACTCATGCCCTGATCATCTCTCGGTTGGATTGCTGCAGTGCGCTCTGCTTGGGGCTGCCCTGGAAGAGTATTCGGAAGCTACAACTGGTCCAGGAAGCCATGGCAGGGACCTTGCTGGAGGCCCCTCAAGTGACAAATGTAACACTCTGTTGGGTGACCTGCAAGGGTTGCTAATTTGCTCCTGGGTCCAATTCCAAGTGTTGGTTATCACCTTTAAAGTCCTTTATGGCCTGGGTCCAAGGTATAACCCCAAAGGGACTAGCCCAGGGGTAGGCAACCTTGGCTCTTTTATGACTGGTGGACTTCAACTCCCAGAATTTCTGAGCCAGCCATGCTGAGGGGAAAGGGAGAGGTTTCCAAACTGAGCCAGGTTGGCTCAGGAATTCTGGGAGTTGAAGTCCACCAGTCATGAAGGGGCCATAGTTCCCCCATGCTGGCTGAGGAATTCTGGGAGTTGAAGTCCACGAATCATAAAAGAGCCAAGGTTCCCCACCTCTGGACTAGCCCACCCCATCACTCCCAACAGATGAGTCCTACTTTGGAT
Source organism: Crotalus tigris (assembly GCF_016545835.1). Taxonomy (NCBI): domain Eukaryota; kingdom Metazoa; phylum Chordata; class Lepidosauria; order Squamata; family Viperidae; genus Crotalus; species Crotalus tigris. The sequence goes on along the minus strand of NW_024098453.1, from coordinate 368,700 downwards.
CCCATCTGCCAAAGAATTCTGGCTGTTGGGGTCTAGGAGAAGAGCCTTTTCTGTCGTGGCCCCTGCCCTTTGGACTATTCTCCCACCAGAGGTGACTTTGGCCCCCAACTTCCCGGCTTTCAAGAAGGGTCTTAAAACCTAGCTCTGCTGTCTGGCTGGCTTGGGGTCCCAATCGGGATGCTTTATGCTGGGAGTGGCTGAAAGAGTAGAGAGTAGATCCTTCCCCGTTGTCTGCGTTCTAGTTAATCTTTCATCATTTTAATCACGTTTTTTATCATTTTGTAAACTTTTCAGTTGCTAGAATGAGACATGGCCTATGCATTTAATAAAATAATAGGTTACACAGACCCTTAAACCAGGTCATCTAATGATCTAGTGCAGGGGGGTCTTCAAACTTGGCCCCTTCATGACTTGCGGACTTCAACTCCCAGAATTCCTCAGCCAGCATGGGGGAACTATGGCCCCCCTCATGGCTTGTGGACTTCAACTCCCAGAATTCCTCAGCCAGCATGGGGGAACTATGCCCCCCCTCATGGCTTGTGGACTTCAACTCCCAGAATTCCTCAGCCAGCATGGGGGAACTATGGCTCCTTCATGACTCGTGGACTTCAACTACCAGAATTCCTCAGCCAGCGTGGGGAACTATGGCCCCCCTCATGGCTTGTGGACTTCAACTCCCAGAATTCCTCAGCCAGCATGGGGGGAACTATGGCTCCTTTATGACTCATGCATTTCAACTCCCAGAATTCCTCAGCTAGCGTGGGGGAACTATGGCCCCTTCATGACTTGCGGACTTCAACTCCCAGAATTCCTCAGCCAGCATGCCTGGCTGAGGAATTCTGGGAGTTGAAGTCCACAAGTCATAAAAGGGCCAAGTTTAAAGACCCCTGATCTAGTGGCTGCATTAGTACATACCTACTAATCTCAATTAGTAGTTAGTGTTGTGTGAATCCACTAACTACTCAAGGGCATTTGTTTAGGGACAAACTCGTGAACACCGTCTTGAATTCTATTTTAATCTTCTTCCCTTAAAACCCAGGAATGAAATCAGCTTTAGGCTGTGATGCTAGTGAAACAACCAACCAGGAAATTGGGAATTTAGCTTTTCCACTCCGATGGACAGTTACCTGTGTTCTTTTTTTTTTTTCTTATTTTCTTATCTATCTCATACGGAATGTGATGCTAAGCCTTTTTTTTTTTTAAGTGATTGTTACATATTAAGGCAAAATTGGGGCCTGCTACTGGTACATGAACCCAGCAGCCATTGGGGGAATCTGCTCCTCGGCGTTGCCTTGTTTTGCCAGGGCACCGTTGTTGTTCCTCAAGTGTAATTGTGGGGGGGGGGGTCCATTCTTCCCTAGATTGTGGTGCAAGGCCACTTTCGCTGGCTACAAACGAGGCCTCCGAAACCAGAGGGAGCACACGGCTCTGCTGAAAGTGGAGGGCGTTTATTCCCGCAATGAGACCGAATTCTACTTGGGCAAAAAGTGTGCCTACGTGTACAAGGCCAAAAAGTGAGTGCATAGTGATAGGGCTTGTTTCATGCTCCCATCTGTGTGTGTGTGTGTGTGTGTGTGTGTGTGTGTGTGTGTGTGTGGCGGGGGGTGCATAGTCTTTACGATGTTGATGAAATGCTGTGCTGTCCTTAAAGCGTGGACTAGGTGGTCAAAGGGAGTTCAGCAATTCTGCGTGTGGGTCTGTTGTCATTATGTCCTGGTTCCGACAGATGAAACTCTTCAAAGAACTTTGAGGCATTGTTTACCTTAAAGAATCTTTATTTTGAGTAGCATAACATCGGCACTAACACAATCAAAGCCAAAAACTGGATTCCTCTCCCCTGAACACATAGTATCAAAGCACAATTCCCTCCTCCAATTAACAGTCATAAGTCACATTCTCCAATTTCATTTGAAATGCAGGCTTTCCCTCCAGTTCTCCAGCCTGCCAATTCTTATCATCTCTTATTTCAACAACCTTGGTTCTCACACTAGGTCCAGTATTATTATGAATGAACCTTTATTATCAAAGTATAGCATGTATACAGTGAGATTGGCTGAGCCTCCCTCCGTGTGTCCCCCCACACACAACTCCCAGTGACTACAAACCCACCAACTTATTACCCCCTGTGAGCTAATACCTTCCTGTCCCGCAGCTGTCAAGCCAGCATACCAAACCACAATACAGTCTAGCTCAGTGGTTCTCAACCTTTTTAATGCCGCGACCCCAACCGGTCGTAAGCCGAGGACTTTCCCTGCCCGGGAGCACCGCACATGCATGGTGCCGCCCCTGCGCCGGCCAAGGCGTAGCTGGCAAGCGGCAGAGACGACGCAGGCCGACCACCAGCTGGGCCACCTGCTGGCCCAGCTCAAGGGAGGTAAGGCACCCACCGGGCCCCACGCGCGCCAGCAACTCTCCCTGCGCCCGCCGGCCTCCCACCTCCCACCCCTGGCCCTCTTTTACTTAACATTTTTAGAAGTTGCTCAGCAACTTCTGGAAGCTTCCAGACAGCTCGCCTTCGCTGCAGACAACTTGCAGCACCGTTTGCAGGAATGGGACTTTTGGCGGGCTCAACAGGGCAGAGACAGCCTGGACAATTCCTATTGGCTTTTGAAAGCCAATAGAATTAGACTCTATTCAAGAGAGTCTATTCTATTGGCTTTCAAAAGCCAATAGAATAAAAGGGAGTAGCACAGCTAAGGAAAAGGGGGGAAAAATGGTGGACTGCGTTGTTTGGCGACCCCCGTGAAATGGTCGTTCGACCCCCAAATGGGGTCCTGACCCACAGGTTGAGAACCGCTGGTCTAGCTAGACTCTCGTGCACATTTTCCCCGCCCCCACCCAGCGTCATCTAACTCTAGAAGCAAAAAGAAGACAATGGCTGCATCTCCATCTGTTGTCAAGGCAAAAACATCCAAAGTTAGCAGCATTGACACATTGTGCTGGCAAAATGACCTCCATGTAGGCTCTTTAGAGAAGCCTTCTGGGGTTGGTTGTTTTGCAGAGCCCTGCAAGAAGAGCTTCAGGAGGGACAGGTACTATGAAAAATGCAGAACCACAGTCAATCGCTAAAGCTGCCCAATCTGCACCTGTAATGGATGCCCAGTGTCCTGGTTCCGACAGATGAAATTCTTCAAAGAACTTTGAGGTGTTGTTTACCTTAAAGAATCTCGAGAGGGGCTGAAGCCAAAATCTGAATTCCCCTCCCCTGAGCACATAGTATCAAAGCACCATTCCCTCCTCCAATTCACAGTCATAAATCACATTCCCCAATTAACTTGAAATGTAGGCTTTCCCTCCAGTTCTCCAGCCCAGCCAATTCTTATCATCTCTTATTTCAATAACCTTGGTTCTCACACTAGTATTTTATAACAGTTTTGCCAAAAGTCAGCACTAGCTGCCAATTGCAGGAAATCCACCCCCAAATCAAACCATATATTTGTTTAACCACCATGGTGATTTGCTTGACTACAGGGAAGAAAAAAAGCCACAAGTTTAGAATAGAATAGAATAGAAAATAGGACAGTGGCTGTCCTGGCTGTGGAATTCTGGGAGTTGAAGTCCACACGCCTTAAAATTGTCAAGGTTGAGAAGCACTGAAATAGGAGAAAGAATAGAATAGAGAATGAATGGAATATTCTATTCTATTCTATTCTATTCTATTCTATTCTAGAGAATGGATGGAATAGAATAGAATAGAACCACAGTCTATTAGAATAGAATAGAACCACAGTCTATTAGAATAAATATAGAATAGAATAGAAAATAGGAGAAAGAATTAAATAGAACATAGGAGAAAGAATTGACTAGAATAGAATAGAAAATATGGATTAGAATAAAACAGAAAAGGAATAGAATAGAGAAAATGAATAGATGAGATGAGATGGAGAGTAGAACAGAACAGAACAATAGAGTAGAATAAATATAGAATAGAATAGAATTGGAAGGGACCTTGTAGGTCATCTATAGGAGCTCAAGCAGGAGCTCCTATACCATCTCAGACAAGTGACTGTCCAATCTCTTCTTAAAAATCTCCAGTGATGGAGCGCCCACGATTTCTGGAGGCAACTTCTGTTCCACTGGTTAATTGTTCTCCTTAATTCCAGTTTGCTTCTCTCTTTGGTCAGTCTCCATCCATTGTTTTTTGTCTTGCCCTCTGGCGCTTTGGAGAATAACTTGACCCCCTCTTCTTTGGGGCAGCCCCTCAAACACCAGAGGACTGCTATCACGTCTCCCCTGTTTCTGCTTTTCTTTAGACTAGTTACATCTGTGATGGGCAGGCCCCGTTACGGTCGTTAAGGGCGACCTGGGTGCTGTTTCCAGAGAGCTGGGGTCTTTGGCGAGCCGGGAATCGCCAGGGTTGAACGGAATTGTCTCTTTTCTTTTTGGCAGCAACACAGTCACTCCCGGGGGCAAGCCCAACAGGACCAGAGTCATCTGGGGGAAGGTGACCCGGGCCCACGGAAACAGCGGCATGGTGCGGGCCAAATTCCGCTCTAACCTGCCCGCCAAAGCCATTGGACACCGGATCCGAGTGGTGAGGATGACAGCTCCTTTTGGCCGGGGGGGGGGATCGTCCGGGATTTCGAAATCTGCCTGCAGAGGGTCACATTTTGGGGTGGCGAAATTGGGGACGGTCGTAGAACAGGCGGAAAAACAGTTCCTCTGGATGTCTGCTAAGCATTCTTCTTTTCTTCCCGCAGATGCTGTACCCATCCAGAGTCTAAATGTAGGCTGCCAATAAAACGGAAAGTCTATTTCACTTTTTGTACACTTCGTCCAGCCTTGCCTTTTACTTGCTCTGCGCGCAGCTCAAGCCTCGTGAGCGATTTGTCCTTTTCAAGGGGTAGCAGTGGGTTGTTTATCGCTCACCGAAACAATGAAAGTAAAGCCGTTAATTGCGTCTCCGCTCAGAGTTTTGCATGCGCTCAGACGGTGTTTACAGTTTTCCATAATAAGATAGTCCTTGACTTATAAGTGGAATGGAGTCCAGAAATACGGTCATAAGTCATGCTGGTCATTAAACGTGACCGACCTGATTTTATGACATCTTTTTTGTGGCAGTCAGTAATTAAACCCATATGAATACCAGTTTCTGGCAAAATACAGAAGTGGCCAAAATTGTGGAAACCTTTTGGGAAAAGTGTCCAGTAGAAATGCCACCTTTGGTTAAGTTTCCACCCATTTTTCTTCTCATTTCTTTATAACTGTAGCCTTGTTCACTTAATAAGATTATTTTGCATCATGCCCGAGCAGGGGGTTGGACTAGATAACCTCCAAGGTCCCTTCCAACTTTACTACTATTATTATTATTATTACTTTCTGGGCGACCAGTCAGCTCTTTGCACCATGACTTTGATTTTACTACATTTTACAAGCTCACTAAATGAAAGCACACACACAAAAAAAACCCCAACCAACTTGATAGCGATCACACAACACACTGACCAATGTCCTCCTGTCAGCTTCAGTACATGAGATCAATAACTGGTTCCTGCTCTGATCTGGTTGGCTCATAGCCAAAACAAAATGACACCTGATTGGCGCGCGTGCGCACACACACACACACACACACACACACACACACACACACAGAGCAAATAGCCATGAATGCATGCTGGTGGTCGAGCCCCCAAAGTTCCTTGCCTTCGGCAGAATCCAGCGTTGTAACTTTGAATCTGGGTTGTAGGTGTCTTTTTGAGTATCCATAACTGAACATTTGCTAAGCAACCGGTCGTAAGTCAAGGACTACCTATAGGTGGATGTAAAGACTAGATGACCTCCAAGGCCCCTTCCAACTTTGTTATTATTATTACTTCTTCAGTTTATTTATCTTATAAACTGCTCTCCGTTTACATAGAATCGTGCAGCTGTAACATCGGGAAGGACTCCAAGTGCTCTCTCGTTCAACCTGGCAGAAAAAAACATTTAGCTGTATGAATTCAAGATTATATGTTTATTTGTATCCTGCCTTTATTATTTTTACAGCTAACTTAAGGCAGTGAACATTCCTTTTTTTTTTTAAATACACATTTTATTGGTTTTTTTAAATTTTAACATCAAAGTGCTCAGGAAAACACCGTGGTGAAGGGGTGATCAATCATAGCAAAACAAGTCATATATATAAAAACCTAAAATTAATAGCTTAAAAAAAAATCCCCCCTCTATTTCCTCACGTGATATAACAAATTTAGTTTATTTCTTCTTAAAATGCAATCAAACCACGGAAGCATCCCTACTATTACATCTACATAAATCACTCCTGCTTTTAAGCTCCACTAATTTCAATTAAAATATTCCAATTAATCTTAAACATTAATAAAATTTGGGGTATCCCTTCTACAACACATAATATTCCAAGAATAACATTCTAATATTTTCACATATATTCCATCTCTTAATTTAATACATCATTAATACCTTTTCTTCTCTTGTCATAGATCTGTCTAATTCAGTGTTTCTCAACCTTGACCATTTTAAGGCATGTGGACTTCAACTCCCAGAATTCCACAGCCAGCATGGAATTCTGGGAGTTGAAGTCCACATGCCTTAAAATGGTCAAGGTTGAGAAACACTGCTAATTGTTCAGGCAGTGAACATTCCTAATACTTCTCCCTCCCTCCCTCCCTCCTGTTTTCCTCACCACAACCATCCTGTGAGGTGCGTCGGGCTGAGAGAACAACCGACTCAAAGTGGCTTAGCCAGCTTTCATGCTTTAAGGTGGGACTCGAACTCACCGCCTGCTCCAGGTTCTCCTGTAAACTCTTCTAGGGAACAGCAAATGTTTAACGGCAAAAGCTTGTAGGCATCACCAGTCTCCTCTCCATACAGATTTAAGAGAATTGTTTAAAGCTAAGGAGAGTCCTGGAAGAGGCTGTGTTAATTCTGCCTTTGTGTAGGACCCTTCCATCTTTGCGTTGTGCTTTCATGGATCAGGAGAAGCCCCAAAGCAGCTCTTTTTTTCAGCAGCCCCTTTTTTTGACCCAGAATAGACCGGGCTTCCAATACTATAGCCGTCTTTAAGCAGAACGAACGTTAAAATCCTGCTGCACCCTTCGGCTTCCTGACCCCTTATTTGTACTGGGCTATTCTGGAACTTCAAAATACTCTCTCTCTCTCTCTCTCTCACACACACACACACACACACACACACTCCTGGAGAGCAGATTCCTGCATCTTTGCACGTCCATTGGGAAAGAAACAACAAAGGGAGAAAACAGCCACAGGAAACGGTCACAATGAAAATTGGATGCTTCTTGGACGATGCTTCAAAGAAAAAACTCCCCCCAAAAAAGCACCTTTGGGACAACCATTAACGTGGAGAACTGAGAGTCTCCATTTGTTGTTAGTTGCAAAGTTGTGTCCGACCCATCGTGACCCCATGGACAATGTCCCTCCAGGCCTTCCTGTCCTCTACCATCTTCTGGAATCCATTTAAGTTCACGCCTCCTGCTTCAGGGACTCCATCCGGCCACCTCCTTCTCTGTCGTCCCCTTCTTCTCTTGCCCTCCATCTTTCCCAGCATCAGGCTCTTCTCCAATGAGTCCTTCCTTCTCATTAGGTGGCCAAAGTACTTGAGTTTCCACTTCAGGATCTGGCCTTCTAAAGAGCAGTCGGGGTTGATCTCCTGCAGGACCGACCGGTTGGATCGCCTTGCAGTCCAGGGGACTCGCGGGAATCTTCTCCAGCACCAGAGTTCAAAGGCCTCCATTCTCCACAGACATTTGCAAAATGGGGCAAAATTCACTTTACAACTGTCACTTAGCAACAGAACGGTTGGGCTCAATTGTGATTGTGAGTAAAGGATTACCTGTTGCTAAGCAAGGCGCTTGCTAAGCAAATTCTACTTTGCTGTCGTCGTTAAACAAATCGCTCCAATCACTTTGGACCAATCACCAGGAGATGGTGAGTTCCAGTCCCGCCTTGGGCATGAAAGCCGGTTGGGTGACTTTGGGCCAGTCACCAGGAGACGGGGAATTCTAGTCCCGCCTTAGGCACGAAAGCCAACTGGATGGTTTTGGGCCAATCGCCAGGAGACAGTGAGTTCTAGTCCCGCCTTAGGCAGGAAAACCAGTTGGATGACTTTGGGCCAATCACCAGGAGATGGTGAGTTCTAGTCCCGCCTTAGGCATGAAAGCTGGCTGGTGACTTTGGGCCAATCACCAGGTGGCGATGAATTCTAGTCCTGCCTTAGCCATGAAAGCGGTTGGGTGACCTTGGGCCAATAACCAGGAGACGGTGAGTTCTAGTCCCACCTTAAGCACGAAAGCTGGTTGGGTGACTTTAGACCAATCGTTCAGCCTGATCCACAGATTTGGTGTTGATGTTGGGGGCAGCAACAGAAGGAAGAAAGAGTATCGTTTGTGTTTGCTACCACGAGATATTTGTAAAAATAAACAAATACAAAGATGGGAGGAGCCGATTTCTGCAACAACCTTCTCAATAACAGGTTGTGCCTCATCCCCCCTGTTGTGACTCTGTGTTCAAGAGCTGTCCGGCTCAATTTTGTAAGACTTTTCCCAACCTCTGCAAACGTTTGTGTGCCCAAGGTTGTGTACACATAGTCCTCGCCTTACGACCTTTTTTTTTCGTAACTCATTTGAAGTTACAATGCCACTGGGGAAAATGTGACTTACGGCCAGTCCTCACACTTGTGACCATGGCAGCACCCCAGGGTCACGTGATCGCCATTTCCTAGCTGCCCTCGGACGAGCAAAACCGGGAAAGGAAGCTGGGGTTCACTTAACAACCACGAGCAGCGTTTCGCTTAGTAAAGGGGGGGGGGAAAGATCAGAAAAAATAAAACTGGGCCCCACTCACTTCACTACCGCCCTAATTAGCAACACAAATTATGGTCCCAATTGTCATACGTTGAGGACTACCTAACCTGGCTCAAAAACAACAACTGTGAGAGGGACCTCGAAGTCCTAGTGGACGATCATTTAAACGGGAGCCAGCCGTGTGCGTCAGCAGCCAAAAAAGCCAACACAGTGCGAGGCTTGCATCAACCGAGGCATGGAATCAAGATCACGTGACTTATTAGTACCGCTTTATAAAGCCCCAGCAAGGCCACACCTGGATACGGCAGCCAATTTTGGTCACCCCGTTACAAAAAAGAGGTTGAGAGTTTGGAAAAAGTTCAGAGAAGAGCAGCTAAGATGATCCAAGGCCTGGAGACTAAAAGATAATGAAGAATGGCTGCAGGATTTGAGTATGGCCAGTCTAGAGAAAAGGAGAAATAGGGGTGACATGACAGCAGTCTTCCAGTATTTGAGGAGCTGATAAAAAGAGGAGGGGGTCAACCTATTCTCCAAAGCACCAGAGGGTAGGACAAGAAACAATGGTTGGAACTGATCAAGGAGAGAAGCAACCTGGAATTAAGGAGAAACTTCATGACAGCGAGGACAATTAACCAGTGGAACAGCTTGCCACCAGAAATCGTGGGCGCTCCATCGCTGGAGGTTTTTAAGAAGAGACTGGACAGTCACTTGTCTGAGATGGTATAGGTTCTCCTGCTTGAGCAGGGGGCTGGACTAGAAGACCTCTCTGATTGATTTTCTTTTTTGCTTTCAAGTTTTGCTTATTAGCCACGAGATTAACTGTGATTTTGAGCTTGGTCTCCTTGTAATATCTGGGTTATTCAGATATTGGCCAGAAAGCATGCAATTCATGCTCTGACCCACATTAAGCCAGCTTTCCTTCTCACGCTGCACTGAAGAATCTACAGTTGGCTAGGAGCACAGACCAGGCTTAGCCAAAATGAAGCCAATCACCTGGTCTGCTAGGTGCCTGCCGCACAGCCCACAACAGTGTTGCTGGTGGGTGTCTGGAGAAGGCGATGAGGCTGCCCAGTAACTGAGCGTTGGGCAGTTAATCAATAAAGAAAGGTAAATAGATTCTGGCTGGACCTTGCTGGTTACGTTCACCTGGGCTATTTGGAAGGGAAGGGGGTTGGTGTCAAGGTTGGTGTTAAAGATTTAAAAAATAATGGAGTTTTTAAAAGCATTCCCCTAACCCAGTACTGTGTGAATTTGAGGATTGGGGGAGGATAGTGACCCCTCTTATGCTCCCTGACAGCGTTCCCTTTTTTAATCCTTTGGTCTTCAACTGTAGTGTAAAAACAGGCCAAGGTTCGGCCCAGACCTTGGTGGCATCCATCTTGACTTTTTTGACCCTCCCGGCAGACGCTGCTGGTTTAATGATCCTGCAACAAAGGACGATGTAGCTACGAGGTCCCGAGGAACTGACGCTTGAGAAGACACCAGGATACCCAATGTGGGCAACTTTTTAAGACTTGTGGACTTCAATCCCCAGAATTCTGGGCGTTGAAATCCACAAGTCTTAAAAGGTTGCTCAAGATGGACACCCCTGCTTCACGTTAAGCCGCCATGCACGCAACGTTTTAAGTCGTGCCAACATTTTAAAAATAAAGCCCGTGCTGCATGTGTTCCAATATCTCAGGGGCTGCCCCAAAGAAGAGGGAGTCAATCTATTCTCCAAGGCGCCTGAAGGCAGGACAAGAAGCAAAAGATGGAAACTAAGCAAGGAGAGAAGCAACCTAGAACTAAGAAGAAACTTCCTGACTGTTAGAACAATTAACCAGTGGAACCACCTGCCTCCAGAAGCGGTGAATGCTCCAAAACTGGAAGTTTTTAAGAAGAGACTGGACAGCCATTTGTCCGAAACGGTATAGGGTTACCTGCCTGAGCAGGAGGTTGGACTTGATGATCTCCAAGGTCCCTTCCAACTTTACTATTATTATTATTATTATATTATTTTGGAAAGTAATCCAGCTGATTGCCGAATGTATCCCTTTGCAAAGCTGATCTGGGATTCCGTTGTATCTGAGGCTTCGGATCAGGACCGAAAGGAAGCTCCGCGGCAAAAAGATCATTTCTCAGCCAGCCCCCCCCCCCAGATTTTTTTTCACAGAGGGAGAATAGATCCTAAGGAAGCTCATTGGCTGGATCAGACACACTACCCCAAAGGCAGGGCTGCCTGACCAGGCCGACATTTGCTTGCAGAAAACAAGAATTTTTGTAGCTACGATTCCGGGACGAACGCTCATTGCCTCGGTTTTAAGGGGCGATGTGGGTCAGGCTACAATTTTAATCCTCCCATTCTCTTTTTTGGGCAGCAGAGACAAAGAGGGGCAGGATAGATTTTTGGAACGGGGAAGGAAATCTTTGCAAAAAACAGGATATATGAGAAGGAAGTGCTAAAGGCTGTATTTGTTTAGGCAATCTGTCAGCTCACTCTGTTTTGCAAAACTTCTGCCGGGAAATCCAGGTAGAGATGGAAGAGGAAAAAAAAAAGAGGCTGTTTTGGTGCCATTTCTAAGCCCCCCCCCTCCCAAAAGGGTAAGCAGGCCCTCCGTTCTTACTCCTCTGTTGCATACACCACCACCCCAAAAAAACAAGCCTCAGTCTCTGAACCCAGATCAGCCACTCTTCTGGGTCACAGAGATCATGATTTAGAAACCTGAAGATCATGATTTAGAAACCTGAAGCTTTACAGACTCCAGGTTCCTGACCCTCAAAATGGCGAATCTTGTCCAGCTCCGGCACAATAAAGCCAAGTTTGATAGAAGGGCTGTGTGATGCCTGGGTCAGCACGCCCTCCTCACCTGGAGGTTTTGTCTAGGGCAGCGGTTCTCAACCTGTGGGTCAGGACCCCATTTGGGGTCGAACGACCATTTCACGGGGGTCGCCAAACAACGCAGTCCGCCATTTTTCCCCCTTTTCCTTAGCTGTGCTACTCCCTTTTATTCTATTGGCTTTTGAAAGCCCATGGAATAGACTCTCTTGAATAGAGTCTAATTCTATTGGCTTTCCAAAGCCAATAGGAATTGTCCAGGCTGTCTCTGCCCTGCTGAGCCTGCCAAAAGTCCCATTCTGCAAACGGTGCTGCACCAGTTGAGTAGACCTCGACTTACGACCGGTTGAGTAGTCCTCAACTTATGACCAGTTGGGGGTTGCGGCATTAAAAAGGTTGAGAACCACTGGTCTAGGGTGTGATCTCTCTCTCTCTCTGTGTATACGCTTGTGTGCCTGCTGAACCCTGGGCGTGGCAGGCATTGCAGGGCAGGATCGGCTGAGTTCCTTGTGCACAAAGTTCAGCATGCTTAGTGCTCGGACAGGAGACCACCAGGAAATCCCAGGGACGGGCAAGATGGGAATGTCGTGCCCCTTCCAGACCACTATTCTGTACGTGCGCATGGGCGTGCTGTACCTTGGGAGTACTATGCCCTGTAGAAAGTCAGCACCTACCCACCCTCCTAGAGAAATAAATAACCGTATTTTCCGGCGTATTAGACGACTCGGCGTATAAGACGACCCCCGACTTCGGAGACGATTTGCATGCTTTAGAAAGTTGCCTTATACGCCGGAAAATACGGTATTTGGGGGGATATTTAAAAAAAGACAGAATATTATATTTCCCCAAGGGGATAATGAAGCAAAAGGCCGAAACCAGCCCTTGCCCCAAGCAGAAACTCACCCCATTCATAAGCAAAAGGCCTTCAGCATCCACATTTGCTGGGATTAAGAATTTGCATTTCCCCCACCCAAAATCTAAGAACAGGATATAATAGGATTAATCCTACACCCTCTTCAGACCAAAAGGCACAAAAGCCCACCTTATTGCACAACCCACAGACACTTCTACTTCCAAGAGCCCTATTAAGAGCCATCCACTTGCAACTCCACTCGGTCAGCCGTCCCATGCAGCTGGCAGTTCTGCTCATCCATAAACTGGACCCTTCTGTCTAAGCGGCCTCCAATTTTCATTTCCAGCCGCGTAGCCTCCATTTCATTTACTCGCAGCATGGAACTGGACCCGATGATTTTCCTTTCTACAGCCCCAGTGACACAAGGACCGCGTGGCAGGGTTGGCTGGGCTTCCCTGCTGCACGGAAGCTCAGGCTGCTTAGTGCTTGGACAGGAGACCACCAGGAAATCCCAGGCACAGACAGACAAGATGGGAATGCCACCTTGTTTCCAGAGCGAATGCGTTCTTGTATGTGCTTCTCCATTCCATTCCTTTTATTCTCCTGTTCTGTTCTGTTCTGTTCTTCTATCCCATCCCATCCTTTTTATTCTGTATTCCATTCCATTCTTTTTATTCTCTTTATTCTGTATTCTATTCCATTCCATTCCTTTTATTATTCTATTCTATTCCATTTCTTATTCTATTCTATTCCATTCTATTCTATATTTCTCCTATTCTATTCTATTCTATTCTATTCTATTCTATTCTATTCTTTTTATTATTCTATTCCATTTCTTATTCTATTCTATTCCATTCATATTTCTATTCTATTCTATTCTATTCCATATTCTATTCCATTCTATATATTCTATTCCATTCCATTCCTTTTATTATTCTATTCTATTCTATTCCATTTCTTATTCTATTCTATTCTATTTCTTATTCTATTCTATTCCATATTCTATTCCATTCCATTCCATATATTCTATTCTATTCCATTCTTATTCTTCTATATTTATTCTATTCTACTTTATTCTGCATTCTATTCTGTTCTATTTCTATTCTATTCTATCCTATCGCCTGCCCTATCCTATCCTATCCTCCAATATCTCTTCTCATGTTGACGTGCCACCTCTCCTTTCCAAGCCAGCGCGGGCACAGACCTTCCCCAACCCGTCGCCCACCCAGGGCTATATTCCCCTGCCGGCTCAGGATGATGGGCTCCCTGCCCGTCAACCGCAGCAACAGCATCAGCAGCCGCGCTAGCTGGGCCTCGCTCCTTCCCCCGGAGGCGGCGCCTGCCGCGGGGGTAGAAAAGCGCCGGGCGGCGGCGGAGGGCAAAGGGGCAGCGGCGGCGGCCATGGACCCGGAGGCGCCGCGGGAGCTGCGGGCGCTGCTGGCGCGGGCGGGCGGGCGGCAGCCGCTGCTGCTGGCGGGCGAGGCGCGGCCGGCCGAGCTGGAGACCTTCGCCCGCGACCTCTTGGCCGAGGCGCCGCCGCCGCCGGAGCCCCCGGAGAGCCCAGAAGCGCCGGGCTGGCAGCAGCGGCGGGCGCGGGTGCGCGGCGGCGGCGACGGGCTGCCTTCCTGGCGGGGCTGCGCGCTGCTCCTGGCGCTTTTCCGCGCCGCCTCGCTGGAGCCGCCGCGCTGGGCTCGGGAGAGGCGCCGCCTGCGCGAGATCCTCCGCGACCTGCGCGCCCAGCTGCCCTCCGCGCCGCCGCCGGCCGTGGTCGGCGTGGTGCTGCTGCTGCCGCCGGCGGCGGAGGAGGCGGCCGAGGGTGTGTCGGAGGAGGAGGAGGAGGCGGCGCGGCTGCAGCTGGAGGCGCTGCTGCGGAGGGTCTTCCGCGAGGGGCGGCGGCGCTTGCAGCCCGCCGGGCTGCCGGACACGCTGCAGGCGGTCACCTACCGGCCGGGGGACGCCCAGGCGGCCCGGGAAGCCGCTTGCCGGGCGCTGCGAGCCGCCCTGAAGCTGCGGGCAGGTACGGACGGGCGTGGGGAGCCGGGAGAGGAGGGGCGGCGCCCGCGGGCGCCCTCTTGCAAATGGCCCCTGGGAAGGGCGCGGAGGCGCCGCCGGAGCTGTGCGAGGAGCCCCGAAGGTGGAGAGGAGGGTTGTGTCTGTGTGTGTGTGTGTGTGTGTGTGTGTGTGTGTCAGTGTCAGAGTGTGTGTGTGAGAGAGGATGAGTGATAGAGAATGAGAGATAAAGAGAGAGACAATGAGAAAGACAGAAAGAGAAAAAAAAGGAAGAGGAAGAGTGATAGAGAATGAGAGCTAAAGAGAGAGACAATGAGAAGACAGAAAGAGAGAGAAAGAGAAAGAAAAAGAGGGAGAGTGAGGACAGAAAGAAAGAGAAAAAGAAAGGAAGAGTGGTAGAGAAAGATAGACACAATGAGAAAGAGAGAGAGGAAGAGAGTGTTAGAGAATGGGAGATAGAGACAGATTGAGAAGGACAAAGAAAGAGTAAGAAAAAGAGGAAGAGAATGATAGAATGAGAGATAAAGAGAGAGACAGTGAGAAGACAGAGGGAAAGAGAAAGAAAGAAGAGAGAGAGGAAGAGAGAATGAGATAAAGAGAGAGTGAGAAAGACAGAGAGAAAGAGAAAAAGAGGAAGAGTGATAAGAGAATGAAAGATAGAGAATGAGAAAGACAAAGAAAGAAAAAGAAAGAGGAAGAGAGTGAGAGTGATAGAGAATGAGAGATAGAGACAGAATGAGAAAGACAGAAAGAAAGAGAAAGAAAGAAAGAAAGAAAGAAAGAAAGAAAGAAAGAAAGAAAAAAAAAGAATGAAAGAGAGAGAGAGACAGACAGAATGAAAGAGAAATGAGCCCAGGTTGGGGGCAAAATTCCTTGACCCCACAAAGGTGCATTTTCACATACCCTGAGAATGCAGGTGGTCCAATTAACGTTCAGGATACAAGTTTAAACTTTTCCTTTTTTTTTTTTAATGTTACTTTCCTTTTTTTTTTAATGTTACTTGCAAGAAAAAGGACAGTCCTAATTAGGGGTGGAAAACCTTTAAAGGGCGGATCTTTGTGGAGTCATTCATAGGTTGGCTAGATGTGATGGGTCAAAATGTGCTTGGCTTGTTTTCAGTGTGGTGGTCATTAACCATGGTTAAGTAAGCCATGGATTAAGCATTAGCTAGCTGGGTGACTTTGGGCTGTGGCTGGGTGGGGAATTGTGAGAGTTGAAGTCCACACATCTAGGATAGGGAGTGACTTTAACATTTGTGGACTTCGACGCCCAGAATTCCCTAGCCAGCCACGACCTTAAGTCACCTGTGCTGGCTGAGGAATTCTGGGAGTCAAAGTCCTCAAGTCTTAAAGTCGCCAACTTTTCAGACCCTTGTTCTAGAGGCCAAGCCTGAGAAATGCTGTTTTTGAGGCTGCAAGATTCGCAGTCCCATAATCCACTGCACGCAGGGTGTCTATGACGCAATATGTCTGCTAAAATAAGACAGAGTAACTTCCTCATCACATTTGGATGAAGCCAAACTCAGGATTTGCACTGTAAACCCAGACAGAATGTTGTTTCTGTGATTTGGCTTATTGTGACTCTAGTAGGCCTAGGCCGCTTTATGACTCGTGGACTTCAACTCCCAGAATTCCTGAGCCAGCCATGCTGAGGGGAAAGGGAGAGGTTTCCAAGCTGAGCCATGCTGGCTGAGGAATTCTGGGAGTTGAAGTCCACAAGTCATGAAGGGGCCATAGTTCCCCCATGGTGGCTCAGGAATTCTGGGAGTTGAAGTCCACCAGTCATCAAAGAGCCAAGGTTGCCTACCTCTGGCCTAGGCCTAGGCTACTTTATGACTTGTGGACTTCAACTCCCAGAATTCCTGAGGCAGCCATGCTGAGGGGAAAGGGAGAGGTTTCCAAGCTGAGCCATGCTGGCTCAGGAATTCTGGGAGTTATGGTCCAGGAGTCACGAAGGGGCCATTGTTCCACCATGCTGGCTGAGGAATTCTGGGAGTTGAAGTCCACGAGTCATGAAGGGGCCATAGTTCCCCCACACTGGCTCAGGAATTCTGGGAGTTGAAGTCCACGAGTCACGAAGGGGCCATTGTTCCCCCATGCTGGCTGAGGAATTCTGGGAGTTGACGTCCACGAGTCATGAAGGGGCCATAGTTCCCCCCTGCTGGTTGAGTAATTCTGGGAGTTTACGTCCACGAGTCATGAAGGGGCCATAGTTCCTCCATGCTGGCTGAGGAATTCTGGGAGTTGAAGTCCAGGAGTCATGAAGGGGCCATAGTTCCCCCATGCTGGCTCAGGAATTCTGGGAATTGAAGTCCACGAGTCATGAAGAGGCCAAGGTTGCCTACCCCTGCTCTAGGCTCTGCCTGTGTGAATACAACAACCCGGTGCATATAACATGCTTCAACAGGGCAGTTTTGGCCACTTAGCAGATCATTCAGACAATAAGAGGAACTTTATTAGCATTAACCATGGTTTGATTTCCATGGCTTAACTTTTGTTGTGTGAACCCAGACTGTTTATGATTCAGGCGACGGTGTGGATCCAAATAAGACCCTGTATACTGGTAGTCCTCAAGATACAAAAGTCTGCTTAGTGACCGTTCAAAGTTACAACGGCAGTGAAAAAAGTGACTTACGACCATTTTTCACACTTAACGACCGTTGCAGCATCTCCGTGGTCACATGATCAAAATTCAGATGCTGGGCAACTGGCATTTATGACGGTCGCAGCATTCCCCCGGGGTCATGTGATCACCATTTGCGACCTTCTGACAAACAAAGTCAATGGGGGAATCTGGATTCGCTTAACGACCGTGTTACTCACTTAACAACTGCAGCAATTCACTTAACAAATGTGGCAAGAAAGGTCGTAAAATGGAGCACAAAACTCACTTAGCAAATTTCTCATTTAGCGGCATCAATTTTGGGCTCAATTCTGGTCGTAGGTTGAGGACTACCTGTACTTACAACCTGCATGTAAAGCACCGGTGTCTGCCCCCTGATATGTGATTCTGATCATGTGACTGCATTTCTAGGGCTTGCCACTGGCCTGGGGTACGTGACCGCGATTTAGCGTGTTTTTGGCAGGAAAACGGCAAAAAAACATCCATAGTGAACAACGGGGTTGCTTTACCATCGTGGCGTTTTGCTTAACCACCACTCAAAAAAGTCATAAAATGAGGCCGGTCACATGGGTGACGTACAACTGTTGTGACTTGTGTCTGACATGGGTCTCCATTACGGCCGTAAATCAAGGACTAGCTCTACATATATGTGTGGTATTTGTATGATGCCAACCAACTGTGGTAAAAATTACTTAGGTAATACATATGTTGTAGTCCTTGACTTACGACGGCTGCTATTAAGTGAGATATTTCTTAAGTAAGTTTTGCCCCATTTTACAACCTTTCTCGCCGTAGTTGATAAGTGAATCCGGCTTCCCCATTGACTTGGCTTGTCAGAAGGTCGCAAAAGGGGATCACTGCGACCGTCATAAGTAAGAGTCAGTTGCCACATGTCTGAATTTTGATCACGTGACCACAGGGATGCTGCGACCATCGCTGAGTGTGAAAACCGGTCGTAAGTCACTTTTTTCAGTGCCGTTATAACTTTGAACGGTCACTAAATGAACTATTGTAAGTTGAGGACAAGGTGTACAAAGGGACTTAACGACCAGTTTTCACACTTACGACCATTGCAGCAGCCCCACCGTCACATGGTCAAAATTCGGATGCTTCGGCATTGACTCGTATTTATGACGGCCGCAGTGTTTCCCCCCCCAGGTCACGTGATCCCCGTTTGCGACCTCCTGACGAGGAAAGTCCATGGGGAAGTTAGATTCAATGTGACTAACTTAATAGCCACACTGATTCACTTAACGACGGCAAGAAAGGTCATTAAGTGGGGCAAAAATTCACTTAGCGGTGACTTGCTTAGCAGCGGAAATTTGGGGCTCGACTGTGCTCATAAGTCGAGGACTTCCTGTGTGGCTATTTCTGCCAGTGGGAAGGTTGAGAACCACTGGACTAGATGATCTCCAAGGTCCCTTCCAACTACTACTACTACTACTACATCTTCTTCTTCTTCTTCTTCTTCTTATTATTATTATTATTATTATCGATCATCGCACAGTCAGCCAGATGTTCAGACTGGATTTGGCATTTTGTCTACCTATCGAGTCCTTACCCAGGACCTGGGATAGGCAGATGTGGATGTTTGATGGTATTACAGATATCGTCGCAGGATGGAAGCAGTTCCTAATAAGGCTGCCTTTTGCAATTGACTAATAGCGAATTTGTCAATGCCAATGGTGTTCAAGTGGCGCTCCAGTTGTTTTGGGATTGCACCCAAGGAGCCTATGACTATTGGTACTACCCTTGCTTGCTTTTGCCACAGTCTTTCTATTTCTATTTGTAGGTCTTTGTATTTTGTTATTATTATTATTATTATTATTATTATTATTATTATTATTATTATTATTATTATTATTCCTTTTTCATTTTACAGATGGGTCTGAATCCCCGAGGCCGAAGCTGCCTGCCGCCTTCTCGTGGTGCCTTCCGTGGGGCCGAAGGAACGAGGATTTACACACCTGTGCAAAGTTACACGAAGGTAAGCAGGTTGGGGGACTCTTTGAGTCTTGCAAAACTTGAATTGCCGTCTTTTTCCTCCATTCCCACCACCGGTTTAACCTGCATGTGGAATAAAACCCATTTTCTGGAATTGCGATACAGGTAGTTCTCAATTTACAACACTTTGTTTAGTGACCGTTCCGAATTACAACAGCATGGAAAAAAAATGAGCTGTGACCGTTTTCCTATTGCAGCGTCCCTATGTGGTCATGTGATCAAAATTCCGATGCTTGCCAACTGGCTCCTGTTTACGACGGTCGCAGCGTACCCCCCGGGGTCACGCGATCCCCTTTTGCGACTTTCTCTCAAACATAATCAATGGGGGAAGCCGGATTCGCTTAGTAACCGTGTTACTAATGTAAAACAACTGCAGTGATCCACTTAACGATGGTGGAAGGAAGGACATAAAGTGGGGCAAATCTCACTCAACAAAAGTCTGACTTAGCAGCGGCAATTTTGGACTCAGTTGTGCTCGTAAGTGGAGGACTGCCTGTTTTAATCCGTGGACCATAAAACCATGAAGCAAATTAACTGGAATGAAGGAGGAAAAAAACTGAAGGAGCCGAGTGTTCAGTTCACACGGCCATAACTGGGTTATTTGGTTCATTCATTTATTTCCAGATTTATAAAGCTGCCCAAGTCAGATAACAACATACAACATAAATACACAATCAAGTTTTATTTATTTATTTTTAAAAATAGAATAGACAATATATAAACACAAAATCTAAACGCCGATTCTAGCTTAGGGTAAGTTGTGACCTCAACCATTTGATTCAGCGGGATATGTGCTGAATTATGGTTTGTTCAAAGAAGGGTTAAGCCATGGTTTTGTGTGCTGCTAACTGGAAAAATAGACCCGCGTGGTTTGAAGCTTAGTGACTTGATCAGCCGAAATCTCATGTTCTTTTATTTTATTTATGAATCAAATTTGTATAGCTGCCCATCTTATGTTTTTGCAATGAGCTCAGGACTCCTTCTAAATCCATATTTCTCAATCTTAGCTATTTTAAGATATGTGGACTTCGACTCCCAGAATTCCCCAGCCAGCCATGCCTGTTTCTTTTTCTCTTACCCCGAAAGTGAAGAGAATGCAGAGAAAGGGATTACAAGAGAATAAGCTATGCTGGCTGGGGAATTCTGGGGAGTCGAAGTCCTCATATCTTAAAATGGCCAAAATGGAGAAATATTGTTCTAGAACAGTGGTTCTCAATCTTTTTAATGCCGCAACCCCCAACCGGTTGTAAGTTGAGGACTACTCAACTGGTCGTAAGTCGAGGACTACTCAACTGGTGCAGCACCGTTTGCAGAAGGGGACTTTTGGCAGGCTCAGCAGGGCAGAGACAGCCTGGACAATTCCTATTGGCTTTTGAAAGCCAATAGAATTAGACTCTATTCAAGAGAGTCTATTCTATTGGCTTTCGAAAGCCAATAGAATAAAAGGGAGTAGCACAGCTAAGGAAAAGGGGGGAAAAAAATGGTGGACTGCGTTGTTTGGCGACCCCCGTGAAATGGTCGT
This sequence comes from Crotalus tigris, assembly GCF_016545835.1. NCBI lineage: Eukaryota > Metazoa > Chordata > Lepidosauria > Squamata > Viperidae > Crotalus > Crotalus tigris. The sequence goes on along the minus strand of NW_024098453.1, from coordinate 348,097 downwards.
TCGACCCCAAATGGGGTCCCAACCCACAGGTTGAGAATCACTGTTCTAGAATGAATGCATATAAATTTGAGCATGTCTTTATGATGCCTTACCCTACCCCGTTCTTTTTTTTTTTTTTTCAATGTAGATGCCCTACAAGACTTAGAAGGAGCCATAGCGTTAACCAACATTGCACCGAACGGGAAATGTGAAGAGGCTTCAGAGGGGCTGGGTGCTTAACAGCCCGTAGTTTGTTGTCTCTCTGATGGATTCCACGTTCTTCTTATCCTATCCTTCCGGAAGTAAAAAAAAAAAAATCCAAACTTGGGACATCCTCACAAGCTCCATGAAGGAAGCAGCTAGAAGCTTGTCTGCTTTTTTTTAAATGATAGTTTATTCCAGAGCCATTTTTGCAGAAAAGATGCTGGTTTGTCTCTTGTCACATACCGTACTTTGGGAAACCAAAGAAAGGTTGCTTTCTAGTCTGAATCACCGTCAAGAGGCACAATTCTCTTCATAAAAGCCACTAGACCTCTTGAGGCTCACAGTTTGAAGAAGCATTGTGTTTCTCCAAAGGTTGCAGGGCTTTTTCTGAAGGTCACAACAGAAACATCAGGGCAATCCTCATTCTTCCCGTTTATTGAACTTGTCTCCTTCATTCTGGAATCCCGTCTGCAGGATTAGAAGTCTTGGAGCTCGGAAGGAAAACAGGAACGGTTGCTGGTGTTTTGAGGGGGAAAAAATCCACTTTATTCTGTTCCTGAATATGACTTCTTGTGGTAAAGAAATTCTACTACGTTGTTCATGAAGATACACATGTGCAGTTACTCGCTCTTGTGGGTACTCTGTCCCTGGCTGTGTTTTGGAAACTTACTCAGCGCTGGCCACTTTCTCAACCCTGGCCATTTTTGAAATGGGTGTTTTTCAACCCTGGCTACTTTCAAATGGCTGAACTTCCCCAAGCTGGCTGGGGAATTCTGGGAATTGAAGTTCAGCCATTTGAAAGTAGCCAGGGTTTGGTTTACGGTTGATCAATACTGCAACATATATTTTTTTCATCAAAATAAACACTTAGGCATTTCACGAATGAAGGCGAATGTTATGGCTATGCATTTTTACCAACATGGTATTTTTTCAACCATATATTTTTCAACAAAATACATGATTATTCATTCGCCATTGTTCTAGAGAAAGGTTTCCCAATTGCTGTATTTTGTAAGCCTGAATCTTCAATTTTATGATGATTATTTTTTTAAATTTTGGTGAGATTGTAAGGTCCTAACCTCCCATAGAGTACACCCTGTGGCAGAAAGCAGATGGACAGGGCAAGGTATGTTACATTCTGAAAAGGAAGTGATTTTTTTCCATTTCTCTAGAACAGTGGTTCTCAACCTTTCTAATATCGCGACCCCATAATACAGTTCCCCATGTTGTGGTGACCCCCAACCACTTATACATCACTGGGTGCCAGGGGCATGGCCAAAGAAAAGGGGAAAAATGGCAGACAGCCTTGTTTGGCGACCCCTGTGAAATGGTCGTTCGACCCCAAATGGGGTCCCGACCCACAGGTTGAGAACCACTGCTCTAGAAAAATAATATTATTCAAAAGACCATCGTATTCCAAACTTTTTTTTTTTTTTTGGATAATGACAGAAGAATTTGGGGGAGGGGCTGATTTTGGTTTCACCATTTTGTTTCTGACTCTTTGCTCATGGGTTCAAAGCAGGTTTACTTAAAAGCAATATAATAATAATAATGATAATAATGATGATGATGATGTAGTAGTATCAATAGTAATAGGTGCCTTGGGTGCAATCCCAAAACAACTGGAGCACCACTTGAACACCATTGGCATTGACAAATTCACTATTAGTCAATTGTCAAAGGCGGCCTTACTAGGAACTGCTTCCATCCTGCGAAGATATCTGTAATACCATGAAACATCCACATCTGCCTATCCCAGGTCCTTGGGAAGGACTCGATAGGTAGGTAAAATGCCAAATCCAGTCTGAACATCTGGCTGACTGTGCGATGATCCATAATAATAATAATAGTTGGAAGGGACCTTGGAGGTCATCTAGTCCAACCCCCTGCCCAGGCAGGAAACCCTATACCATTTCGGACAAGGGCTGTCCAATCTCTTCTTGAAAACCACCAGTGTTGGAGCACTCAACCTCTGGAGGCAAGGAGTTCCACTGGTTAATTGTTCTCACTGTCAGGAAGTTTCTCCTTCGTTCTAGATTTCTCTTTGGTTAGTTTCCATCCGTTGCTTCTTGTCCTGCCTTCAGGTGCTTTGGAGAATATATAGAGAGAAAGAGAAGAAGGAAGGAAGGAAGGAAGGAAGGAAGGAAGGAAGGAAGGAGAAAGAAAGGAAGAAAGTAAGTAAGAAAGAAAGAAAATCTCATGTAGGTCCCTGACTTGTCGTATACTCAGCATGACTCAGGATAGTAATATTGTAACCTAGTTTATTTGAGAGACCCCAGTTTTGGGAAATTATTTTTTGTAAGAATACAGTCAACGACTGCAAAAACAATTGAGAATCCAGTTCATTTCATCATTTTAACGGTTTCAATTATCCAACGTTTTGCTTTTCTCGCAAATAGGAGGGTGAAATTAACCATTGTTTAAATCCAGTTTGCACAGATGGGCTTACCTAAACAGCAAGCCAAAAAGGTGGTTTCAGTTTTTGAGGTTGTGCAAATCCAGCTACAGGAATTAACAGGAAGAGAAGGACAAAGACTAGTTACCACGTAATTCTTTTACCAATTTAAATCAGTTTTCAGGGCAGATTATAGCAGATATATCCTTTGGCAATGGGATTTCTTTAATTGAAGCTGGTTCCCAATTTTGCAAATGTTTGACTAGATTCACCTTCTTGTGCCATATCCGTTATCGGACGTTGGCGATCATGTTGGCGATCCTGTTTTTATCAGCAACCGCACAAAAAAGTGCTGCTGAGTTTCACCTACCAAGTTTAAATTAGTGTATGAATAAACTGCAGCGGGGGCAGTGTATTTGCATAAAACAAAAGCCCTTGAAACTCACAAATCAAAAGATAAGCTTACGATCAAAAGGCTTAAGATCATCGCAAGTCGTCAGGTGGGGTATTTGAATTCAGCTTGTCTTGATTCATAAACAGAATATCAATTTTTTTCCCCCTTTCTCTTAAGAGGACTTTGTGCCTTTGAGTGGAACTTTTTTTTAATGCACTTTAATGCTGTGCCTTTTGAATATCTGTGGAATAAACCGCCATTCGTGGCCTAGATGCCTTGCCCGTGCAGTGGCTACTTAGAGCTAATCCTCTTTCAAAGAAAGCCTAAAGAGCGGATGCAAATTCTGAGTGTTATAGTTTTCCATAACAGTTTGTCCTTGCTTGTAAGATGGAACTGTGTAGCTAATTACTCAGCTATCCGATAAGCCTCTATAAAACTTTCTGGCTATTAAATATGGCCTTTGGCTGGGTTTGTAGCCATTTTGCCTTCCTCACTCCTTTCTAAAAACAGGAGCCATTGTCATCGAGTACCTGACGATGCAAAATACAGATGGTCCTCGACTTACAATCCTTCTTTCAAAGTTACAACGGCATTGTAAAAAGCGACTTACGATCAGTTTTCACACACTTACGACCGTTGCAACATCCCCATGGTCACATGATCAAAATTCAGACGCTCGGCAACTAGCTTGTTATTTATGATGGTTGCAACATCCTGGAGTCATGTAATTTGCGAACCTCTGACAAGCAAAGTCAATGGGCAAGCCAAATTCAGCTTAACAACTCTGTTACTAGCTTAAATCACCGCAGGGATTCATTTAACAACTGTGGCAAGAAAATGTCATAAAGGGGGGGGGGGCAAAATTCACTTAACAAACTCTTGGAATTTACAACTCATTGGAAATTCTGTACGCTTGTTCTGAGTTGCTGCAAATTGTGACTTCCGTTAGCAAGCTCCCTTTATCTCCCAGGAAATGGAGCCTGTGTTATATGACAGCTATAAACAAAAGGGATTTTCCTGTGCTCCCGAGAGAGAATTTCTGAGGGAGCAATGGAGAATGTTAAGGGACTAATTTCTCTCTGTAGTGTTTGACTTGCTTGCAAACTGTCACCAGGTTGCCTAATTTGGCAAAGCACTGTACAAATACATTGAATAAACCTGTATCTTTGTAAATAAGCAGATTACAACATAAATAGATTGCAAAGTACTAATTGGCGTCCAGTGGCTTTCTTCTAAAGGAAAACAAACCCTGGAAAAACAAAATTGCAAAGTTGGACCTTTTCACCAGTTGGAGAAACAGACTGTGTGCAACGGAGATTCAAATTCAGAATAGAGTTGGAAGGGACCTTGGAGGTCTTCTAGTCCAACCCCCTGTTCAAGCAGGAGACCCCACTATTCCAGACAAATGGCTGTCCAGACTCTTCTTAAAAACTTCCAGTGGTGGAGCACCCACAACTTCTGGAGGCAAATGGTTCCACTGGTTGATTGTTCTCCCTGTCAGGAAAATTACTCCCTAATTCCAGGTTGCTTCTCTCCTTGATTAGTTTCCATCCATTGCTTCTTGTCCTGCCCTCAGATGCTTTGGAGAACAGCTTGATTCCCTCTTCTTTGGGGCAGCCCCTGAGATACTGGAACACTGCTATCATGTCCCCCCTTGTCCTTTTTTCTAGACTAGCCTAACCCTAATCCTGTAACCGTTCTTCATATGTTTTAGTCTCCAGGCCTTTAATCATCCTTAGTTGCTCTTTGCACTTTTTTCCTAAGTCTCAACATCTTTTTTGTAATGTTATATTTTGTATTATGAAAAAGATAATGTTCTTCATATGTCACACATCAGGATCACCCATCATGGGCTGTTTTTGTTCTGTTGCCCTAGGTCAGGGGTAGGCAACCTTGGCTCTTTTATGACTGGTGGACTTCAACTCCCAGAATTCCTGAGCCAGCATGGCTCAGCTTGGAAACCTCTCCCTTTCCCCTCAGCATGGTTGGCTCGGGAATTCTGGGAGTTGAAGTCCATGAGTCATAAAGCGGCCTAGGCCTAGGGCAGGGATAGGCAACCTTGGCTCTTTTTATGACTGGTGGACTTCAGCTCCCAGAATTCCTGAAACTAGTGGCTCCGCTTGGAAACCTCAACATGGCTGGCTCAGGAATTCTGGAAGTTGAAGTCCACAAGTCATGTTTTGTTGTTTGTCCATAGATTTCGATGAAGACCTTGACATCTTGTAGGTTATGGGCCATCAACGATATGTCCATAGGTGGCTAATAAGACCGATTGTCCACAAGTCACAAAAGAGCCAAGGTTGCCTACCCCGCCCTAGGTGAACAACTCGTGACTTCAGCTCCACAAAGGGAATTCTGGGCATTGAAATCCACCCATGCTGGCTGGGGAATTCTAGGAGTTGAATTAAAATCTCCCAAGTTGGGAAAAGTCTGGTTTCATACTGTATTCTCTGCACTCCCAAACCCAATGAATTCAGGCAATTCAGGTTAACCCCCTAACCCAGTTTGCAAAAAGACCGGAAATGTGATGTGTCCGACGGTCAGTTGCCACTGTTAACAATGAAAATGCAAGAAATTCGCCTCCCCCCCCCACGAGATCAGGTCGGCCATTTTGGGGGCGCTCCTGTGCGATTGTCAGCCGCGGGGCAGGCAGAAATTCAACAGGTGTAGCTTCGCCGACTTTTTTTAACCTAACCCACCCGCCCCTCGCCTCCTCTTTTTTTTCCCCACAAAGCCCGCTTCGCTTTCTTTCCATCATTTCCCGCCTTTTCCAGCCCTCCAACGGCCGCCATTTTCCAATCAGGCGTTCGCCAAGGCCACCCTGCGCTCCTGCCGCCGGTTGCTAAGAAACCGCGGCCCTGAGAGAAAGGGAAGAAGCCCCGTCGCGCCTGCCGAGCGTCACTTCCGCTATAGCTCCGGAAGCGGCGAATGCGCTTGGTCACGGACTGGAAGCGGCGCTGCTTTGAGGAAAGGCTCCGTCTCGTTTCGCCCTTTTACCGCCCCGGGAGCGCCGAGCAGGCCCGGACTGCGACGCCGTGGCACCATGATCACTTCAGCCGGTAAGCGAGGCAACGGCCGGCCGGAGGGAAGCCCGGGGTGGTTTCCGCTGAGTCAGGCAGGGCCCGGAGCAAGGCTTACCCTGCCCTCTCCCGGCTTCCTGGGGCGCCTTCGGCCACCCCCAGGCTCTCCCCCTCGGTGGCTCCAGCGCAGGGGCCTTCAAACTTGGTCCTTTTGTGACTTGTGGACTTCAACTCCCAGAATCCCTCAGCCAGGCACGCTGGCTGAGGAATTCTGGGAGTTGAAGTCCACCAGTCACAAAGTGGCTAAGGTTGGAGTCCTTTACTCCAGGGGTTTCAACTTGGCCCTTTTATGACTTGTGGACTTCAACTCCCAGAATCCCTCAGCCAGGTAGGCTGGCCGAGGAATTCTGGGAGTTGAAGTCCGCAAGTCTTAAAGTTGCCAAGGTTGGAGACCCCTGGGGGCCACGCTTGGGAGGCCTAGATCTAAGACAGGGGTCGGCTGAGGGATTCTGGGAGTTGAGGTCCACAGGTCAATCAAAGGGCCAAGTTTGGAGACCCCCTGCTGCAGCCTGGTGTCTATGGAGATTCTCCATCATCCAGGTCATGGTTGTTCCCACAGGTGCTTTTTCCAAAAAGCAGCTGGACTTTATCGTGGTTTTTCTTGGAGGGCGTTTCGCTTCTCCTCCAGGAAGCTTCCTCGGTTCTGACCGAATGGTGGAGGATGGAAGGATTTATAGATAGGATTAACTTTGGGGTCCTTGGTGCTCTCTGAGTTTGGTTACTATCATAGATGTTTCAATCAATCAGTCGATCGGAATAGAGCTGGAAGGGACCTTGGAGGTCTTCTAGTCCAGGGGTAGGCAACCTTGGCTCTTTGATGACTCGTGGACTTCAACTCCCAGAATTCCTGAGCCAGCATGGAACAGTTTACCGCTGTTCTAGTCCAACCCTGTCCAAGTAAGAGACCCTATAGCAGGGGTCTTCAAACTTGGCCCTTTTATGACTTGTGGACTTCAACTCCCAGAATTCCTCAGCCAGGCTGAGGAATTCTGGGAGTTGAAGTCCACTGAGGAATTCTGGGAGTTGAAGTCCACAAGTCATAAAAGGGCCAGGTTTGAAGACCCCTGACCTATAGCATTTCAGACAAATGGCTGTCTAAATTCCTCTTAAAAACTCCAGATGGAGCACCCACAACTTCTGGAGGCAAGTTGTTCCACTGGTTAATTGTTCTCACTTTCAGGAAATGTCTCCTTAGTTCCAGGTTGCTTCTCTCCTTGATTAGTTTCCATCCATTTCCAGTCCTGCCTTCAGGTGCTTTGGAGAATAGCTTGACTCCCTCTTGTTTGGGGCAGCCCCTGAGATATTGGAAGACTGCTATCATGTCAACCCTGGTCCTTCTCTTCATTAAACTGGACATACCCTATTCCAGCAACCGTTCCTTATATGTTTTAGCCTCCAGGCCCTTAATTACCTTAGTTGCTCTTCTTTCTACTTTTTCCAAAGTCTCAACATCTTTTTTGTAATGTGGTGACCAAAATTGGACTCTGTATTCCAGGTGTGGCCTTACTAAGGCTTTATAAAGCGGTACTAATACTTCACATGATTTTGATTCTATGCCTCTGTTTATATAACCAAGCACTATATAAAGGAAACAAGGATTGTTTCGTTACCCAACTAGATAACATTACCAGCGCTAGGAGGGGTGCAGTTTAAGTAATGGAGGAGGAGGAGAAAGAGAACAGGGAGAAAGGAGATAAAGTGAAGGGGGAAAAGGAAGAAGAGAAGAAGGAGGAAGGAAGGAGAACTGTGGGGTCCTTGGTGCTCTCTGAGCTTGGTGGTTTGGTGCAGACATTTCATTACCCAACTAGGTAACATCATCAGTGCTAGAAGGGGAGGAAGCAGGGCTGTGGGATCCTTGGTGCTTTCTGAGCTTTGTGGTTTTCTTGCCAATGTTTAATCACCCAACTAGATAACATCATTAATGCTAGGAAGGAGACAGTTTTGTGCTCTGTTTATGATGCATATGTGGCTTGCCCTGTCAGTGCTGATGGAAATACTCTTGGTAGCTTCTTGATCAGGCCTTTTGATTATTTGTGTGAGTTGGCAATTTCTTGATTGGAATATTGGTTACAGATTAATTGTTGATGTGGGTATTCTGGCATTAATCTCTGTTTATTTGGATGCTGATAGCTGGTGAGGGCTTATGTTGGTGTTTTTGTTATCTTTTTGATCATCTGTTTTGAATGGTGTCTAGAGATTGTTTATCTCTAGGTGCCTGTTTATGTTTGTTTGTTTGAATGCCAAGTTTCCAGGAGTTCCCTAGTGGTTTTTTGGATTTAACTTGGTCTAGGATGCTCAGTTTCCCAGTGGAAACTATGGTTAAGTCTGTCCATGTGAATTTTCACCATGTCTTCTAACTGCTGGCAAAGTTAATGCAGTAAGCCAAGCTATAGTGAAATGTATGGTGCTAATGCAGCTCTTCACCTGGTAGGATATTAGCTATAACCGATAAGGCTAGGACAGGGGTAGGCAACCTCGGCTCTTTTATGACTCATGGACTTCAACTCCCAGAATTCCCGAGTCAATTCGGGAATTCTGGGAGTTGAAGTCCATGAGTCATAAAAGAGCCGAGGTTGCCTAAACCCTGGGCTAGGATATATTGTTTCCTCTGCTTACCCAACCTGATCTCCTTACTTGTTTACAGAGTAATGGGGTCTGGAATATCCAGACTTTCTCGATCGTGTGTCATTCAGTTGTTTAGAATCAGAATCAGAATAGAACTGGAAGGGACCTTGGGGGTCTTCAAGTCCAGCCCCCTGCTCAAGCAGGAGACCCTGTTCCATTTCACACACGTCGCTGTCCAATCTCTTCTTAAAAGCCTCTAGTGATGAAGCACCCACAACTTCTGGAGGCAAGCTGTTCCACTGGTTAATTGTCCTCACTGTTAGGAAGTTTCTCTTTAATTCCAGTTTGCTTCTGTCTTTGATTAGTTTCCATCTGTTGTTTCTTGTCTTGCCAGCTGGTGCTTTGGAAAATAACTTGATTCCCCTCTTCTTTGTGGCAGCCCCTCAAATAATAGAAGGCTGCTATCATGTCCCCCCTCGTCCTTTTCTCTAGACTGGCCATTCTCAGTTCCTGCAACTGTTTTTCATATTCGTTCTTCATATCCAGGCCTTTAATCATCTTAGCTGCTGCTCTTTGCCCTTTTTCCAAACATATGAAGAGCCGAGGTGGCGCAGCAGTTAGAGTGCAGTACTGCAGGCCACTTTAGTTGACTGTGTTCAGCAGGTCAGCAGTTCAAATCTCATCGGCTCAAGATTGACTCAGCCTTCCATCCTTCCGGGGTAGGTAAAATGAGGACCCAGATTGTTGGGGGCAATGTAAATATATATATACATTGCTTACTGGTGTACACCACTTAGAGAGTGCTTGCACTTAAAGCGGTATATAAGTCTCATAAATAAATAAATAAATCTCAACATCTTTTTGTTACCTTTTTGCAACCCTTCCTTATATGTTTTAGCCTCCAGCCCCCTGATCATCTTTGTTGCTCTTCTCTGTACTCTTTCTAGAGTCTCAACATCTCTTTTACATCGTGGTGCCCAAAACTGGATACCTTACTCCAGGCGTGGCCTTACCAAGGTTTTCTAAGGCAGTACTAATGCTTCCCGTGATTTTGATTCTATCCCTTCGTTTATACAGCCAAGGGCTCTAGGAAGCCTTTTTATGTTGGAATTCAGTTCCCATAATCTTCAGCTTGCATAAGATGGGAATCAAAGTCTTAAGAAGGGTACAGAATAGTGAAGCCTTGGCATAGCCATCTAGAAGAAGAAATGGGTTTTTTTTTGGGGGGGGGGAAACAATATTTTCACAAATCTGCCATATTTTCAAAAACCCTGAGAAATGATTTTCCAGTCTAGTTTTTAGGTCTCTGCCGTCAGAACCATCAAGTCAGGGTTTGTTTGTTTTTTTACTTTTACAAGTAAAAAAAAAGTAGTTTTTATTACTGTGCTTTTCTGGAAAGCATAAACTCCTTGCATTATTTTCCACAAGGAGAAGCAGCTTACAACCCTTAGAACAGGGCTTTTCAACCTTTTCACTCATTGTACCACTTTTAGGATATGGCAACATCCGTGTACCACCCATCGCCTAGCAAGGTGTCAAAAACCTGATGACCCCCCCCCAAAAGGAAAAAAGTGATAAAATACAGGTAGTCCTCGACTTACAACAGTTCGCTTAGTGACTGTTCAAAGTTATAGTGGCACTGAAAAAAGTGCCCCCCAAGCCACAGCCGAGCAAGACACCTGCCTGCCCGCCTGGCAGCGCTCTTCCTCCTGTCCGACATTTTCATTGTTGTGAGCATTTCTGTTGAGGATTGGCAGTGGGGGTGGGGGGGGGTGTTTGTTTTTTATTCCCCCCCCTGTCTGCTGGGTGGTTGCAGCAGGTTTTGGTCACTTCCCATGACCCTGGAACACTGTGACCGTCATAAATATGAATCAGTTGCCAAGCATCTGAATGTAAATCACAAGACCCTGGAGATGCTGCAACATCCCAGCTGATCGGTGCTTTTTCGGGGCTCAGCAGAAGCGCCAGGATCAGGGCTGCTTTCCAGCTGATTGGTGCTTCTTCTGGGCTCAGCAGAAACGTCAGGATCAGTGCCGAGCTCCAGCTGGAGCCTGGCGCTGATCCTGGCGCTTCTGCTGAGACCTGACAACCCCGAAGAAGCGCCGATCAGCTGGAAAGCGGCACTGATCCTGGCGCTTCCGCTGAGCCCTGACAGCCCTGCAGCCCAGCCATCTCTTGCTCAGGCTTGTGCGGTGCTGCCACCGGTTCAGCTCATTCCCCTCCCCCGTTACCCCTTTTCTAGGATGGTCGCATACCACCTGCCAGGTGCCAATGGACCACAGGTTGAAAAAGCCCTGCCTTAGAAAGTGAAGTTAAATCATAAATACTGTGCATGGAAACAGGGCACACACGATAACTTGGTGATGAAGGAGTGGATCAGAATAAATAGAACTTGAAATTAACTCTCTTCTGATGATCATTTTTTGTTTTTGGAGCCATTGATTTACCTGTTAATTGAAGACCAAAAACTCGCTAGGATTTGCATGCTTTTTTGGGTGGTTGTTGTTGTCCAGGTCTTGTTCATTTTAGCTTAGCTCGTGTTAGAATGTTATGTTCTGAGTCAACCTTGATATTTTTTTCTGGGTGACTTGTTTTTTTAGAAATGGATTCCCATTGCATTCTTCCTCGGGCTGACAGGGACAGACTGGCCCAAAATCACTCACCCTTGGACAGGACTAGAACTCACAACCTCCCAGTGCTATCTCCCACTAATTGTAAATATCAAAATGAAGTTCTAATACAGAGGTTTTCAAACTTGGCCCTTTTAGGACTCGTGGACTTCAACTCCCAGAATTCCTCAGCCGGGCACGCGTGCCCGGCTGAGGAATTCTGGGAGTTGAAGTCCACGAGTCCTAAAAGGGCCAAGTTTGAAGACCCCTGTTCTAGTATCTCATACTGTAAACGCATTTGCAAATCCCTTTGCTGTAGCAATTCTGAAAATAACCCTGCTTATATTAAAGTATAAATTCTATGTGATATCTAATATAACCTTTTTTTTCCAGCTGGAATAATTTCTCTTCTGGATGAGGAAGAGCCAGAACTCAAGGTAGGCTTGTATTTTTTTTTTTTTTTTATCCACTTTGGCAAGCACAAGGTTGCCAAATTGAAATGGAAAGGCCGTTTGTGCCCGAGGGGGCCTGGCTCTTTTGCCCTGCCAGCTACTTGCAAGTCTAAAATCAGTGTTTTTCGTTCTTTTGACAGGAATTTGCCCTCCACAAACTGAACGCAGTGGTCAATGACTTTTGGGCCGAGATCTCTGAATCGGTAGATAAAATGTAAGCGGAAAGACCTCAAATTCATCTGAAAGTACGGGCCAAAATTGTATCTTGTCCCTTTTTCGGAGCGGCTAGAGCAGGGGTAGGCAACCTTGGCTCTTTCATGACTCGTGGACTTCAATTCCCAGAATTCCTTAGCCAGCATGGGGGAACTATGGCCCCTTCATGACTCGCGGACTTCAACTCCCAGAATTCCTGAACCAGCATGCGGGAACTATGACCCCTTCATGACTGGTGGACTTCAACTCCCAGAATTCCTGAGCCAACATGGGAGAACTATGGCCCCTTTATGACTGGCGGACTTCAACTCCCAGAATTCCTGAGCCAACATGGGAGAACTATGGCCCCTTCATGACTCCAGGACTTCAACTCCCAGAATTCCTGAGCCAGCATGGGGGAACTATGGCCCCTTCATGACTGGTGGACTTCAACTCCCAGAATTCCTGAGCCAGCATGGCTCAGCTTGGAAACCTCTCCCTGTCCCCTCAACATGGCTGGCTCAGGAATTCTGGGAGTTGAAGTCCACCAGTCATAAAAAAGCCAAGGTGGCCTAGCCCTGGGCTAGTTGAAATGCTAAAGGAAACACTTATGTTCACCAAGGGCCGCAGTGGAACCAATCTTTTCTTCCTTTCCCCACAGTGAAATTCTGTATGAAGATGTTGGGTTTCGTAGTCGGGAATTTGCCGCGTTGGTGGCTTCGAAAGTGTTCTATCACTTAGGGGCTTTTGAAGAATCCCTAAATTATGCCCTGGGAGCCGGCAATCTTTTCAACGTCAACGACAATTCGGAATATGTAGAAACCATTATTGGTAAGTCTTGTGCCCTGTGAAACTGGAAAGGCCTTTGGCCTGGCTATCCAAATTCAACGGCCTGTGCAAAAAATTCACAAGATGCTTAATTATAGATAATCATCTAATCCAGCGGTTCTCCACCTGTGGGTCAGGACCCCATTTCACGGGGGTCGCCAAACAACGCAGTCCGCCATTTTCCCCCCCTTTTCCTTAGCTGTGCTACTCCCTTTTATTCTATTGGCTTTCGAAAGCCAATAGAATAGACTCTCTTGAATAGAGTCTAATTCTATTGGCTTTCCAAAGCCAATAGGAATTGTCCAGGCTGTCTCTGCCCTGCTGAGCCCGCCAAAAGTCCCATTCTGCAAACGGGGCTGCACCAGTTGAGTAGTCCTCGACTTACGACCGGTTGAGTAGTCTTCGACTTACGACCGGTTGGGGGGTCGCAGCATTAAAAAGTTTGAGAACCACTGATCTAATCCAATCCTTTGCTCAGGCAGGAAAGCCTATACCATTTCGGACAAATGGCTGTCCAGTCTCTTCTTAAAAACTTCCAGTGTTGGAGCATTTACTGCTTCTGGAGGCAGGTTGTTCCACTGGTTAATTGTTCTCACTGTCAGGAAATTTCTCCTTAGTTCCAGGTTGCTTCTCTTCTTGATGAGTTTCCATCCATTGCTTCTTGTCCTGCTTTCTAGTGCTTTGGAGAATAGGTGGACCCCCTCTTCTTTGGGGCAGCCCCTGAGATATTGGAAGATTGCTATCATGTCCCCCCTCGTCTTTCTCTTCATTAAACTAGACATCCCTAATTCCAGCAACCATTCCTTATATGTTTTAGCCTCCAGTCTCCTGATCATCGGTTGCTGGAATTGGGTATGCCTAGTTTAATGAAGAGGAGGACATAATAGCAGTCTTCCAGTATTGAGGGGCTGCCCCAAAGAGGAGGGGGTCCACCTATTCCCCAAAACACCTGAAGGCAGGACAAAAAGCAACGGATGGAAGCTAATCAAGGAGAGAAGCAACTTGGAACTAAGGAGAAATTTCCTGACAGTGAGAACAATTAATCAGTGGAAAAACCTGTCTCCAAAAGGTGTGAATGCTTCAAAACTGGAGGTTTTTAAAAAGAGTTTGGACAGCCATTTCTCTGGAATCGTATAGAGTTTCCTGCCTAAGCAGGGGGTTGGACTAGATGACCTCCAAGGTCCCTTCCAACTCTGTTATTCTAATTTTTACAATACTACCAAGAACCCTTGGTAGTAGTTCCTTGATTAGGCTATTTGATTATTTGTGTGAGTTGGGTGTTCCTTGATTGAAGTATTTTTTTATTGCTTTCTCCCCCCCCCCCTCCCAAACTTTCAGATTTGCCTCTAGATTAGCAGGCACTTTAGTAATCTGTCATTGGATCTATAAATATTAAAAAAGCTTGAAGGATACCTTTCTTTCCTCAGCAAAATGCATCGACCACTACACCAAGCAGTGTGTGGAAAATGCAGACTTGACGGAAGGGGTGCAGAAAGCCGTGGACCCTCGCCTGGAAGGGATTGTAAACAAGATGTTTCAGCGCTGCTTAGACGATCACAAGTACAAGCAGGCCATTGGCATCGCCCTGGAGACCCGGAGGCTGGACATCTTTGAGAAAACCATTCTGGAATCGGTAGGTGAACCAAGGATGTTGTGAAGAGGTCCTGTGTGGAATACGTACATGCATACATACATACATGCATGCATACATACATACATACATACATACATATATACATCACTTTTAAGTGTGTTGCGTGTTTTATTTATGCAAATTATATGGTGCCCATCTCACAGCAGATCTGGGCCCCAGGGGGAGGAAAAAACAAAATAAAAATAAAAATAAATGGAGTCTTATGGACTTCGGCTCCCGTAGGTCCACAAGTCCACATGGACTTTGGCTCCTGCAGGTCCACAGGTCTTATGGACTTTGGCTCCCGCAGGTCCACAGGTCTTATGGACCAGCTCCCTCAGGTCCACAGGTCTTATGGACTTCAGCTCCCTCAGGTCCACAGGTCTTATGGACTTCAGCTCCCTCAGGTCCACAGGTCTTATGGACTTCAGCTCCCGCAGGTCCACATGGACTTTGGCTCCTGCAGGTCCACTGGTCTTATGGACTTCGGCTCCCGCAGGTCCACAGGTCTTATGGACTTTGGCTCCCGCAGGTCCACAGGTCTTATGGACCAGCTCCCGCAGGTCCACAGGTCTTATGGACTTCAGCTCCCTCAGGTCCACAGGTCTTATGGACTTCAGCTCCCTCAGGTCCACAGGTCTTATGGACTTCAGCTCCCGCAGGTCCACATGGACTTTGGCTCCTGCAGGTCCACTGGTCTTATGGACTTCGGCTCCCGCAGGTCCACAGGTCTTATGGACTTTGGCTCCCGCAGGTCCACAGGTCTTATGGACCAGCTCCCGCAGGTCCACAGGTCTTATGGACTTCAGCTCCCGCAGGTCCACAGGTCTTATGGACTTTGGCTCCCGCAGGTCCACAGGCCTTATGGAGTTCGGCTCCCTCAGGTCCACAGGTCTTATGGACTTCAACTCCCACAGGTCCACAGGTCTTATAGACTTCAACTCCCACGGTCCACAGGTCTTATGGACTTCAGCTCCCACAGGTCTTGTGGACTTCCAAAGGTGTTATGGACTTCAACTCCCACAGGTCCACAGGTCTTACGGACTTCAACTCCCACAGGTCTTGACTCCCTCTTTGGGGCAGCCCCTGAGAGATTGGAAGACTGCTATCCTGTCCCCCGATGTCCTTCTCTTCATTAAACTAGACATACCCAATTCCAGCCAACGTTCTTTGGATGTTTTAGCCTCCAGTCCCCTGATCATCTTTGTTGCTCTTCTCTGCACTCTTTCTAGAGTCTTAACTTCTTTTTTACATCGTGGTGACCAAAACTGGATGCAGTATTCCACGTGTGGCCTTACCAAGGCCTTGTAAAGTGGTATTAACACTTCACGTGAAGGTTGCTTTAAACCCACTAATCAGTGGAGAAAAATCACATGACTCTTTTTTTTTTCGCCGTTTATGACAGAACGATGTTCCCGGAATGCTGGCCTACAGCTTGAAGCTTTGCAT
This sequence comes from Crotalus tigris, assembly GCF_016545835.1. Taxonomy (NCBI): domain Eukaryota; kingdom Metazoa; phylum Chordata; class Lepidosauria; order Squamata; family Viperidae; genus Crotalus; species Crotalus tigris. The sequence continues at coordinate 332,317 of NW_024098453.1, read as the reverse complement.
GTCTTTGATGCAAAATAAACAGTTCCGCAATCAAGTGCTAAGAGTTTTGGTGAAAATTTACATGAACCTGGAGAAGCCTGATTTCATCAATGTCTGCCAGGTAAGAGGGCGGGTTTTTGTGAACGCTTGCACAAAGGCGGGAGGAATGGTGTTGTGATTCCTCGCCGGCCAGTGGACCCGGCAGCTGTGTCTGGGGAATCAGGAGGAGGAGGGGCCTGGAGTGACATCAAAGGAAGGCTCTGAGGAGCTCCAAGACTTACAATTGGACGAGGAGCCTGGCCCCTCTACTCGCACTCAGGCTGAGACACAGCTGTGCTGGGAGCCTGAGTTGGACAGTGATGAAGAACAGCTGGGACAAATCCCAGATGCAAGAGAAGCGAGTAGGACCGAGGAATGCAATGGGGTGGCTCCAAAGGCAAAGGAGAAGGCATTAGGAAGCCATGCCTGGGCTGAATTATAAAAAGGAAGGTTTGGGAAGTGCTGGTGGCCGAAGGCAGCCGTTTGTGTTAAGGAATGAAGTTTCTGTGAACTGTTTTTTGTTTGCCTTGGAGGACATGGACTCAGGTCTGTGAATAATAAAAGGGGATTGGTTTTTCCCCGCAGTTCCAGCCTGCTTAAGTCATTTTTTTCACTGCCATCGCGACATTGGTCACTAAATGAACGGTCGTAAGGAGTAAGGCATCACTGCTGCCATCTTCTGAGTCTTGGTCTTTGGCCTCCCTCCTGCAGTGTCTCATTTTCTTGGATGACCCACAAGCCGTGAGCGACATCCTGGAGAAGCTGGTGAAGGAGGACAACCTCCTCATGGCTTACCAGATCTGTTTCGACTTGTACGAAAGCGCCAGTCAGCAGTTCCTCTCCGCGGTGATCCAGAACCTCCGCAGCGTCGGCACCCCCATTGCTTCCGTGCCCGGATCTACCAACACGGGGACGGTGGCTGGGCCCGAAAAAGAAGGGTGAGGCACATATACTTGCATACCCATCACGCTGTTGCCTTTCAGGATGTGTGATATTGTGCAAAGAACAGAAAAGGGGTACAAGATAATTGGAATGGAATAGAGTAGAGTAGAGTAGAGTAGAGTAGAGTAGAGTAGAATAGAATAGAATAGAAAATAGGGAAGGGAATGGAATGGAATAGAATAGAATAAGAATATAGATTAGAATAGAATAGAAAATATGGAAGGGAAGGGAATAGAATAGAATAAGAATATAGATTAGAATAGAATAGAATAGAATAGAATAGAATAGAATAGAATAGAATAGAATAGAATAGAATAGAATAGAAAATATGGAAGGGAAGGGAATAGAATAGAATAAGAATATAGATTAGAATAGAAAATATGGAAGGGAAGGGAAGGGAATAGAATAGAATAAGAATATAGATTAGAATAGAATAGAAAATATGGAAGGGAATAGAATGGAATAGAATAAGAATATAAAATAGAATAGAATAGAATAGAAAATATGGAAGGGAAGGGAATGGAATAGAATAGAATAGAATAAGAATATAGATTAGATTAGATTAGATTAGAATAGAAAATATGGAAGGGAAGGGAAGGGAATGGAATAGAATAGAATAAGAATATAGATTAGAATAGAACAGAAAATATGGAAGGGAATGGAATAGAATAGAATAGAATAGAATAGAATAAGAGAATATAGAATAGAATATAGAATAGAATAGAGTAAAGTAGAGTAGAATATACAATAGAATATAGAAAATAGATTAGAATAGAATAAGAGAATATAAAATTGGAGAATATAGAATAGAATACAGAATAGAATATACCTGTAGAATAGAAGTAGACTAGAGTAGAGTTTAATTATGGAATGGAATGGAATAGAATAGAAGTAGAGTAGAAGTAGAGTAGGAGTAGAGTAGAGTAGAATTATGGAAAGGAATGAAATGGAATAGAGTAAAGAATAAGAATTAGAATAGAGTAGAATTATGGAATGGAACGGAACAGAACAATAGAATAGAATATGGATAGAATATGGATAGAATGGAATGGAACAGAACGGAAGAGAACAACAGAATGGAATGGAATGGAATGGAACCTTGGAGGTCTTCTAGTCCAACCCCCTGCTCAGGCAGAAAACCCCATACACATATTTAATTGCAGGCATGGAAGATGCAAATTGGCTCATTATTTCCTTCAAACTCAACTTTTTTCCCTACCTTATTTATTTTTTTCACATGCTACTTTGGTGGCCCAGGTTATTATAGCCAGCACAATCTCTTGGTTTAATAGTTCAAAATGCCATTGGGGAGCCCATGGGGGGGGGGAAAGGCTTTTTTTTATTGGTCATCCTCAACTGTGTTGATACAAATTGCCTGTAGTAACAGAATAGCATAGCTGGAAGGAACCTTGGAGGTCTTCTAGTCCAGCCTCCTGCTCAAGCCGACTAGGTAGGCAAACAGGAATGCTTGTTCGTTCAAGTGGGGGCTGATAAAAGATTGAGGCCTCTGTTCCTTTCACCACCTAGAGCACGGGTAGGCAACTTTGGCTCTTTTATGACTGGTGGACTTCAACTCCCAGAATTCCTCAGCCAGCATGGCTCAGCTTGGAAACCTCTCCCTTTCCCCTCAGCATGGCTGGTTCAGGGATTCTGGGAGTTGAAGTCCGCAAGTCATGAAGGGGCCATAGTTCCCCCATGCTGGCTCAGGAATTCTGGGGTTGAAGTCCAGAAGTCATGAAGGGGCCACAGTTCCCCACGCTGGCTGAGGAATTCTGGGAGCTGAAGCCCGCGAGTCATGAAGGGGCCATAGTTCCCCCATGCCGGCTGAGGAATTCTGGGGTTGAAGTCCGCGAGTCATGAAGGGGCCAAGGTTCCCGCATGCTGGCTCAGGAATTCTGGGGTTGAAGTCCGCGAGTCATGAAGGGGCCAAGGTTCCCGCATGCTGGCTCAGGAATTCTGGGAGTTGAAGTCCACGAGTCATAAAAGAGCCAAGGTTGCCTACTCCTGCTCTAGGCCTAGGCCCCTTCATGACTCGTGGACTTCAACTCCCAGAATTCCTCAGCCAGTGTGGGGGAACTATGGCCCCTTCATAACTGGTGGACTTCAACTCCCAAAATCCCTGAGCCAGCCATGCTGAGGGGAAAGGGAGAGGGTTCCAAGCTGAGCCATGCTGGCTCAGGAATTCTGGGAGTTGAAGTCCATGAGTCACAAAGGGACCATCGTTCCCCCATGGTGGCTCAGGAATTCTGGGAGTTGAAGTCCGCGAGTCATAAAAGAGTTAAGGTTGCCTACCCCTGGCCTAGGACATCTTAGAGAACGGCAACAGTGAAAAAAGAGTTTTGTGTTTTCCAGAGAGCTGATGGAGACAGAAGAGAAGACAGGCAGCCCCGTTGCCACAGTGAAGGCAGCTCAGACGGTAAGTGCCCTTACACAGAACCTACTCACTGCCTCGCTGTTTATCTCAGCCAGCTTTCCACACATCGTGTTAAGCCGCAGGGAGTGCTGGACTGACAATCGCCACAGGGACGGAAATTTCCCGTTGCTGAGCAAACCGATCGTTCGGTGGGTCACCCCCAATTTTAGGACCTTTTTGCCAAGGCTCTTCAGCCAATCTGCCTTTCCCCCAGTGAGTTTGCTGGTCAACAGCTGGCTAGGAAGGTTGCAAACGGCAATTGACATTGCCCCGGGTTGCAGCAACCGTTGTAAGTTCATGCCAGTTTCCAAGCAAAGCGTGCGGATTTTGATCACGTAACCATGGGGATGCTGAGATGGTCGTAAGTGCGAGCCCTGGTCAGAAATCAGTTTTTTTTTCTGGGCTGTTGCTAAATGAACGGTTGGAAGTTGAGGACTGCCTGTATCTGTTAAATAACCCACAATTGGCTGAGTACAGACAGCACCCCATGGCTGTGAAAATGTAGTTGATGATGACGACAACAACAACAACAAAATAATAATAATAGTAATAGTAATAATAATAATAATAACAACAACAACATAACACCCCAGACTTAATAATTGTCGATAAGAAAGACAAAAAAGTCTGGATAGTGGACGTGGCAGTGCCTGGAGACAGCAGAATAGATGAGAAAAAACTGGAGAAGATAACAAAATATAAAGACCTACAAATAGAAATAGAAAGACTGTGGCAAAAGCAAGCAAGGGTAGTACCAATAGTCATAGGCGCCTTGGGTGCAATCCCAAAACAACTGGAGCACCACTTGAACACCATTGGCATTGACAAATTCGCTATTAGTCAATTGCAAAAGGCGGCCTTATTAGGAACTGCTTCCATCCTGCGACGATATCTGTAATACCATCAAACATCCACATCTGCCTATCCCAGGTCCTGGGTAAGGACTCGATAGGTAGACAAAATGCTAAATCCAGTCTGAACATCTGGCTGACTGTGCGATGATCCATAATAATATCATCATCATCATCATCTTTGTGTGTTCCTTCCCATATGTAGAATCCAGGAACAAAAGACCAGATTCCAAAAATGATAAAGATTTTAAGTGGGGAAATGGCCATTGAATTGCACCTGCAGTTTTTAATACGAAACAACAACACGGACCTCATGATTCTAAAAAACACTAAGGTAAGGCCTCTATGTGTATGTGAGAGAGGGGGGAGGGAGGGAGAGAGTGTGTTTGTTTTGTGGCTTGCCTGAAGGCTGAATAACACACCTTAAAAGACTTGCAGAAGGTTGAAGATGCTATCATAGATGATGTTACCTTGTTAGGTAATGAAATATCTGCAAGAAAACCTTGAGGATTCTTTTCTTGCCCTACTTTTTTCCTTCCCAATGACATATCTCCGATGTAGACCAGGACAACCTCTTTTTAAATTATGAAAATTCAAAGAAAAGCTGACAGGCAGTATTCAGATATATTCCCCAGGCACGTTGGCAGTTCATGTGGTCTACAGCCATATCATCCTGCATGCATAGAACAAGTTAAAATTGTGGCAAAATTCTTCCTTTGGAGATGAGACTAACTTCTAGTTTTATTCTGAAATCAGACTGGTTTAAATCCTTACAGTGTTATCGTTAGAAATAGGTATTCACCTTTTTGCTTCGTCTGTTTGCAAGTGGCCGAGATCGCAGGTTAATTCCTCAAAGGCGGAATCTCTAAGGAGGGTGGAAATTGTCCACCCTCCATCCAACATGAAATGTAAAGCTGCTTTATGTAGCTTGATCAGTTTTACTCAACTCTGGCAGCTTTAAGATCCGTGGACTTCAACTCCCAGAATTCCCCAGCCAGCATGTGGAGATTCCACGTTGAGGAATTAACCTGGATCTCATGGCTGGTTGGGGAATTCTGGGAGTGAAAAGTCCACGAATCTTAAAAGTTGCTAAGGTTGAACAATATTGATCTTGATGCTCAATATGTCCAAATTCATCCATTTTTTTTCTTAGAAGAACTATTCCCTATTTTTTTAATTGAATTGTTCCAGCAGAACATTTTTAGCATAAAATAGGATGCTGGAGATTCTTAGCCATCCAGGTTATAGTTATGCCACAGTGTGAAAAAAGAGTTTTGTGTTTTCCAGAGAGCTGATGGAGACAGAAGACTGGGGCAACTGGACTTCCTTGTTTTTCTTTGAAGACATTTTGCTTCTCATCCCAGAAGCTTCTTCAGCTCTGACTGGAGGGTGGGGAATGGAAGGATTTATACGCCTTGCAGACAGCTGGTCATTTGCCTTCTTTTAGAGAGCCGTTGAAGCCACCTGGAGGTCATCTAGGTCAAAATTGAACAGCCCTCCCTCAACAGAGGGGGAGGGATACAATATCATGTATCTCCAGTCTACAACACGGTCCTTTCAGTGGTTCTAAGAAGGCTCCACACCCATTTTCACCACTCAGGTCACCCTGAGGGCACAGATAAACCTCCAAGTGGCCTCAACAACCCTCTAAAAGAAGGCAAATGACCAGCGGTCTGCAAGGCGTATAACTCCTTCCATTCCCCACCATCCAGTCAGAGCTGAAGAAGCTTCTGGGATGAGAAGCGAAACGTCTTCCCAAAAAAAAACAAAGTCCAGTTGCCTCCTGAAAAAAAAAAAAGCACCTTTGGGACTGATCAATATTTTATTGCTCTTAGGATATCTATTGTGTAGTAGAAGAAGAAATAAATGAGTTTGGTGATAAAATGAGGGATGTGAGAGATTAAGAATTAGAACTGATAATTTTATGTTTTAAATTTACATTATTGTAATTGTAAACTGGTAAAGTTATAATACAGGTTTAATAGTGATAGAAATGTATAGAAATGGAATATTTAAAGGTATTACGTTAACTGAGGGGAATAGAGAGGGGATAGTGAAGTTTATTGAGTTGCGTTGTTTATATATATTTTTACTTTTGAATGTATGACCACCCAACCATCACGATGGGTCCTGAGTACTTTTTCTTAAGAATTTAAAAAAAAATCAATAAAATGTCTTTAAAAAAAAAAAAAGCACTTTTGGGCTATGATGCTGTACAGTAATGGAAACAGGCCATTTTTAGCCCAGTCACCGGGAAGTGGACATCGAAATCCTGAATTTAGAGTTTTCGAAATGAAGGATGTATCTGGAATTCCCACGATGGTTTTTTTTTTTTTTTTTTTTTTTTGAAATCCCTCCGTTCAGCTTTTCAAGATTCAAGACAGACCCAACCCTGCGCTACAAATGATATTTTGCCAGCCTCTGTTGTGTCCTTTTGTGTTGTTGTGACCTTCTGCTCTCCTCTTTCTCCAGGATGCGGTGCGGAATTCTGTGTGTCATACCGCCACTGTCATCGCCAATTCCTTCATGCATTGTGGAACAACCAGCGACCAGTTCCTCAGGTAACACCACATAGCGGGGCAGAATAATGAGTCTTTGACCAATGGGCAATAGGCTGGCAGAGAAGGAAGTGTTGCACTTTGCACGCGGACCAGGAACAGACTTTCTGGGAACTTCTGTGGCGTGCGTCAGATCAATCTGTATACACTCGTACCTTCATACTCCACTTACCATATATGCCGGTGTACAAGGCGACCCGGCGTATAAGACAACCCCCGTCTTTGTCGCCGAGCTGTATTCCTAGAACGTCATCTTATACGCCGGAAACTACCAGTATTTCTGGCGTATAAGATGACTCGGCGTATAAGACAACCCCCGTCTTTGGTGCCGATTTTAGCGCTTGCGGAAGTCGCTTTATATGCCAGCATATACAGTACTTCAAAACTCATCAGATTCAATATTTGATGTGTTTTGAAGCAGAACTGCTGTCCCGGCGCTCCTCTTTCTCCTGGGAGTTGATACTCAAGGAAGAGCTTGCTCATGTTGGCTGGCTCGTGACTCACTATTTGTGATGACCCAGGGCACAGCACAGAGGCAATGCAGTCAGCTGGCAATTCAAATTGCCCTTTAATTGCTCCAAATTTTCCCCAAATGCTCCCCCATTTCTGGCAAGGCTCCAAACAAAGGAACACACACCTCTGGCTGCAAGTTGTTTCACATACAATCTGAGAAGGAGAGGAATTTACTCAAGGCCACGGAGATAAGAAAGAATGACACATACAACATAAACCTAAGGAGTCTGTGTAAATGCACACTTGCCTGAGCAGTTTCAGAAGGGAAGCCAAAATACAGTCCGGGTTCTTCAAACATCCAAGCCACGTTGTCAGCCAGTCCAATGGTCAGAGTTTCCGGGGTTTCCAAGCAGAAGTCACAGAACAAGAGATCAGCAACAACACACACAAAACTCCAAGGAATCAGCGTTTGTTCCCGACAAATGCCTCTCCCCACAGCATCTCCTTAAGTCTCAGTCTCCAGGTGTGCCTTGTGGAGAGGGGCGGGACGCTCTCCTCCTGAGTAGCTGAGCCTGCCTACGGTTGTTCCCTCCTCCTCTCCACTCTCTGTGCTCTAGGATCAGGTGGGGGTGGCCTTTGCTCATCACCTGAGCTCTGCCTCTCCTGTTCAGCCTGTCCCACACCTGAAGGGCCCTGGCCTGCCTCGGCCTGCTCTTCCCCACATTCCTCTGAAACCACAGACCCCTCTCCCTCAGGGTCCTGATGGAGGTCTTCATTTGACCGACCTGGGAAGGACAGAAGGCTGAGACAACCTTGCGCCGGTTAGGATCGAACTACTGACAGTGGACAGAGTCAGCCTGCAGTACTGCACTCTAACCACTGCTTAAACGACCCAGATTTAATTTTCCATTTTCTTTCCGCAGAGATAATTTGGAGTGGCTTGCGAGAGCTACCAACTGGGCCAAGTTTACCGCTACGGCCAGCCTTGGTGTCATTCATAAGGTAATAAGACCTTTTTGTTGTTGTTATTGCACTGGATCTGATTCTCTCCCCCCCCCCCCAGCCTCTCTCAACCCCTCGGTGATCATGAAATGATTGAAGTCCCCTCTCTCCAGATTGCAATTCTGACTTACCTTTCAGACAAGGATGAGGCGAGTTATTGAGCTATCTCAGCTGATACATAATTAGGGTATTTTTACCTTGAATGTACACCCTGTCAGCCCAAATATGGGAGAAAGAAATCTTCTTTCTTTTTTCTTTTTCTTTTGCCGGTATCAGCTCAATCTAGAGCCATCCACAAGCAGCAGTCGACATCATTTTACATTTACAAAAGAAAAAGAAAAAAGAAAGAAGATTTCTTTCTCCCATATTTGGGCTGACAGGGTGTACATTCAAGGTAAAAATCTCCTCCCCCTGTCTCTCTCCTGATAGCTAACAGAGTGGGAGAGAACCTGTGGCTTAGAGGTTATAACAACTGCCTAACATGCAGATAAGCCCAGGTTCGAATCTCAGAAGAGTAAGTCTGGCTGAAGAGAGTTAATGGAACTCGAAATAGCTATACCAGTTCTCTCTTTATTCTTTGTTAGCAACCTAAAAATTAGGGTATTGTATACTTTTGGTTCCTTGCACACCCCTTCATGATTTGGGAATGTGACATACATTTATTATGGGAAGGAATTTTTACAAGTCCACGCTCGAGCGCATTTATATCTAGTGGGGATCATGGGAGAATGAAAGAAAAAAGCTTTGAATGGGCCAGATGTGATTGTTAGGAGAAAGCATATGGTTACAGGGTGTAAGCCAGGGGTCTTCAAACTTGGCCCTTTTATGACTTGTGGACTTCAACTCCCAGAATTCCTCAGCCAGGCACGCCTGGCTGAGAAATTCTGGGAGTTGAAGTCCGCAAGTCATGAAGGGCCCTAGTTCCCCCACGCTGGCTGAGGAATTCTGGGAGTTGAAGTCCGTGAGTCATGAAGGGGCCCTAGTTCTCCCACGCTGGCTGAGGAATTCTGGGAGTTGAAGTCCGTGAGTCATGAAGGGGCCCTAGTTCCCCCACGCTGGCTGAGGAATTCTGGGAGTTGAAGTCCGTGAGTCATGAAGGGGCCCTAGTTCCCCCACGCTGGCTGAGGAATTCTGGGAGTTGAAGTCTCCGAGTCATGAAGGGGCCCTAGTTCCCCCACGCTGGCTGAGGAATTCTGGGAGTTGAAGTCCGTGAGTCATGAAGGGGCCCTAGTTCCCCCACGCTGGCTGAGGAATTCTGGGAGTTGAAGTCCACAAGTCATAAAAGGGCCAAGTTTGAAGACCCGTGGTGTAAGCATTTAAATGGGATCCGCCACTTATAATAGAAACGGTAACTTTAATACATTCCTTTTCCTCCCAAGAGTTCAGTTCAGTTAACAAAACAAAGCAACAGGCCCAAACAATGTTAAGTTACAAGTAGTCCTTGACTTATGACCACAATTGAGCCCCCAATTTCTGTTAAGTGAGACATTTGTTAAGTGAGTGGATACTTTCTTGCTGTATTGTTGCTGTAGTTGACACGTTCATAAGACGGTTGTTAAGTGAATCTGGCTTCCCCATTGATGGTCAAAAGGTCGTAAAAGGGGATCACCTGACCTTGGGACACTGCAACCGTCACAAGTGTGAGTCAGTGGCCAAGTGTCCGAATTTGGACCACATGATCATGGGGATGCGACAAAGGTCATAAGTGTGACAAACGGTCATAAGGTGATTTTTTTCCAGTGCCATCGTCACATTTGTTGTGGAAAAACCCAATGAAAAAGACAAGAGACAGCAGCACAAAACCATCATTCTTACCTTAAGATTCAGAGGTTTATTTTGCTAATGATTTGGAACATACCAAGCGTAATAACAAAACATCACTTACATTAATAACCCGTTGCAATGAGGACCACGTGGCATAGCACATTCCAAAAGGACAGCTATAGGCCAATGGCAAATCAATCAGGTGCAGACCCGACTCTTTATACCCTTTCTCGTTCTAAGACTGTAGTCTAGTGGTTCTCAACCTTTTTAATGCCGCGACCCCAACCGGTCGTAAGTCGAGGACTACCCAACCGGTCGTAAGTCAAGGACTACCCAACCGGTCGTAAGTTGAGGACTTTCCCTGCCCAGGAGCGCCATGCATGATGGTGCTGCCCCCTGCGCCGGCTGAGGCGTAGCTAGCAAGCGGCAGAGACGGAGCAGGCCAACCAACGGCTGGGCCACCAGCTGGCCCAGCCCAAGTGAGGCAAGACACCCGCCGGGCCCCACGCACACCAGCAACTCTCCCTGCGCCTGCCGGCCTCCCACCTCCCACCCCTGGCCCCCTTTTACTTACATTTTTAGTAGTTGCTCAGCAGGGAGGGGTGGAAACTTCCAGACAGCTCGCCTTCGCTGCAGACAACTTGCAGCACTGTTTGCAGACTGGGACTTTTGGCGGGCTCAGCAGGGCAGAGACAGCCTGGGCAATTCCTATTGGCTTTTGAAAGCCAATAGAATTAGACTCTATTCAAGAGAGTCTATTCTATTGGCTTTCAAAAGCCAATAGAATAAAAGGGAGGAGCACAGCTAAGGAAAAGGGGAAAAAAATGGCGGACTGCGTTGTTTGGCGACCCCCATGAAATGGTCGTTCGACCCCAAATGGGGTCCCGACCCACAGGTTGATAACCGCTGGCCTAAACCTAAAAGAACAATAGCCTCACATGGAAAAGGTCGCTAAAGGAACCGTTGTAAGTCAAGGACTAACTGTATGTATTAAAATGGCGTAATGACTTCCTGGATTTCTAAGGTTGCCCAATGGGGGGGGGGGGAAATTACTCTCTTAAAAGCTATCTTGTAACAATTTTTTAAGGCAGGAAAAAGAGATTTTTTTTTTTAGAAAGGTGGTGGAAGGCGAAAGAATGGATTTTCACCGGCCTTTTGTTCTATTCTGCTGGCTTCCTAGGGTCACGAAAAGGAAGCCCTTCAGCTGATGGCCACGTACCTGCCCAAGGACACCTCTCCGGGCTCTGCCTACCAGGAAGGGGGCGGTCTCTACGCCCTGGGGCTCATCCATGCCAACCACGGAGGCGACATCATTGACTACCTGCTCAACCAGCTGAAGAACGCCAGCAACGACGTACGTGCCACCACCACGCCTAATGGCAGGTCCAGCGGAAACCTTAGGCCAGGCAGGGCTGCGTTCCTTGGGCTGCTGAGACTTGGCCCAGGGCTCTGTTCCCTTATCCTGGACATGAAAAGTGCTCTTAAATCACAAAACCATTCCAAAGATCTCATGAGGGGTCCTTGGTGCTGCCTGAGCTGGATTGTTTTCTTGCAGACGTTTCATGACCGAAGTAGGGAACATCATCAGTGCTAGAAGTGGAGGGGGGAGTTGCGCTGATGATGGTACCTAGTTTGGGTCATGAAACGTCTGCAAGGAAACAACTAAGCTCAGAGAGCACCAAGGACCACACAGTTCTCCTCCTCCTCCTCTTTCCTCCTCTTTTCTCCTCCTCTCACCCCCACCTCCACAAACCCACTCCCTTCCAGCACTGATGACGTTCGCTAGTTGGGTCATGAAACGTCTCCAAGAAAACAACCAAGCTCAGAGAGCATGAAGGACCCCACAGTCCTTTCCCTCTCCTCCTCCTCCTCCTCCTCCTCCTCCTCCTCCTCCTGGCACTGATGATGTTCCCTAGTTGGGTCATGAAACATCTGCTAGAAAACAACTAAGCTCAGAGACCCCCAAAACCCCCATAGTCGTCCTCCTCTTCCTCCTCCTCCTCCTCCTCCTCCTCCTCCTCCTCTTCTCTTTCCTCCTCCTCCTCCCATCCACAAACCCACTCCTTTCCAGCACTGATGATGTTCCCTAGTTTGAGTCATGAAACATCTGCACGAAAAAAACCCCACCAAGCTCAAAGACCATCAACAAACCCCTCATTTCAACCCTGAGCTACCAATATTCTCCTGTATTACTAGAAAATCAAATGCCCAGGGTCACTGTGAATGAAGAACAGAAGCTTAAGAGAAAAAAGGTTGGGGTATTGTAGCAGTGAAGATGTCGGAACAGAAGGAGGGGACCAGGTTCTCGCCCTCCCCCCCCCCCAGCCACGGAAGCTCTCTGAGGGATCTTGGGCCAGAACACTCCCCCTCAGCTCATTAACCAGGGTGGGGTAGTAGGCAAAGTGTTGAACCAGCAGGGAGACCTACCATAGTTGTAATCCCTCTCCAGTCCCAGGACGACTTTGGGCAGGCCCAACCTATCTTACAAGGTTGTTGTGAAGAAAAATGGCAGAGAAGGGTACGTAACGGTAGTCCCTGGAGCCTGCCCACTAGTGTTGTACGTTGTGACGGTCGCAAAACGGGTAACTCGTGTGACTGACTGGCATTTGCAAACCTTTCTGAGACGGTCATTAAGCAGAGATGGCCGTCGTGAAACAAGGGCAGCGGTCATTAAGCCCCTCATAATTAGCTAGGGCCCGGTTTTGCTGAAAACCAGATATCAACATTCAGGTCGAGAATCCAAATAGAACTCCGGATTCATTCCGTGTCCAAAAATCTTAATTGCTTATTGAATACACCGCATGGTTATGTCGAAGTAAAACCAACTCTGAGGTTCCCACGCCAGTTCATAGATTTAAGCAATAATTTTCCCAGCCAAAACCCCCAACCTCTTAACATTAGTTCCTATCAAGTCCACTTTGTTATGGGAACTGTCTGCTTCGAATCCACACCTGTTCTGGTGTCCTTGACAAGGCTTCAGGCTCTCACGGTCTTCAGCTGAAGTGAAGAGGTTTCATTTCTCCATTTAACCCACTTGAAAGTAATATCTCTCCCCCTCCCTTAAGCACAATGAAACGCAGAGGCACGTAGCTGCCAAAGTTTCATTCTTGACACCAGAAGTAACTTCCGCTTTTCAGCAGAACTGTCCTAAAAAGTCCGGTTTTCAGCAAAAAAAAAAAAAAGTCGCTGTGGGGTGCTCCGAGCAGCCATAAACGCCAGCTGTGTTGCCCAGCGCAAAAGTTGTGGTCACAGGATGGGGTGTGTGTGTCTGTGTCACAACTTTGAAACCTGGAAGGTCGGTAAGCAACCTGTTGTCATGGTTCCGACAGATGAAACTCTTCAAAGAACTTCGAGGCATTGTTTACCTTGAAGAATCTTTATTCGAGAAGCATAGCATCGGCACTGACATAGCCAAAGTCAAAATCTGAATCCCCCTCCCCTGAGCACATAGTATCAAAGCACAATTCCCTCCTCTAATTTACAGTCATAAATCACATTCTCCAATTAGTTTGAAAGGCAGGCTTTCTTTCCAGTTCTCCAGCCCTGCCAATTCTTATCATCTCTTCTTTCAATAACCTTGGTTCTCACACTAGGTCCAGTATTGTTATGTCTAGCTAAACTCTCATGTACATTCCTCCTCCTCCCCTCCCAGTGTCATCTAATTCTAACTCTTAACTCTATGAGTAAAGCACAAGAAGGAAAATGGTTGCAACTCCATATGTTGTCAAAGCAAGAACATCCGAAGTTAGCAGCGTTAACACCTATTGTAAATCGAAGATTACTTGTATAACATCTTGAGCTCTTAACCTAACAGTTAAAAAAAACCCCGTTATTGGATTAGGAGACATCCAGATTTTAAGTCCGTCCGCAGACAAGGTTTGAAGTTGAGCAAGAAGTTGAAAAGCGGTTCCTTCAATTCCCAGATTTGGCTGCCTTCTCTCCAGGATTGGAGCCCAAAGGGTCTTCTTGCTTATTATTATTTTATTTTATTTTGCAGATAGTTCGGCACGGGGGAAGCCTGGGGCTGGGCTTAGCTGCCATGGGGACAGCACGTCAAGACGTCTATGATCTCCTCAAAACCAATCTGTACCAAGATGACGCAGTGACCGGTCAGTTTCTGGCATCTAAGAATCTTAAGATTCTTGGTGTTCATGGCCTTGTGTTTTATGATGGTTGTTATAGTAGTCAGAATAGACCTGGAAGGGGCCAAAATTTCTGCTTATTTGAAGGATCATTCACAAGAAAGATACATCTCGATGTGGAGAAGATGGATAAATTATGTACAGAATAAATATGGGCTTAGAAAGTATCATTTAGTTTTTGAATAACTTACAGTTTAAAGTGGGAATTGTTTATGTTGTTATTTTTGTTTTTCTTTGAAATCTTCCTGTATTTGAGTTAAAGTGTTTTAGGGATTTGGTTATTGGTATAGTTGGATAAGCTTAGTTAGAATTTGTTTGCTTATTTGTAACCCTGTAATCAGCTCTGGGAAGTGAGGGGGGGGGTTAGGGTTAGGGTGGGGGGGAGGGAGGGAGGGATATTGTAATAAAATAGAAAATTTGTATAAAACTTTTCAATTAAAAAAAAAAAAAGAATAGAGCTGGAAGGGACCTTGGAGGTCTTCTACTCCAGCCCCCTGCTGAAGCAGGAGAACCTATACTAGACATGTCAAACTCGCAACGTCACGTGACATTGCGCAACGTATCGGGTTTATCTGTGTCCTCGGGGTCACCTGAGTGGTGTAAATGGGTGTGGAAACTTTTTGGAACTGCTGAAAGGAAGGGGCCATAATTCCCCCACGCTGGCTGAGGAATTCTGGGAGTTGAAGTCCACGAGTCATAAAAGAGCCAAGGTTGCCTAACCCTGGTATAGGGCTTCCTGCCTGAGCAGGGGGTTGGACTAGAAGACCTCCAAGGTCCCTTCCCACTTGATTGTTCTGTTAATTTAAAACCACCCATCTCTGAGGGACAGCTGGCTGCGGAATTCTGGGAATTGAAGTCCACGCCACTTCAAATTGCTGGTTAATGACCGACTTGAGAGTCTGTCAGATCAAAGAAGTCATCTATCTTTTTTTTTCCCCAATATAATTTTTATTATGACTTTTATTCGCCAGTAGCATAAAAGATGAAAGTATGTAAGCAAAGAATAGGGAATCCTCCATCCGTCTTGATTCCGCTTTATTCTTTCCCACCTGAAAGGCGAAGCTGCCGGTCTGGCTCTGGGCCTGGTGATGCTGGGATCCAAAAACGCCCAGGCCATCGAGGACATGGTGGGCTATGCCCAGGAGACCCAGCACGAGAAGATTTTAAGGGGCTTGGCGGTGGGCATCGCCCTGGTGATGTACGGTCGGATGGAGGAAGCCGATGCCCTCATAGAGAGCCTCTGCAGAGATAAGGTGAGTTTTTTTCCCCCTCTTTCTCAGTGCTCTTTTCTTTTTTTTTAGAAAGAACTGCCAATATTTGACTTTTGAGCATCTATTCCCCTACCTGGTGCTTTCTGGGAGATGACTAGGGGTTACGAAGGGCCATTTTGGTCCAGTGGTTCAAGCACCAGGCTAGAAAGCAGGAGAGCAAGAGTTCAAGTCCTACCCTAGCCGTGAAAGAATGACTTTGGGCCGATCACCAGGAGACGGGGAATTCTAGTCCTGCCTTAGCAATGAAATCTGACTGGGTGACTTTGGGCCGATCACCAGGAGACGGTGAGTTCTAGTCCTGCCTTAGGCATGAAAGCTGCCTGGCTGTCTTTAGGCCGATCACCAGGAGATGGTGAGTTCTAGTCCTGCCTTAGGCATGAAAGCCGGCTGGGTGACTTTGTACCAGTCACCAGGAGACTGAGAGTTATAGTAGCATCTTAGACAGGAAAACAGCTAGGTGACTTTGGGCCAGCCAGCAGGAGATGGTGAGTTCTAGTCCCGCCTTAAGCATGAAAACAGCTAGGTGACTTTGGGACAATCCCCAGGAGACGGTGAGTTCTAGTCCTGCCTTAGGCATGAAAGCCGGCTGGATGACTTTGGGCCAATCACCAGGAGACGGTGAGTTCTAGTCCTGCCTTACGCATGAAAGCTACCTGGCTGTCTTTGGGCCAATCACCAGGAGATGGTGAGTTCTTGTCCCGCCTTAGGCATGAAAACAGCTAGGTGACTTTGGACCAATCCCCAGGAGTCGGTGACTTCTAGTCCCGCCTTAGGCATGAAAGCCGGCTGGGTGACTTTGGGCCAATCACCAGGAGACGGTGAGTTCTAGTCTCACCTTTAGGCAGCTGGGTGGCTTTGGGCCAGTCCCTCTCTGTCAGTCCAACCCACCTCACACAGAGTTGTTGTTGTGGGGAAAATTGGAGAGAAGAAAAAGAAAACAACAGCCTAACCAAGGAATCACCAAGAAGAAAACAACAATCCCTACCAACACTGATAAGAAAAGCTATTAGTATATAAACAGAGCAACCCCGCCTCCCTCTTGCACTGATGCTGTTTCCTAGTTGGGTCGTGAAACGTCTCCAAGAAAGTAGCCCAGCTCAGAGAGCACCGAGGACCCCACAGTTCAACCCCGAGCTACCGATATTTTCTTTTATCGGTTTCTAATCAATCTTATTAATTCATCCCGATGAAGCCTTCCCTGGCATGGCTTTGGATAGAGATCTTTCTAGGCCTTCCTGGAGATCAATTTGTGGGCATAAACAGTGATCCCGGCCCTGAATTTGACCCTGTTTTTTCCTTTTCTTTTTTCCCTCCCCAGGACCCAATTCTCCGCCGTTCGGGGATGTATACCGTCGCAATGGCTTATTGCGGCTCAGGAAACAACAAAGCCATCAGGCGTCTGTTGCACGTGGCGGTGAGAGCTCCTTACTCTGGAGTAAACCGTAGAAATTGGAATGAATGAATGAATGAATGTAGTCCTCAACTTACAACTGTTCATTTCGTGACGGTTCGAAGTTACAACGGCCCTGGAGAGAGTGACTTACGATTGTTTTTCACACTCAGCGACCGTTGCAGCATCCCCAGGGTCACATGACCAAAATCCAGATGCTTAGCAACTGACATGGACTTATGACAGTTGCAGTCAGCCTGCGGTGTCCCTGGGTTCGTGGGATCCCCTTTTGCGACCAACTGACAGTGGGGAAGCCAGATTCACTTAACAACCATGTTATATTAGGCCGATCCCCAAAAATCAAATTGGGGCTTACTTTCGGGGGGGGCTTGCTTTTGGGGAAACACAGCATCTGGCTGACGATCTTAACTGGGGCTTATTTTGGGGGTAGGGCTTATACTACGAGCATCCTGAAAAATCAGGCTTGTTTTCCAATTAGGATTTATTTTCAGGGAAACAAGTAATAATTATTCAGGAAACGAGTAATAAATCCTCTGCGCGAGTGATTTCCATATATTTAGCCTAATTTCTGCTCCTTTTTTTTTTTTCCTTTTTCGTAGGTGAGCGATGTGAACGATGACGTCAGACGGGCGGCTGTGGAATCTCTGGGCTTTATTTTGTTCAGGTACAATCGCCATTTTCCCGCAACCCGGTCGGAGCCAGATTTTTTTTTGTCTCTTGACGTTCCGAGTATTGGTTTGTCCTGTGTAAAGCGGTTGGGTTTTTTTTTGTTGTTGTTGTTGTTGTCGTTGTTGAGACTGGCTGGGAAGCTCTGGTTCCGATTTCCAGCGATGGTCTCCAGTTCGCACGAGAGGACCGTTCCTTGGTGCTTGCGCGAAACCTCCGCGAAAAAGCTGGCTCGGTTGATCAAATATTGTCGGCTGGGAAAAAAAAATATTTCGGAGTTCTTGTGGGTGGGATTTTAAAAAGCGTGGGGGAAGGGGAGAAATCTTCCATGTTTAAAGTCAGGATGGGGGAGGGAAGGAGGACTGTAGGGTCCTTAGTGGTCTCTCAGCTGGATTGTGGCTTGTTTTCTTACAGACGTTTCATTACCCAACTAGGTAACATCATCAGTGAGAGAAGGGAGTGGGGTTTGTGGAAAGGAGGAGAGAAGAGGACTCTCTCGCTTCTCTAGAACAGGGGTGTCAAACTCAATTTCATTGAGGGCCTCATCAGCATTGCGGTTGCCTTTGGGGGAGGCGGGGGTGTGTGGCCAGGGTGTGTGTGGCCTACTGGGTGGGTGTGGATGGAGTGGGTATGGCTTATTGGGTGGGCCTGGCCAGCTTTACATCGTTCGATTCAAGGGGGCCTGTGGGGGCCTGGGCAGGAGTGGGACAGATCTGAGGGTCTCTGGCAGAAGGGGGTGGGACCGGGGCAAACGCCAAGGCATGGTCCACTGGAGGAGCCTCACTGCCTGCTGAAACCCCTTCCCCGGAGCCCATCAAGCCGGATATGTGAAGTAGGTGAGGGCCATTTGCTGGCCACTTCCAGGCGATGGTGCATTTCTTCATTCCTCACAAAGGGTGACACCTCCCCAGCATGCACCCAGGGGCCGGGGCTGGTTCCTCGCTGTTTCCAGACGGCCTTGTGGAGCTAAGACTGAATGGGTTTCAGCATAGAGGGCCACCACAAAATTGTACATTGGCTCCCGGCCGACCTGGGCCAGGGCCAAGGCAGCGGGGGCCGTTCCCTCACTGTTTCCAGGATGGCTTTGCGGGCCACATGAAACCACTTTGCGGGCCACAACCGGGCCCCGGGCCTTGTGTTTGACATGTCTGCTCTAGAAGGTCAACTGGGAGGACATTAGAAATTCAGAACTACAGTAGTGGCCAAAACTGTGGAAACCTTTTGGGGAAAGTGTCCAGTAGAAATGCCACCTTTGGTTGAGTTTTCACCCATTTTTATTCTAATTTCTTTATAACTGTAGCCTTGTTCACTTAATAACACTATTTTACATCGCTTTCTGGGTGACCAGTCAGCTCTTTGCACCATGCCTTTGATTTTACTATGTTTTACAAGCTCACCAAATGAAAGAACACAAAAAACCCCAACCAACTTGATAGCGATCACACAACACACTGACCAGTGTCCTCCTCTCAGCTTCAATACATGACATCAATCACTGGATCCTACTGTGATCTGATTGGCTCATGTCCAAAATAAAATGACACCTGATTGGCTCTCTAAACACTCGTGCTCATTGGCTACAATCAGATGAAGGAAAGCTCGCTGAGATCAACCTAAGCAAGTTATGCTTCCTTTTTTTGGTTATTTGGCTATAACTTTTCATAGAATACAGTACAGAGAATTGAACAAACTTTGCTGCATTACATTCTTGATTAAATTATCTTTCCATTGAGATATAATTTTATAGTACTGCTCCCCCCAAAAAGTGGTGTTATTAGCCATCAAACCTCAAAAATACAACTTTTCCCAAAAGGTTTCCACAATTTTGGCCACTACTGTATATAAAACAGAATTTCTAACAGGGACAGTTACTCTCTCATAGGGTTGTTGCAGGGAAAAAATAAGGCCCAGGAGCATTATGGACATCTGCTTGAGTTGCACAATTAAAAACATAAATCTAATAATAGCTTTGTATTGTTTTTATAGACCTCATTTGCGTCTACAACGGGAGAGACAGATTTGAAATGATTTGATTGACAGCTCCGTCCGTTCCGACGCGTGTTTTGTAACAACTCTTTTTCATTGGTTTGTGGTTTAAATTTTAATTATAAGTGGCTTGTTGTTGTTGTTGTTAATTGTAAAGTCGTGTCTGACCCATCGCGACCCCATGGACAACGTTCCTCCAGGTCTTCCTGTCTTCTACCATCTTCTGGAATCCATTTAAGTTCACACCTACTGCTTCAGTGACTCCATCCAGCCACTTCCTTCTCCATCGTCCTGTTCTTCTGTTGCCCTCCATCTTTCCCAGCATCAGGCTCTTCTCCAATGAGTCCTTCCTTCTCATTAGGTGGCCAAAGTACTTGAGTTTCAACTTCAGGATCTGGCCTTCTAAAGAGCAGTCGGGGTTGATCTCCTGCAGGACTGACCGGTTTGATCGCCTTGTAGTCCAAGGGACTCGCAGGAGTCTTCTCCAGCACCAGAGTTCAAAGGCCTCCATTCTTTGGCGCTCAGCCTTTCTTATGGTCCAACTTTCACAGCCATACATTGCAACTGGGAAAACCATGGCCTGGACTATACGCACTTTTGTTGGCAGGGTGATGTCTCTGCTTTTTAGTATGCTGTCTAGATTTGCCATAGCTTTCCTCCCCAGGAGCAAGCGTCTTTTAATTTCTTGGCTGTAGTCCCCATCTGAGGTGATCTTTGAGCCCAGAAAAATAAAATCGGTCACTACCTCCATTTCTTCCCCATCTATTTGCCAGGAATTGTGAGGGCCGGATGCCATGATTTTGGTTCGTATTTTTCATAAGCATTCGTATTTGATGAGAATGGCGTATAAACGTTTGTAAAAGTAAATAATACATTAAGCTGGTTTTCCATTCCATTCACAGCCGGTGTGGTTTGTGTCAATTGCAGTAGTTATGTTCAGAATTATCATCTCTTTGCTTCAGAGTTGTACTTCGGAAGACGCTTTATGTCAGTAACGAGTAGATTTAACATCTGGGAGATTTAATCCCCAGAAACCCCAAATTCTCATACTTCAAATGAAAGAACAAGGCATGTGTGGGTTTAATGATGAATGCACATTTGGAAAAGGTGGTGTAAAAAAATTTTTTTTTGTACAATATTTTATTAATTTTCCAATTTTACATTTGAATATTTAAAAAGCAACGTGGTGACTCGGTTAGTTAATAGTTCAATAGCAAAATCTTAGTGCAAATCTCAAATTACAACATCAAATATTTCTTCTCTTTCTTCCCTTAACATTTACTGTCTCATATTCAGATTAGTACGTTTCTAATTATATATCAACTCAATAAGAACATCATTATTACATTTATCAATAAATGTTTAGCTTATACATATCTTAATTACAGTTCAATCGTCATAAACAACCCATATCCTGCTGTTGATTTTTACTCAATTTTTAATTTCTTAAATTGGAATATTGATAGGTTGTGTAAATTTTGAAGCAGCGCCTGCATCTGAGAGTTGTTTCTGCTTTTTGAGAATAACATCAACTGCAAATTGATTCGATTTGGAATTGTTTCCGCTATGTGTTCAAAATGCATAGTGATACATATCAGGGGTCCCCAACCTGCGGGCCGTGGCCTGGTGGCGGGCCACAGTCTGCTTGCCACCGGGCCATGGGACAGGCTGGCATGTGTGAGCACACCCCCCCCCCACTCGTGCTACCGCCATGGCTGCCCAGCGTGAAAATAGGACGCCAAGCGGTGCAAAAATGGGCAGCTGCCACGCCTTGGGATGTGAAAATGGGACGCCAAAATGGGATGCCACCGTGCTGCAGGGCGCGAAAACAGGCTGACACTGCGCTACAGGACGCAAATACGGCGGAAACGGGGTGCTGTGCCACGCAAGAAGGGGGCAGGGCTAGCAAGTACCACGCAAGCGTTAGCCCCGCCCCGTTCTGTCACGCGTGTGCTTGCGGCCCCGTGCATTCGCTTGCACACGTGTTTGTAAAATGCTGTCCCCTCCCTTTCCCTCTGGTCTGCCAACTGAGAAAATTTGGTGACCTCTGATATAATAATAATAATAATAATAATAATAATAATACCATCAAACATCCACATCTGCCTATCCCAGGTCCTGGGTAAGGACTCGATAGGTAGACAAAATGCCAAATCCAGTCTGAACATCTGGCTGACTGCAATGATCCATAATAATAATAATAATAATAATAATAATAATAATAATAAAGTTGGAAGGGACCTTGGAGGTCCTCTAGTCCAGCCCCCTGCTCAGGCAGGAAGCCCTATACCATTTTGGACAAATGGCTGTCCAGTCTCTTCTTAAAAACTTCCAGTGTTGGAGCATTCACCGCTTCTGGAGGCAGGCTGTTCCACTGGTTAATTATTCTCACTGTCAGGAAGTTTCTCCTTAGTTCCAGGTTGCTTCTTTCCTTGATGAGTTTCCATCCGTTGCTTCTTGTCCCGCCTTCAGGCGCCTTGGAGAATATGGGTTTGTGTCTGTGGGTATGGCATGTGTATATGTGTGTTGTGTATGGTTTGGGGTGGATATATTCCTCCTTCCGTTATATATTCAAGATGGACAGTATTTAATATTTATTTGTTACGTGTATGTAGGGGTGTGGGTCTATACATATGTTGTATATAGTATGTTTTAGGTGTGTGTCATGTATGTGTTTCACTTTGAGAGCGGGCAACTAAATTTCATTTTTTGATGGGTGCCATTGTGCCCAGTAAAAAAAAAAAATGACAATAAAGGTTGTCTTATCCTGTTTTATCTTATCTTATATATACGTTCTTTTGAGAGCAGGCAACGGAATTTCATTTGAATGTGGGCCAGTCTGCTCACAGTAAAAAAAAAAAACGACAATAAAGTTTATTTATCTCATCTAATTAAAAAAGTATCCTACGGTCGTCACTTTCTCTGTCTCTCCTTTCGGTTTCAGAGAGGGCAGGTAGTCCTCGCCTTACGGCCACAATTGCTAACAAGACAGATGTGAAGTGAACTTTTGCCCCATGTTGTGACTTTCCTTGCCACGGCGGTTAAGCGAATCGCTCCAGTTAGTAACAAGTTTGTGGACTTGCCTCGTCCGAAGGTCGCAAAAGGAGACCGCATGCTGTGGCCGTCATAAATACAAAGCGGTTGGCCAAGCGTCCGAAGTTGGATCACAGCAAGACTGCTGCAACAGTCATAAGTGTGAAAAAAACAGTCCTTTTTTTCCAGCGCCGTTGTAACTTTGAACCGTCGCTAAATGAACGGTTGTAAGTCAGGGACTACCTGTATGGCCCCAAAAAATTGATTTTTTTTTCTCCTGTCATACCCTGTCCAGGCAGCAGAGGTCTCCTTGGAGCCGATGTGTTAGTTGTGTGGCATTGCTCAGCCTAAGTGACTCTCCGTCAAGGCAACCAATGCTGTTTATAAGTGTGTCTGTGTATATATATATATATATATGTATATATGTAGAAGGACACATTCCAGACACTCCTTCCATATTTCCAGGGAATTTTCTCCAAATAGGTTTGGGACAGAACATTTTTGTCCTCTGATCTCATAGAGCGACTACCCTTTGACCGGGGGGGGGGGGAGGCGAAATCATATTTGGAAGCTGAGAACTTCCTGATATTGCTGCAATGCGTCTTATGAATGTGACTCTTTGGGGTCTGTCTCTGTCTCTTCCCGTCGGTGACACTTTCTATAGTTGGAAATGCTCAAATCCCAAAGAGCGTGACTGGTTCCCTGTGTTTTTAATCGTCGGTTCATGTTTAATTTCCCCAATAAATCGGACGAGAAATATTTATGAGAGTTACTTGAGTCTAGTGGTTAGAAATAGGGAGACTGTGTGTTCTAGTCCCGCCTTAGGCCTGAAAGCCAATGGGGTGACTTTAGGCCAGGAGACGGGGAATCCTAGTTCTGTCTTAAGTATGAAACGTGGCTGGGTGATTTTGGGTTCAATCACCGGGAGACGGTGAGTTCTAGTCCCGCCTTAGGCATGAAAGCCAGCTGGGTGAATTTAGGCCAGTCGTCCGGAGACTGGGAATCCTAGTTCTGTCTTAAGCAGGAAAGTTGGCTGGTAACTTTGGGCCAATCGCCAGGAGACGGTGAATTCTAGTTCTGCCTTAAGTATGAAACGTGGCTGGGTGATTTTGGGTTCAATCACCAGGAGACAGTGAGTTCTAGTCCCGCTTTAGCCATGAAAGCCAGCTGGGTGAATTTAGGCCAGTCGTCAGGAGACTGGGAATCCTAGTTCTGTCTTAAGCATGAAAGCCATCTGGGTGACTTTGGCCCAATCACCAGGAGACGGTGAATTCTAGTTCTGTCTTAAGCATGAAAGCCGTCTGGGTGACTTTGGGCCAATCACCAGGAGACGGTGAGTTCTAGTTCTGTCTTAAGTATGAATTCTAGTCTTAAATGACTAACATGGCTGGATGACTTTTGGTCCAATCACCGGGAGACGGTGAGTTCTAGTCCAGCCTTAGACATGAAAGCCAGCTGGGTGAATTTAGGCCAGTCGTCAGGAGACTGGGAATCCTAGTTCTGTTTTAAGCAGGAAAGCTGGCTAGTAACTTTAGGCCAGTCACCAGGAGATGGTGAATTCTAGTTCTATCTTAAGTATGAAAGCCATCTGGGTGACTTTGGGCCAAAAGTGACCTAGGAGCGTGTTTCACACTTAACGACCATTGCAGCATCCCTGTGGTCATGGGGTTGAAATTGAGACGCTTGGCAGCCGACTCATATTTACGACGGTCGCTGTGTCTCCTGGGGTCACGGGATCCCCCTTTTACGACCTTCTGACAAGCAAAGGTCAACGGGAAAGCCAGACTCACTTAACGACCGTGTGACTAACTTAGCAGCTGTGGGGAAAAAAGGTCGTCCAATTACACGTCGGTTGCCAATCATCTGCATTTTGATCATGTGGCAACGAGGCTCCTGCGGCGGTCGTTAAGTGTGAACCACGGTCACCGAGCCACTTTTCTCAGTGCCGTTGAAACTTCGGTCGCTAAACGAATGGTTGTGAATCTAGGACAGGGGTCTTCAAATGTGACAGCTTTAAGACTGGTGGACTTCAACTCCCAGAATTCCTCAGCCAGCCAGCCATGCCTGTTTTGGTTTTTTTTCTCTTACCTCCTCTAGTGGAGAGATTGCAGAGGAAGGGATTACAAGAGAGTAAGCTATGCTGGCTGAGGAATTCTGGGAGTCGAAGTCCACCAGTCTTAAAGTTGCCACGTTTGAAGACCCCAATCTAGGACTAAATGAATCCTAAATGCATTTCTCCCCCACCCCCCAAGCGGATACGTGAATGCGGTTCGCAGAAAACTGTCGTCCCTCTGCTTGAACTGGCTGATCGGAACATTCCAGAAATGGTTTATACGTTTCTGGAAATTGGTCTTTTGGGACTGGAAGTGGGCTCACGGTCTCCCAAGATTAGAGCCACATCTGGAGGTTTTTACTCTGCAGAAAAGTCTAAGCCGCCCTTGAAATGCTTGCGTCGGTCTGTCGGGAGGAGACGCGTTTCATGAACCAGCTATTGATTTTGCACAAAGCGACACTGTTCTTTGGATTCACACCCAGCCTCTTTTTTTTTTAGGTGTGCTTTGCGTGTCACAACTAGCCAGCCGTATATAACCCCCAGTTGACCTCCTTAACCGTCATTTTTTTTCCCTTCAGAGTTTCTGGTAGGCCAATTTGGGGCTCAGTTGTTGTAAGCCGAGGACGGCCTGTAGTAGTAGTAGTAGTAACAACAACAGCAGCAGCAGCAGCAGCAACAACAACAACAACAACAACAATAAAGTTGGAGGGAATTTTGGAGGTCATCTAGTCCAATCCCCTGCTCAGGCAGGAAACCCTATACCATTTCAGACAAATGGCTGTCCAGTCTCTTCTTAAAAACTTCCAGTGTTGGAGCATTCACGGCTTCTGGAGGCAGGTTGTTCCACTGGTTAATATGAGGATGAGGATAATAATAATAATAATAATAATAATAATAATAATAATAATAATGAGGAGGAGGAGGAGGAGGAGGAGGAGGAGGAGGAGGAGGAGGAGGGAGAAAAGGAGAGGAAGAGGAGGACAGGAAAAGGAGGAGAGGAAGACAGGAAAAGGGAGAGGAAGAGGAGGAAAAGGAGAGGAAGAGGAGGAGAGGAAGATGATGGGAAAGGGAGAGGAAGAGGAGGACAGGAAGAGAGGAAGAGGAAAAGGCAAAGAAGAGAGGAAGATGAGATGATGGGAAAGGAAGAGGTGGAAAAGATGAAGTGGACAGGAAGAGAAGGAGGGGGGGAAAGGGGAGGAAGAGGAGGACAGGAAAAGGAGAGGAAGACAGGAAAAGAGGGTGAGGAAGAGGAGGAAAAGAAGAGGAAGAGGAGGAGAGGAAGATGATGGGAAAGGAGGAGGGGGAAAAGGAGAGGAAGAGGAGGACAGGAAAAGGAGAGGAAGACAGGAAAAGAGGGTGAGGAAGAGGAGGAAAAGAAGAGGAAGAGGAGGAGAGGAAGATGATGGGAAAGGAGGAGGGGGAAAAGGAGAGAAAGAGGAGGACAGGAAAAGGAGGAGAGGAAGAGAAGGAAAAGGCGAAGAGAGGATAAGATGATGGGAAAGGAGGAGGGGAAAAAAGACAGGAATTGGACAGGAAAAGGAAGAGAGAAAGAGGAGAGGGAGAGGAGGACAGGAAAAGGAGGAGAGGAAGGAAAGGCGGAGAGGAAGATGATGAGATGATGGGAAAGGAGGGGAAAAGGAGTGCAGGAAAAGGAGGAGAGGAAGAGATAGGAAGAGGAAGACAGGAAGGTGATGAGATGATGGGAAAGAAGGAGGGGGGGAAAAGGAGAGAAAGAGGAGGAAGACTCTGGTGCTCTCTGAGCTGGGTTGCGTTCTTGCAGACGTTTCATGACCCAACTAGGTAACATCATCAGTGGTAGAAGGGAGGGGTTTGCGGCGAAGAGGAAAAGGAAGAAGAGGAGGAGGAAGAGGACTCTGGGGTCCTTGGTGCTCTCTCAACTGGATCATTGTCTTGGAGGTGTGTCATGACCCAACTAGGTAACATCATCAGTGCTAGTAGGGAGTGGGGTTTGTTCTTTGTTTATATATAGTGTCTTGCCTTGCCATTGTTGGTAGGAGTGTGAATGTCTTCTCGGCGGTTCCTTGATTACTGTTGGATTATTTGTCTGAGCTGGTAGCTCTTTCGATTGGGATATTGTTTGGAACAGCAGCAACTCCTTTCAGTAGGCTATGGGACTGCAGCCAAGAAATTAGGAGACGCTTGCTCTTGGGGAAGAAAGCTATGGCAAATCTAGACAGCGTACTAAAAAGCAGAGACATCACCCTGCCAACAAAAGTGCGTATAGTCAAGGCCATGGTTTTCCCGGTTGCAATGTATGGCTGCGAAAGCTGGACCGTAAGAAAGGCTGAGCGCCAAAGAATGGAGGCCTTTGAACTCTGGTGCTGGAGAAGACTCCTGCGAGTCCCCTGGACTGCAAGGCGATCCAACCGGTCAGTCCTGGAGGAGATCAACCCCGACTGCTCTTGAGAAGGCCAGATCCTGAAGCTGAAACTCAAGTCCTTTGGCCACCTAATGAGAAGGAAGGACTCACTGGAGAAGGGCCTAATGCTGGGAAAGATGGAGGGCAAGAGAAGAAGGGGACGACAGAGAATGAGGTGGCTGGATGGAGTCCCTGAAGCAGGAGGCGTGAGCTTCAATGGACTCCAGAAGATGGTAGAGGACCTGGAGGAACGTCGTCCGTGGGGTCACGATGGGTCGGACACGACTTCGCAACTAACAACAGCAAAGCCCAAATCACTTCTGCTAAAGCACGCCGTGTGTTTTTCTTCAGTTGAAATTATTTGAAAATAACTGACTTCTTCTCTTCATCTTTGGAACATGACTTGGATATCCAAGGCCAAAACTAAGGCTGATTTAAAAAAAAAGAAATAATTTTTTAAAAATTATTTCTCCCTATCTATAAACACTGGGCACTGGTGAATTCGGTCTTTTGCACAACTAGCGATAACTTGTGCTGTACCCTGCTGTTGTTGGCTTGGCTTACAAAAGTATGTGTCCTTGCACACTTGCTAATCCACATCGTAAAAAAACCATTTAGGTACTGAATGTCTCATAAAAAGGCATCCGGTTAGGCAACATGAAACAGTCAACAACATAAAAATAAGGGTGGCTTGGGTAAATTATTGAAAGTCACACTCAACAGGAGAAACTCTGTAATTAGCAGCCCTGCTAAATACAGCTCAAAATATAAAGTCTGGCTCCGTGCTCTCCCTGTTGTAAGACTGAAGGCACCTAATGTACTAACACAACGTAATCCTTTTTTAAACGGTCTTTAAAAATAGTTTCCTATCAGCAGGGCATCCACAATTGCCTTAAAAGCTAACTGCCTTTTCTAGAGCATGGCTTTTCAACCAGTGGTTACGGGTACCACCTGTGGTCCATTGGCACCTGGCAGGTGATACGTGACCATCCTATAAAAGGGGTAGCAGGGGAGGGGAATGAGCTGAATCGGTGGCAGCACCGCACAAGCCTGAGTGAGAGACGGCTGGAGCTGCAGGGCTATCAGGACTCAGCGGAAGCGCCAGGATCAGTGCCGCTTTCCAGCTGATCGGCGCTTCTTCGGGGCGGTCAGGGCTCAGCAGAAGCGCCAGGATCAGCGCCAGGCTCCAGCTGGAACTCGGTGCTGATCCTGGCGCTTCCGCTGAGCCCAAAAGAAGCGCTGATCAGCTGGAATGTTGCAGCCTCTCCAGGGTCTTGTGATTTACATTCAGATGCTTGGCAACTGATTCCTATTTATGACGGTCACAGTGTCCCAGGGTCATGGGAAGTGACCAAAACCTGCTGCAACCACCCAGCAGACGGGGGGAATGAAAACCAAACACCCCCCACCCCACCCCTGCTGCCAATCTTCAACAGAAATGCTCCCAACAATTAAAACCTCGGACAGGAGGAAGAACATGGCTGGGTAGGCAGGCATGTGTCCTGCTCGGCTGTGACTTGGGGGCACTTTTTTCATTGCCATTGTAACTTTGAACAGTCACTAAGCGAACTGTTGTAAGTCAAGGATTATCTGTACTTTATCACTTTTTTTCTTTTTTTTTTTTTTTTTTTGGTCATCAAGTTTTTGACACCTTGCTAGGCGACGGGTGGTCCTCGGATGTTGCCATATCCTAAAAGTGGCACAATGGGTGAAAAGGTTGAAAAGCCCTGTTCTAGAAGACCACACTTGGAATATTGCATCCAGTTTTGGTCACCACGATATAAAAAAGATGTTGGGATTCTAGAAAGAAGGCAGAGAAGAGCAACACAGATGATTGGGGGACTGGAGGATAAAACATACGAAGAACGGTTGCAGGAATTGGGTCTTTCTAGTAGTTTAAAGAAAAGAAGGACCGGGGTGACAGTCTTCCAATCTCTCAGGGGCTGCCCCAAAGAAGAGGGAGTCAAGCTATTCTCCAAAGCACCTGGAGGCAGGATGAGAAGCGACAGATGGAAACTAACCAAAGAGAGAAGCAACCTGGAACTAAGGAGAAATTTGCCAACAATTAATCAGTGGAACGACCCGCCTCCAAAAGCGGTGAATGCTCCAACACTGGAAGTTTTTAAGAAGAGACTGGACAGCCATTTGTCTGAAATGTTATAGGGTTTCTTGCCTGAGCAGGGGGTTGGACTAGATGACCTCCAAGGTCCCTTCCCACTCTGTTAAACTTCAATATCCAACTGGCTTAGGGTGTTAAATATTAACAAGTCCAACTTCTACTCAAGGAGAGAAGCAACCTAGAACTAAGGAGAAACTTCCTGACAGCGAGAACAATTAACCAGTGGAACCACCTGCCTCCAGAAGCGGTGGATGCTCCAACACTGGAAGTTTTTAAGAAAAAAACTGGACAGCCATTTGTCTGAAATAGTATAAGGCTTCCTGCCTGAGCAGGGGGTTGGACTAGATGACCTCCAAGATCCCTTCCCACTCTGTTATTCTGTTAGTTTGCAGAAAGATGTTTCAGAAACGAGGGATCGTTTTAGGATCCCTTAGCTCGAGCTGGTGGCTGTAATCTTATATCCGCTCCATGAAAATGCTTTTTTTTTTTTTAATTTTTAATGCCTAGGCAGGACTCAATTGGAGCCGGTGACTTCACCACCTCTTTGGAGGAGGAAACTTTATTATTATTTTTTTTTCCCCAGACTATTTCCATTAAGGGTGAATGTTGCAAAAGCATTAAGCCCTGATGACCTCGCAGGAAGAGGAAATCGCATTTCAAAACTCTTGCTAACCGAATTAAAGCGATCCCATGGGTGGAGGTGGTGAGGTCACCCAGATGTTTTTGCCAGGAGATTGAATTCCGGCAAGACGTCAGAGAAAAACAGACGCTTGTTTTCAAGGCCGTCCCAGAAACGAAAGGTGGCAGAGCCAGGAAATTGGGGATGCCTGCTGGATGCCTTGCAAAAGAGGATACGTGCAGAGTCAAAGATTTATATGCTCCTCAACTTATCACCATTCATTTAGTGACGGGAGTTACAAACGGCACCGAGAGAAGTAGCTTAAGACGGTTCAAAAGTAACTTAACAACCGTTTTTCACGCTTAATGACTGTTGCATGATCAACTTGGCACTTGGCAACTGGTTCGTGTTTACGATGGTTGCAGCATCCCAGGATCAGGTGATCCCCTTCCAACAAGCAAAATCAATCGGGGAAGCCAGCTTCGCTTAGCAACCGGTTTGCTAACTCAGCAAACGGCAGGGATTCAGTTAACAACCGTGGCCAGAATGTTAGTAAAAGGTGGGGGGAGGAGGGGCAAAATTCACTTAACAAATATCTCACTTAACAACAGATCCGTTGGGTTCAATCATGGTCGTAAGCCGAGGGTTACCTGTATTTAAAGCAGTGTTTCTCGTGGTTCAAAATTGTTGCTAGTTTACCAAAGCGTAAAATGCAAAAAAATATTAAGAAAAATGGAAATAAAGGTGAAATAAGGGAGGAAAAGGGAATGAGAAAAAACTGTAGGATAGGGCAGGGGTCCCCAGCCTATGGGCCACGACCCGGTACCAGGTTATGGGCTCTCGGCCAGCGGGCCGCAGAAATGGCTGGCCAGGGCGCGCACGCGTGGGCGCGCATTTCCCCCCCACTCGCTCTAGCGGCCATGGTCCTGTTTGCGCATATAGGCGGACGGGAACATTAGCATGGGGGCCTGCGCATCCCATTTGCACATGCGCGAACAGACCACTAGCATGGGTTGTGCGCCCCATTTGCACATGCGCGAATGGGCCGCTAGCACGGGGGTTGTGTGGCTCATTTGCGCACGCATGAACGGGCCACTAGCCACCGTGGGGATGTACGGCCGTCCGTGCATGGCGCCAGGGCATGCCGCACACGCAGCCACAGCTGCTAGTACTGCGCCAGTGGGCGTGGCCCCGTTTGCGTGCGGCACGTCCTGTCCAGGCCACGAGCCGGAAAGGTTGGAGATCTCTGGGGTAGGTGGACAAAAAGGTGAAGAAGAAAAAAAAGCATTGACTTCCTTTTGGTGCAATAGAATAAAGTAATAACACGAAACCTCGACTTTTTATTTTTATATGATGATATTGTGATGGGAGTTAGTTAGACATAACAATATTGTAATAGTGTGTGAACTCAGGGCTTTTGAAATAAGAGATGATAAGAAATGGCTGGGAAAGCCTGCATTTCGAAGTAATTGGAGAATGTGATTTATGACTGTGAATTGGAGGAGGGAATTGTGCTTTGATACTGTGTGTTCAGGGGAGGGGAATCCAGTTTTTGGCTTTGTCTATGTACATGCTGATGCTATGCTACTCGAATAAAGAGTAAGGCAGTGGTTCTCAACCTTTTTAATGCTGCGACCCCCCCAACTGGTCGTAAGTCGAGGACTACTCAAGCGGTCGTAAGTCGAGGACTACTCAACTGGTGCAGCACCGTTTGCAGGATGGGACTTTTGGCAGGCTCAGCAGGGCAGAGACAGCCTGGACAATTCCTATTGGCTTTGGAAAGCCAATAGAATTAGACTCTATTCAAGAGAGTCTATTCCAGTGGTTCTCAACCTTTTTAATGCCGCGACCCCCAACCGGTCGTAAGTCGAGGACTACTCAACCGGTTGTAATTTGAGGACTACTCAACTGATGCAGCACCATTTTCAGAATGGGACTTTTGGCGGGCTCAGCAGGGCAGAGACAGCCTGGACAGTTCCTATTGGCTTTCGAAAGCCAATAGAGTTAGACTCTATTCAAGAGAGTCTCTTCTATTGGCTTTTGAAAGCCAATAGAATAAAAGGGAGTAGCACAGCTAAGGAAAAGGGGGAAAAAATGGCGGACTGTGTTGTTTGGCGACCCCCGTGAAATGGTCGGTCGACCCCAAATGGGGTCCCGACCCACAGGTTTAAGGTAAACAATGCCTCAAAGTTCTTTGAAGAGTTTCATCTGTGGGAGCCATGACAGATATACAGTAGCCACTTCTATAATGCAGGGGTCCCCATTCTCTAGGCCACGGACCTGTACCGGTCCATGGCCTGTTAGAAACCGGGCCACAGAGCTGAAGGTGAGTGACAAACGAACTAAGCGAGCGAAGCTTCATCAGTATATTTGCAGCTGCTCCTCAGCGCTAGCATCACCATCTCAACTCCGTCTCAAAACATTAGGTATGAGTTTCTCTTAACAGTGCGAAGTATGAACTGTGCACGCAAGGGATCCAGGTTGTGCTCTCTTGTCTCTTCCCCCCTCATGGAGAAAGGGGGGTCCCTGGTGCCAAAAAAGTTGGGGGCCGCTGCATTGACATCAAACCTAAAATCAAAGTTTCATTTTTTTTCCCCACCCGAAGCACAAAACAGAGATGGCTAAATGCAGCTTAACGACCACAACTGAGCCTCCAATGTATGTCGTGAAGCGAGAAATTTTATTGTGAGTTTTCCCCGTTTTACGACTTTTCCTGCCGCGTTGGTTAAGGGACCCGCTGCAGTTCTTAAATTAGTAACCTGGTTATGAAGTGACTCTGGTTTCCCCGTTCACTTTGCTCGTCGGAAGGTAGAAAAAGTGGATGGCGTGACCCCGGGGCACGCAACGGTCCTAAATGTGAGTCGGTTTGTCAAGCATCCCAAATGTAAATCATGTAGCCACAAGGATGCTGTGTGAAAAACGTCGTAAATCCCTTTTTTCAGTGGTGCTGTAACTGTCACTAAATGAACTTGCTTGGATAAAAAAAAGAGAAGAAAAGGAACACAATTTTATAGCTACTTGGAAACTGCTAATGTCATATCTTCCTGGGCTCCAAGATCACTGCAGATGGGGACTGCAGCCAAGAAATTAAAAGACACTTGCTCCTGGGGAGGAAAGCTACGGCAAATCTAGACAGCATACTAAAAAGCAGAGACATCCCTCTGCCAATAAAAGTATGTATAGTCAAGGCCCTGTTCTTCCCAGTTGCAATGTGTGGCTGTGAAAGTTGGACCATAAGAAAGTCTGAGAAAGGCCAAAGAATGGAGGCCTTTGAACTGTGGTGCTGGAGAAGACTCCTGCGAGTCCCCTGGACTGCAAGGCGATCCAACCGGTCAGTCCTAGAGGAGATCAACCCCGACTGCTCTTTAGAAGGCCAGATCCTGAAGTGAAAACTCAAGTACTTTGGCCACCTAATGAGAAGGAAGGACTCCCTGGAGAAGAGCTTCATGCTAGGAAAGATGGAGGGCAAGAGAAGAAGGGGACAACAGAGAATGAGATGGCTGGATGGAGTCACTGAAGCAGCGGGCGTGAGCTTCAATGGACTCCAGAAGATGGTAGAGGACCTGGAGGAACATTGTCCATGGGGTCACGATGGTTCGGACACGACTTCGCAACTAACAACAGCAAAGCCCAAATCACTTCTGCTAAAGCACGCCGTGTATTGTTCTTCACTTGAAATTATTTGAAAATAACTGACTTCTTCTCTTAATCTTTGGAACATGACTTGGATATCCAAGGCCAAAACTAAGGCAGATTTTAAAAAAAATCATTTTAAAAAAATTATTTCTCCCCATCTATAAACACTGGGCACTGGTGAATTAGGTCTTTTGCTGGAGAAGACTCCTGCGAGTCCCCCGGACTGCAAGGCGATCCAACCGGTCAGTCCTAGAGGAGATCAACACTGACTACTCTTTGGAAGACCAGATCCTGAAGTGGAAACTCAAGTACTTTGGCCCCCTAATGAGAAGGAAGGACTCCCTGGAGAAGAGCCTAATACTGGGAAAGATGGAGGGCAAGAGAAGAAGGGGACGACGGAGAAGGAGGTGGCTGGATGGAGTCCCTGAAGCAGGAGGCGTGAGCTTCAATGGACTCCAGAAGATGGTAGAAGACAGGAAGGCCTGGAGGGACGTTGTCCGTGGGGTCGCAATAGGTCGGGCACGACTTCGCAACTAACAACAACAATGTTGTGCTTGTCTCAAACTTGGCAGCTTGAGGCCTTCAGGCCCAGAATTCCCCAGCCAGCATGTCTGCGTTCTTGCTTGAATAAATAATGGAATCGGGGAAGGGAAGTCGGGAGAAGCTTCTCGCTGACATTCCGTTAATTAAGCCGAGTTTTCCTCCTGCTGTTTTTTTAAACCCCAGGAGTTCACATCGTGGGAGAGATAAACAAAGCCTCAAACTCTCCTCAAAAGAAGGCGTGATGTTCTTTCCATCCCACGTGGGTTTTCAGCCGATAGGTAGTCCTCGGCTTACGCCCACGATTGAGCCAAAAATTTCCGTTGTTTTCGCGAGACGCTTGTTAAGTGACTTTTGCCCCCATTTTTAACCAGCGTTCTTGCCACAGTTAAGGGGATCCCTGAAGTTATTAAGTTAGCAACCTGGCTGTTAAGGGTAATCTGATTTCCCTGTTGATTTTGCTTCTCAGAAAGTCGCAAACGGGGAATCATCCCGGCAGCCCGGGAAACAGCAACCGTCATAAATATGAGTCAGTGGCCGGGCATCTGAATTTTTGATCACCTGGCCACAGGGATGCTGCAAAGGTCATAGCCGCAAAAACGGGTCATCAGTCACTTTATCAAGTGCCATCGTAACATTGAACAGTCACTAAATGAACTGTTGCAAGTTAAGATGATTAGGGGACTGGAGGCTAAAACATACAAACATACGGTTGCTGGAATTGGGGATGTCTCGTTTAATGAAGAGAAGGATGAGGGGGGACATGATAGCAGTGTTCCAGTATCTCAGGGGCTGCCCCAAAGAAGAGGGAGTCAAGCTGTTCTCCAAAGTGCCTGAAGGCAGGACCAGTAGCAATGGATGGAAACTAATCAAGGAGAGAAGCAACCTGGAATTAAGGAGAAACTTCCTGACAGTTGGAACAATTAACCAGTGGAACTCCTTGCCTCCAGAAGCGGTGGATGCTCCAACACTGGAAGTTTTTAAGAAGAGACTGGACAGCCATTTGTCCAAAATAGTATAGGGCAGTGATGGCGAACCTTTTAGAGACCGAGTGCCCAAAAACTGACCCTGGCCCGCTCCACTCTCTGCTCCTGCCCTGCCCTCACCCCGTGCCCAATCCCACCTGCCCGTCCAGGGCCTACCCTAGATCGCCCAGGCAGCCTAGCAGCGCCATGGCGGCCATGGCCTCTGCACACGGCCCGCAGCATCAACTGTGTGCATTGGGGCGTGAGGGCCGAGTCTTGTCTACGCTGCCTGGCTGCCATGTCCTTGGCTGCGCTGAGTAGTTGAGTAGTCCTCGACTTACGACCGGTTGGGGGTCGCGGCATTAAAAAGGTTGAGAACCACTGGCCTAAAGCGAAAAGGTTTTATAAAACCCAGCTGAAGGCCTAGGACTGGGGCGACGGCATGCGTGCCCACAGAGAGGGCTCTGAGTGCCGCCTCTGGCACCCGTGCCATAGGTTCGCCACCACTGGGTTAGAGCGTTCCAAAATATATCTAGCAATTGAGCATTCACAGCACTGCTACAAAAAGCAAGCCCCCTCCCCCAGCCATAAAATGTAATTGAATTGGACATTCAGTCCCATGTTTTATCAGAGCGGTGGTAACCCTGGAGGGTTTACGACATCGCACTCCAGACAGGAGTTCCTTGACAGTCCTGCTTTGGCAGTTTTATATTGATGTGATGGCAGTAGGAGTATCTGGGAAGAATTTTATTTAATCCCGCGGGCCCTTGAAGACAAAAGTGGTTTTCTCCTTTGAAGGGAGGGCTTGGAATTTGAAGAGGGGTGGGAAAGAGGCAGCTGTAAAGAGGCGGTAGGCGTTCTAGAAGGCTTGAACCGGTATTGCGGGTAGCGGGGGATACGTTCAGTTGAAGGGTTTGGGAAAAGCAAACGTGGGTTATAGAAGAAAGTGGTTGGTTATGAGGGCGAAGGTTCCTTCTCTGAGCTTGTGGGGTGGTTTCCGAACGTAACCTCTTCAGCGGAGTTTAGGGCAGGGATCCCCAACCTTTTGGGCACCGGGGACCGGTTCCGTGGAGAGAGGTTTTTCCGTGGACCGGAGGGTGCGTGGTTTTGTGTGCTGCCCGTACCTTGCGGATGGGACTTTGCTTGTTTGTGCAGCTCAGTTGCTGGCATGCCACGGCCTGGTACTGGTCCATCATCATCATCATCATTATCTTTTATTCATTAAACATGAACCTCAGTCAACTGAACATTCAAATTGGCTGGCGCTGATGGTTGACACGGGTTGCTACCAGCATCCTAGGTGTCAGCCAGGTATCTCCTTAAAATATAAGATGTTCCGAGTAGCGCCTGGCCATCGAAACTGCATGAATATGGATGAAACGTGTAAATAGTGCTACCCATTGTCATCGGGGCACTGGGAACTACGTCCAAAAACTTTGCAAAATACATCAAGAAACTGCAGCTTCCTGCAATAACGCCAGCAATGTTACAAAAAACTGCGCTACTCAGAATTATTATTATTGTTGTTGTTGGTATTGTTATTATTATTATTGATCATCGCACAGTCAGCCAGATGTTCATATTGGATTTGGCATTTTTGTCTACCTCTCAAGTCCTCACCAAGCACCTGGGATAGGCAGATGTGGATGTTTGATGGTGTTACAGATCTCGTCGCAGGATGGAGGCAGTTCCTAGTAAGGCCGCCTTTTGCAATTGACTGATGGCGAATTTGTCAATGCCGATGAAGGTGTTCAACTGATGCTCCAGTTGTTTTGGGATTGCACCCAAGGGGCCTATTACTATTGGTACTACCCTTGCTTGCCTTTGCCACAGTCTTTCTATTTCTATTTGCAGGTCTTTGTATTTTGTTATCTTCTCCAGTTCATTATTATTATTATTATTATTATTATTATTATTATTATTATTATTATTGATCATCACACAGTCAGCCAGATGTTCAGACTGGATTTGGCATTTTTGTCTACCTATCGAGTCCTTCCCAAGGACCTGGGAGAGGCAGATGTGGATGTTTGATGGTATTATAGATCTCGTCGCAGGATGGAAGCGGTTCCTAGTAAGGCTGCCTTTTGCAATTGACTAATAGCGAATTTGTCAATGCCAATGGTGTTCAAGTGGTGCTCCAGTTGTTTTGGGATTCCACCCAAGGAGCCTATGACTATTGGTATTACCCTTGCTTGCTTTTGCCACAGTCTTTCTATTTCTATTTGTAGGTCTTTGTATTTTGTTATCTTCTCCATTTCTTTCTCTTCTATTCTGCTATCTCCAGGCACTGCCACGTCCACTATCCAGACTTTTTTGTCTTTCTTATCGACAATTGTTAAGTTCGGGGTGTGATGTGGCAGGTGCTTGTCTGTTTGAATTCTGAAGTCCCAGAGCAGCTTAATTTTATCATTTTCTATGACTTTCTCTATTTTATGATCCCACCAGTTCTTGCTTACAGGCAAATGATATTTCTTGCAGATCTTCCAATGCACCATTGTTGCTACTTTGTCATCATAATAACAATAATGATAATGATAATAATAATAATAACAACAACAACAATAATAATAATTTTGAACTTTTGTAAGGGGTGCGGGAATAGATCAGAAGCGTTCTAGGGGTGCCGGGTATAGAAAAGGTCGGGAGCCGCTACCTTAACGGGTCGTTAAGTGTGAAAAATGGTCCTAAGTCACTTTTTCAGTGTCGTTGTGACTAAAGAAATGGTTGTAAATCCAGAGCTGCCGGTATACCTTTTCTCAATTAATGTGGTTTTAGCCTTCCTGTGGAATTGATTTCCTGAGCTGATCTGCCCAGGCTTTTTTTAACCCCTGGAGCGGCATGTCTGCCCATCACCCTTAACTTAATGGATGTAACATTCACCCACTTCGCCTAAAAGGTTTGTTTGTATAATTCCTATTCTTATTTAATGGGTAAACGAGGCTATTCAGACTGTGAAGATTCTCGTGGAAATCTTGCTGCAGGCTTTCCCTAGGGGATCGTTATCAGATGCGGCACAGGAAGGAACGTGCTTAATTAAAGCGTGCGGTGACAGATGTGTTTACAACACAGCGCAACCACTGTGCTGAGCCCCTTGCCTCCCTGCTGTCATCTTTACAGAATTTAGATTTTAAAAAAATAAACTGGGGTCCCGGCTAAGAGGCAGAAGAACAACAACAACAAAAAGCCTAAATTGGCACCTGTGTCCACCTATCGCGTTGGAGCTGCCTGTTCTGCCAATTTACTTCCAGGTCAAATTCAAGATGCTGCCAACTGTCAAAGCGCCACATGGCTTGGGACCAGGCTATTTCAAGGTCCATCTCTCCCCTTTTATATCTTCCCGACCCACCAGAGAAGGGAGGCAGAAGGGAGGATGTTAGGGCTCCTCTCCCTTAAGGAGGCCCGTGTGGTGGGACCAAGGTAGGGCCTTCTCTGTGGTGGCTCCCTCCCTGTTATTTGAAGGTCCATCCTTTCCCAGTTATGTCTGCCCAGCTGACCAGAGAAGAGAGAGAGGGGGTGATAGGGATCCCCTCTCCTACGGAGGTCCGTGTGGTGGGACCAGGAAGAAGGGCCTTCTCTGTGGTGGCTCCCTTCCTGTTGTTTGAACATCCATCCTTTCCCAGTTATCTCTGCCCAGCCCACCAGAGAGGAGAGAGAGGGGGTGCTAGGGATCCCCTCTCCTACTGAGATCCGTGTGGTGGTACCAAGAAGTAGGGCCTTCTCTGTGGTGGCTCCCTCCCTGTTATTTGAAGGTCCATCCTTTCCCAGTTGTGTTTGCCCAGCCCACCAGAGAGGAGAGATGGGGGGTGCTAGGGGTCCCCTCTCCTAAGGAGGTCCGTGTGGTGGGATTAAGAATTAGGGCTTTCTCTGTGGTGGCTCCCTCCCTTTTATTTGAAGGTCCATCCTTCCCAGTTGTGTCTGCCCAGCCCACTAGAGAGGAGAGACGGGGGGGGGGTCTGCTAGGGATCCCCTCTCCTAAGGAGATCCGTGTGGTGGGACCAAGAAGTAGGGCCTTCTCTGTGGTGGCTCCCTCCTTGTTATTTGAAGGTCCACCCTTTCCTAGTTGTGTCTGCCTAGCCCACCAGAGAGGAGAGGCAGGGGATGCTAGGGGTCCCCTCTC
Source organism: Crotalus tigris (assembly GCF_016545835.1). Classification (NCBI taxonomy): domain Eukaryota; kingdom Metazoa; phylum Chordata; class Lepidosauria; order Squamata; family Viperidae; genus Crotalus; species Crotalus tigris. The sequence goes on along the minus strand of NW_024098453.1, from coordinate 293,375 downwards.
CTAAGGAGGTCCATGTGGTGGGACCAAGAGGTAGGGCCTTCCCTGTGGTGGCTCCCTCTGTGTGTGGGACACCATCCCCATTGAGATAAGATCAGCCCCCCCCCCCCGTTTTGACAATCTTTTGAAAACTCCGAAGACCTGGTTCTGCGAAGAGCCCATCAATTGGTTGATTTGATTGTTGTCATCAGGGGAGTAGGGATTATGTTGTTGTTGTTGTTGTTGTTGTTGGTTTTTGTACTGCAGTTTTATTTCAGTAAGCCTCCCTAAGTCACCCTGAGCGGGTTGGGCGGCCGTCTAAATTTCCTCCATAAATGACATAAATAGCCATCATAAAGAAGTGCTCTTGAGTTCTAGGTTGCTTCTCTCCTTGGTTAAGTGTCCGTCCGTTGCTTCTTGTCAGGTGCTTTGGAGAAGAACAGAGAATGACCTAGTTGGGAGGGACCTTGGAGGTCTTCTAGTCCAGCCCCCTGCTCAAGCAGGAGACCCTCCTCAAGAAGGAGAAACATCTTTGGGCAAAGGTTTTGCTAGGGAAAGATTTTGGAGAGGGTGAAGTTCACAGGAAGCATCCGCTGGTTTTAGAAACGGAAAAGGGTGTCATCGCAAGGGTGTATTTGCAAAAATTTTGATTTTCAGCTCCAGCTCTCCTTTTGTGGGAGATGTTTTGGATTCAAGGGCAAGCTGAGATGGATAATCCCACGTACAATCCTAATTGAACCCCAAAATTTAACTCCCTCTTTTCTTCCCTCTTTCCCTCTCACCTTCCTTCCTCTTTCTTTCTTTCTTTCTTTCTTTCTTTCTTTCTTTCTTTCTTTCTTTCTTTCTTTCTTTCTTTCTTCCCTCCCTCCCTCCCTCCCTCCCTCCCCGTCCCCCTTCCTTCCTTCCTTCCTTCCTTCCTTCCTTCCTTCCTTCCTTCCTTCCTTCCTTCCTTCCTTCCTTCCTTCCTTCCTTTCTTCCCTCCTTTCTTCCTTCCTTCCCATCCCTCATTCCTTCCTCTTTCTTTTTTCTTTCTTTCCTCCCTCCCTCCCTCCCTCCCCTTCCCTCCTTCCTTCCTCTTCCTTCCTTCTTTCCTTCCCTCCCTCCCTCCTTCCTTCTTTCTTTCTTTCCTTCCTTCCTTCTTTCCTTTCTCCTTCCCTTCCTTCCTACCTGCCCTCTTTCTTTCTTTCTTTCTTTCTTTCTTTCTTTCTTTCTTTCTTTCTTTCTTTCTTTCTTTCTTTCTTTCTTTCTTCCCTCTTTCCTTTCCATCCCCCTTCCTTCCTTCTTTCCTTCCTTCCCTTCCTTCCTATCCCTCCCTTCCTTCCTTTCTTTTTCTTTCCTCTCTCCCTCCCTCTCCTTCTTTCTTTCTTCCCTCCTTCCTTTCTTCCTTCCCTTCCTTCCTCTTCCTTCCTTTTTTCTTTCTTTCCTTCCTTCCTTCTTTCCCTTCCTTTCTTCCTCCTTCTCTTCTTCCCTTCTTCCTTTCTTTCTTTCTTTCTTTCTTCCTTTCTTCCTTCCCATCCCTCCTTCCTTCCTTCCTTCCTTCCTTCCTCCCTCCCTCCCTCCCTGCCCTCCTCTCTCTGTCTCTCTCTCTTTCTCTCTTTCTTTCACCACATACATCAAAAGAGGTCCAGAACTAGTTTGTAACTCATGCTGTCAGGATCAAAAGAAGGGAAACAAAGCCATTGTCCTAGGGGGGCAGGAGGCTGAAATAAAGCACTGCTTTCAATTTCAGCTCTTTTATTTCTTGCTTCTCCTTGCAGTTGTCACCATTAATTTTAGTGTCCTCCTCAACGCCCTTCAAGCGGCTAGATAAAACATCCGATATTTCTCCAGGTACTTGGAATCTTTTGTTCCTTTTGAAAAAGGCAGCCCACCGTCGGGCGAATTTAAATTACATGGCAGTGTGATACGATCGCCAATTTGACCTCCTCTGAGTTGTTTGGGGCGAAGTACGCGCTCTTTCTGAGATTATGAATCGTAATACTCTTTGATTTTTCATTCTGCTTGAAGACGGAATATATATGCCCAGCACACTGTTAACCGTTCCTCTGAGACTTAAGAGCATACATTAACGAAAGTTCAAAAATTACATCGAGCTGAGTTAATTAAAGGCTAGGCACTTCAGCCAAGCGACGTACTTTGGGCATTCCTGGGGGACATTCGAATAAGCTCTGCAGGGATTATTTCTCACTTTCTTTTTCGGCCCTGGGTGCACACAGAAAGACCTTGACTTACGGCCGCCATTGAGCCCCAACATTTGCGTTGCTAAGTGAGACGTCTGTTAAGTGAATTTTGCCCCATTTTACGACCTTCCTCGTCACGTTTGTTAAGGCAATCACGGCAGTTGTTAAATGAATAACACAGTTGTTAAGTGAATCTGGCTTCCCCATTGACTTTGATGATCAGAAGGTTGCAAAAGGTGATCCTGGGGGGGGGGGGACACCGTGACCATCATAAGTATGAGTCAGTTGCCAAGTGTCTAAATTTTTGATCACCTTTGGGGGTCTACGGGGATGCTGCGACGGTTGTTAAGTCTGAAAGAACAGCCCTAGGTCCCTTTTTCCAGTGCTCTTATAACTTTGAAAAAGTCACTAAACAAACTGTTGTAAAGTCAAGGGCTGCCTGTATTTCATTGTTGCCCCAAACCATGAGATCTTAATAACAACAACAACAACAACAATAAAGTTGGAAGGGACCTTGGAGGTCTTCTAGTCCAACCCCCTGCTCAGGCAGGAAACCCTATACCCTTTCAAACAAATGGCTGTCTAGTCTCTTCTTAAAAACTTCCAGTGTTGGAGCATTCACCACTTCTGGAGGCAGGTTGTTCCACTGGTTAATTGTTCTAACTGTGAGGAAGTTTCTCCTTAGTTCTAGGTTGCTTCTCTCCTTGATGAGTTTCCATCCATTGCTTCTTGTCCTGCCTTTGAGTGGTTTGGAGAATAGCTTGACTCCCTCTTCTTTGGGGTAGCCCCTGAGATATTGGAGCGCTGCTATCATGTCACCCTTACTTCTTCTCTTCATTAAACTAGACATACCCAATTCCAGCAGCCGTTCCTTGTATGTTTTAGCCTCCAGTCCCCTGATCATCTTTGCTGCTCTGCACTCTTTGTAGCGTCTCAACATCTTCCTTCCCTCCCAGGTGGGCCCCCAAACTGTAAAGATTGGGGACCACTGCCGTAGACGACGAGAGCAGAGTTAAAGCATTTGGAAATAGCCGGGTCTTTAATCTTCCCTTGTTCTTTGGGAAGAAGACGCTAATGCAGGGGTCCCCAACCCCCAGTCCGTGGACCGGTACTGTGCCGTGGCATGCCAGCAACCGGTCCGCACAAACAAGCAGAGCCCCATCCACGGGATGCAGGCAGTACACAAAGCCACACACAGTCCGGTCCACGGAAAAACCTTTCTCCACGGAACAAGTCCCCGGTGCCCAAAACGTTGGGGACCTCTGCGCTAATGAATTCCTAAATGAGCTTAAGATACACACTTTATTTCTAAGCATAAGCACCCTTGTGTAAAAGACACCGAGCCTGCACATGTTTGAAAAAAAAAGTAGTCCTTTGCCTTTGTGTCACATTGTGCGTGCGTCTGTTTAAATAAATCGGCGATGAGGAATCGGAGACCCGAGACTTGCCATAGCTGTATTTATTTATTGAGGCTCCTCTGTTTATAAACCACAGTGCTGGAAGGCTTGCTTTACCTCTTACACTGGAGTAAACGGTGGCGGTCCTGGCGCAAGAGAAGGCCAATTCTTAAAACTGCAATTAGGAATCATATAAATAACGGAGGAAAACAATATATATATATATATTTATATATATACATACTGGCATTTCCTGACAGGCTTCGCACGCGCCGTGTGCGCTTTCCCCCAGGCTACACGTTGCTGGCTTGTTCTTCTGTTTTGTCCACTTCGTGCTCGGTCAGGAGCAACGTGTCCAGCAGGATGGCCGAGGACTGGATGGGGGAGCTACAAAGCCGGTGGTTTTGGTAGCCGACTGGATTGATGCCGTTCCGCCTCCCGTGGTGCATCATAAAAAGCTTTGAGTTCTCCGTCACCGAATTTCTGAACGAGAGTCTGGCGGAGGCTTTCCGCGAGGCAGTTCCGGCCGCCGAAGTCTGGTAATTGCAGGTGATGTACCTGCCAAAGGCTTGCCTGAACGTCTTGTTGAAAAGGGTGTAGACCAGCGGATTGACCCCCGAGGAGACGTAGCCGATCCAGACGAAGATCTCCATCAGCATTTGGATAAATTCCTCGCTGCAGGATTCGCACAACACCGAGGTGATGTTGGTGATGAAGAAGGGACACCACATCACCAGAAAGAGGAAGAACACGATCCCCAGCACCTTCGACGCCCGCTGTTCGTTGGTGATCGATTGCACCGACTTTTTCCCGACGGTGGACATCCTGCGGACCAGCTGCTCTTCGTTCCCGTTCGGCAAAGATTTGTCCTTACGGGAGCCGTCCAGCATGGCGATTTTTTCCGGCGAGGATCCGGGCATCGTCTCCCGCTGGAAGACGGTGGAGATGGTGCTCCAGGTCAGGCGTTGAGGCGGCTTGTTGATCAGGTAAGCCTTCTTGTGCAGAACCCGGATTGTCAGGAAGTAACTCACCACCATGATGGCCAGCGGGACGAAGAAGGCCGCTATTGAACCGTACAGGATGAAGTCTCCGAAACGACTGGGCTTCAGCACGCAAGTGAAGTTTTGGAAGTTGACGCCGTTCTCTTCTATCCCGCGAATCGGGATTGGAATAGCGATGCCTGGAAGAGAAGCAGAAATCCAGTCAGCTTCGGTCTCTCTCTATATATGTGTGTGGAAAGGTGGACCTCGGAAAAATTTGAGGAGTGACACTGTGATTGGGAAGATCTGCAGGTGGCAGCCCAAATGGTCCTCTGGATACCACCACAAGAGAAGCTTTGTAGCTCAGGGTTGAACTGTGGAGTCCTTGGTGCTCTCTGAGCTGGGTGGTTTCCTTGCAGACGTCTCATTACCCGACTAGGTAACATCATCAGTGTTAGAAGGGAGAAGGGTTTGCGGAGAGGAGGACAATGGGGTCCTTGTGCTCTCTGAGTTTGGTGTCCTTGCAGACATTTCATTATCCAACTAAGGAACATCAGTGCTAGAAGGGAGCGGAGTTTGCAGAGAGGAGGAGGAGGACTATGGTGGCCTTGGTGCTCTCTGAATTGGGTGGTTTCCTTGCAGACATGTCATTGCCCAAGCAGGTAACATCATCTGTACTAGAAGAGGGAGGGGGAGAGGAGGGGGAGGAAGACGACAACAACTGTGGGGTCCTTGGTACTCTCTGAGCTTAGTGTTTTTCTTGCAGATCTTCCATTGCCCAACTCGGTGACATCAGTGATGTTGTTGATGATGTCACTGATAATGCTCCCTAGTTGGGTCATGAAACGTCTGCAAGGAAACCACCAGGGTTAGAGAGCACCCCACAGTCTTCCGGATGAACATCCCCCACCCTGCGAGACATGGCTGCATCTGTTTTCTTTCAGATGCATCGTCAGCCAGAGACTCAGAGAAGAGTCACCACGATGTAAAAAAGACGTTGAGACTCTAGAAAGAGTGCAGAGAAGACAACAAAGATGTTTAGGGGAACTGGAGGCTAAAACATACAAGGAATGGTTGCTGGAATTGGGCATGTCCAGTTTAATGAAGAGAAGGACGAGGGGAGACGTGATAGCAGTCTTCCAATATCTCAGGGGCTGCCCCAAAGAAGAGGAAGTCAAGCTATTCTCCAAAGCGCCTGAAGACAGGACAAGAAGCAACGGATGGAAACTGAGCAAGGAGAGAAGCAACCTGGAACTAAGGAGAAACTTCCTGACAGTGAGAACAATTAACCAGTGGAACTCCTTGCCTCCAGAAGCGGTGAATGCTCCAACACTGGAAGCTTTTAAGAAGAGACTGGACGGCCACTTGTCTGAAATGGTACAGGGGACTACCTGTATATGTACACATGTGTGTTTGTATGTGTACTTACATGTACACACACAAAGATATTTATATAGGTAGTCCTCAAGTTACAATCACAATTGAACCCAAAATTTCCATTGCTAAGCAAAACAGTTGTTTAGCCATGAAAGCCATCTGGGTGATTGGGCCAATCATCAGGAGACTGTGAGTTCTAGTTCTGCCTTAGTCATGAAAGGTGGCTGGGTGACTTTGGGCCAATCATCAGGAGACTGTGAGTTCCAGTCCTGCCTTAGTCATGAAAGCCGGGTGGATGACTTTGAGCCAATCACCAGGAGGCGGTGAGTTCCAGTCCCGCCTTAGCCGTGAAAGTCAGCTTGGTGACTTTTCAATCACCAGGTGACGGTGAGTTCTAATCCCGCCTTAGGCATGAAAGCCGGCTGGGTGACTTTGAGCCAGTCACTCTTCCTCAGTCCAATCCACCTCGCAGGGCGGTGGTTGTGGGGAAAAGAGGAAGGTGTGTGGGGTATGTTCCCCGCCTTGATTTATTTGTAAAAAGGATAAAGTGGGATATAAATAAAGAAGAACAGCAGCAAAATATTCAAGATCCGATTTTATTGGATACATGGGAGACAATTTGGGTTAGAAATGTAAAATTTACTCAAGCGCAAAATTTAAGAGAAAATTTTTATAAGATATTCTATAGACGCCTTTTGGATCCCCAAAAGTTGTCCCGCATGTATCCGAATTTACAGATGGAGATGTGGAAATTTAGATGCAACTTATTTTCATATCTGGTGGACTTGTAGAGATATTAAAGCTTTTTGGATTAAGATTTGGTGGAATATTCAAAAGATTTTTAAGAGAAAGATAAAAGTTTACTCCGCAATTATTTTTGTTGGGTATTATTGTAGATTTTGATGTTAAAGAAATCAATTTGATGTTGAATCTTATAACAGCTGCAAGATTATTGGTGGGGCAATATTGGAAGAAAAACTCTTTGCCTACTATGGAAGAATGGATACTTAAGGTGTCTAATTTAGCAGAAATGGCGAAAATCTCCGCCTATTTGAAGGACCATTCACAAGAAAGATACATTATGGTTTGGAGAAGATGGATTGATTACATTCAAAAGAAAGATGAGACTGAAAAGTATTATCTTGCTTTTGAGTAGATTTTAGATAATTATTAATAGTTTTAATTATATTATTATTATTGTTTTAATTTGCTAATATTTGTTTTGAGAAGGAGTTAAAGTGTGTTATGGTTTTGATCGATAGTATAGTTGGTTTATGTTAGTTAGATTATGTTTGTTTATTCGTTACCCTGTAATCCAGTGGTTCTCAACCTGTGGGTCGGGACCCCATTTGGGGTCGAACGACCATTTCACGGGGGTCGCCAAACAACGCAGTCCGCCATTTTTTTTCCCCGTTTTCCTTAGCTGTGCTACTCCCTTTTATTCTATTGGCTTTTGAAAGCCAATAGAAGAGACTCTCTTGAATAGAGTCTAATTCTATTGGCTTTCCAAAGCCAATAGGAATTGTCCGGGCTGTCTCTGCCCTGCTGAGCCCGCCAAAAGTCCCCTTCTGCAAACGGGGCTGCACCAGTTGAGTAGTCCTCGACTTACGACCGGTTGAGTGGTCCTCGACTTACGACCGGTTGGGGGTCGCGGCATTAAAAAGGCGGAGAACCACTGGTGTAATCAGCTCTGGGAAGTGGGGGAGGGGGGGAAGGGGAGAGGGATGGGAGGGTTTATATTGTAATAAATTTTTTAAAAACTTTTAATTAAAAAAACAAAAAGAGCAACAGCAGCAACAACAAAATCACTCAGAGCCTGGCTTTCACTTCTGGGCCTGCCCGTTCTCTCTCCCTCCCTTCTCCAGTGCCATTTTATAACTTCGAGCTGCGAGTTAACCAGTTTTCCCCCACCTACCGATGGAGATCAGCCAGACGACGGATATTTTGATGAGCGTGGTTGCCCGTGAGTTGTACTGGCTGGCCTGGATCGGCTTTTTGATGGCCACGTAGCGGTCCAGGGAGATGGCGCAGAGGTGCATAATGGAGGCCGTGGAAAAGAGGACGTCGAGGAACAGCCAGGCGGGGCAGAGATAGGCTGGAAGCGGCCAGGGTTTTTCTGGAAAAAAAAAAAATCAGAATATTTTTGGGGTCGTGGATAAAGGAAGGGTTGGGTCAGGGAACGTCTCCAGGAAGCCCTCCGCTTGCCACAGTTCATTTAGTGGTGGTTCGAAGTTAGAAAATGAAGTCGGTAAATGAAGAGGCTAGGCCAGGGGTAGGCAGCCTTGGCTCTTTTATGACTCGTGGACTTCAACTCCCAGAATTCCTGAGGCAGCGTGGGGGAACTATGGCCCCTTCATGACTCGTGGACTTCAACTCCCAGAATTCCTGAGCCAGCATGGTGGAACTATGGCCCTTCATAACTTGCGGACTTCAACTCCCAGAATTCCTGAGCCAGCATGGGGGAACTATGGCCCCTTCATGACTCGTGGACTTCAACTCCCAGAATTCCTGAGGCAGCGTGGGGGAACTATGGCCCCTTCATGACTTCTGGACTTCAACTCCCAGAATTCCTGAGCCAGCATGGGGGAACTATTGCCCCTTCATGACTCGTGGACTTCAAGTCCCAGAATTTCTGAGCCACCATGGCTCAGCTTGGAAACCTCTCCCCTCAGCATGGCTGGCTCAGGAATTCTGGGAATTGAAGTCCATGACTCATGAAGGGGCCATAGTTCCCCCATGCTGGCTGAGGAATTCTGGGAGTTGAAGTCCACAAGTCATAAAAGAGCCAAGGCTGCGTACCCCTGGTCTAGTAACCTAAACTATAATATCAATCCTTAAACTGTGGGGCACGTTAGTCGTTGAATACTAAAGTGTACCTCTGGGCTGGACAGTCACTTGACTGGGATGGTATAGGTTCTCCTGCTTTAGCAGGGGGCTAGACTAGAAGACCTCCAGGGTCCCTTCCAGCTGAATTCTATTCTACTGAAAAAAGTGACTTACGACCATTTTTCACACTCATGACCATTGCCTCATCCCCACGGTCACATGATCAAAATTCGGCCGCTTGGCAACTGACTCGTATTTACGACTGTTGCAGTTTCCCCCACGGGGGGGAGTCATGCGATCATCTTTTGTGATCTTCTGACAAGCAGTGACTCACTTAACAACTGTGACAAAAATGGTGGTAAAATGGATAAAACTGTCTTGTTTAGCAACGGAAAATTTGGGCCCATTTTTGGCCGTAAATCACTCTCAGTATTGACTATGTTGTGAACATTCTTGACTTAGGATCACCTTTTGACTAGCTGAGGAACTGCAGTGATTCACTTAATAACGGTGGCCAGAAAGGTTGTAAAATGGGCTGGCTGGGGAATTCTGGGAGTTGAAGTCCACAAGTCTTAAAGTCCCACAGGTCTTAAAGTTGCCACGGGGAATTCTGGGAGTTGAAGTCCATAGGCCTTAAAGTTGCCAAGAATAGGACACCCCTGGGGTAGGTCTTTGCTGACTGAAGAATTCTGGGAGTTGAAGTCCACAAGTCTTCAAAGGTCTTAAAGTTGCCATGGAGAATTCTGGGAGTTGAAGTCTACAGGTCTTAAAAGTGGCCAGGGTTGGACACTTCTGCCTTAAGGCTTGACTGTGATTGATGAGAACGAGTTTTGCTTCAACATCTGAATTTTTCCCCCCCTTTTTAGCAGCTTCTGAATCTGCAGGATTCAGATTAGTTTGTTGCAGCCCCACTTGACAATTAAGCAAAACGTGATAGTACCAGCTTCTACAAGCGCCCTAATAAATTTGCTTGTTGTTTTAAGGAGACACAAAATATTAAAATACTGCAATGCCACAGCCATCCTTTGAGGTATTTACAGGCAGTCCTCAGCTTGCAACCATTCATTTAGTGACTGGTCAAAGTTTCAACTGTACTGAAAAAAATTTGGGTGATTGGCAACTGGCATGTATTTACAATCTTTGCAGCACGCCCAGGTCATGTGGATGCGATTTACCACCTTCCTAGCCAGCATCAGGCAAGGAGGATGCCAGATTGGATTAATGACCCCTTGATTCATTTAACAACTGCCACGATTTGCTTAACGACCGTGGCCAAAAGAGTTTGTAAAGTTGGGTGCGACTCCCACTTTGCTTAACTATAAAAATTCTGGCCTGAACTGTTTGTCGTGTGTTGAGGACTGTCTGCGTGGTGATCCTTCCACTTGGCTAGATTCAGAATCGTCCTCACGGTCTTTGTTAAACCCAATCCGGTTTTAAACTTACTTGGCGGGCCAGATTTGTGTCTAATTATTTATTTGTTGAATTTACTGATGACTTTTCCAACCAGCTCTCCAGGCTTCAAATTATCTTCGTTATCTGTTTACATCAGAAGTGAATAATAGGAACTGAAGCCCACCAAGGGGGGAATCAGAATGAGTTTAAGGGACAGAAAACACTTAACTGAACCAGGAATTGGGTATGCCTAATGGACATGGCAGCAGCCTTCCAATCTCTCAGGGGCTGCCCCAAAGAAGAGGGAGTCAAGCTCTTCTCCAAAGCGCCTGAAGGCAGGACAAGAAGCAACGGGTGGAAACCCATCAAGGAGAGAAGCAACCTGGAACTAAGGAGAAACTTCCTGACAGTCAGAACAATCAACCAGTGGAACAAGCTGCCTCCAGAAGCGGTGAATGCTCCAACACTGGAGGTTTTCAAGAAGAGACTGGACAGCCATTGGTCTGAAATGGTGTAGGGTCTCCTGCCTGAGCAGGGGGTTGGACTAGATGACCTCCAAGGTCCTTTCCAACTCTGTTAATCTGTATTCTCAATGGTACAAGGTCTCCTGCTTGAGCAGAGGGTTGGACTAGAAGACCTTCAAGGTCCCTCGGAGGGGTCTCGACAAAGAAGAGGAGGTCAAGCTATTCACCAAAGCACCTTAGGGTAGGACAAGAAGCAACAGATGGGAACTAACCAAGGAGAGAAGCAACCTAGAACTAAGGAGAAACTTCCTGACCGTGAGAACAATTCATCCGTGGAACGACTTGCCACTGGAAGTGGTGGGTGCTCCATCAGTGGAGGTTTTTAAGAGCAGATTGCACAGCCCTTTGTCTGAAATGTTATAGGGTTTCCTCCTTGAGCAGAGGTTAGACTAGAAGACCTCCAAGGTCCCTTCCAACTCCGCTAATTCTGTTGTTCTGGTTGACTTACCACACCCAAGGTCTTCACCAACCCGGGAAACGCACTTCTTCTGCCTTAAAACGTTGGGAGGGCGATCCGGACTCGGTACTTACCAAACAACAGAGTTAGCAGGGCTATGGGCATCACAAAGAGCCCAACGAGCAGATCGGCCACCGCCAAAGACATCAGGAAGTAATTGGTGGCATACTGTAATTTTTTCTCCAAAGATACGGCCAGTATGACGAGGATATTCCCTCCGATGGTGGGTATGATGACGATCAGGGTGAGCAGACCGGCCCAGCGTAGTATATTCCATTCTCCAGGGTTGATCTGCGCAGATCCATTGCTGAGGTCAGATGTGTTCAAAAGCAAGTCCATCTTGGTGACCAGGGCTTAAAATTGGTATCTTATTTAAACATTTCCCAGAATCTGGACACTTGGTCTTCCTAAGCAGCCCTCCAACATTTTCATGAACGACCAGCATGATGTAAACGTCTCATTGGACCTGGTCCAGTCGATGCAATCTCCCAATTTTTTGTCCAGGTCCTTCCTCAAAAACCCACCTAAATTTAAAAATCCGTGCTTGCTAGCCCTTGGCCCATTTATAGATCCTCGTCCCCGGGCTAATTGTGGAAAAGACTCCTTTAAAAATCAGTGATTGTCGAAGAGCGAGGTTGCAAACAACTCTTGGGTCTTCTTCGCACGGGGCATCCGGATCCCGAACTTGTTCCGAAGAGATCTCTCTAAGTAATCAAAGCAGTGATTTATAATTATTACACAGAAATGCAAAGGGTTTGGCTTTTGTTGAAAATAACCTGTCTTATGCAAAGTTGGGTCATTGTAATCCGATCGGTGGCGAAATAAAATAAAAATATATTCTCTCCACTCCTTTTCTTCAATCGTCGACATGCGTGAGTTCCATTTTTTATTTTTATTTTTTATGTTGAATTTGTTTTCTGGGCGGGGGGGAAAGATTGCAATCCATATTTTCTGGTGGAAAAAAATCGTACAAATATCACTTCAGGAGGTTATGGACGCTAACGCTATAATTCTGTACCTGTCAGTTCACAATTAATTGTTTTTTATATATTCCACGGAGCTTATTCTACGTAAGGGAATGTAGGTTTTTCACCCCGAAACTATTATTATCGTCAGTTATTTATCTGGCTTGGAAAATAGTAATTACTGGCCAGGGATGGACTGTACGTTCTTAAATAAAATGTTAAATCCTCAATTTAAACCCCTTTCCAACAATAAATCTACAGGGGACCTTTTGAGACTTTTGATCTTTCCCCCTTATTATTTTGACAGTCCTTTCAGCCTCCCAAATTTGATCCCATTCTTATTCTGCCTTCTCACCCCAAGAATTACCGTCCCGTAGCTAAGAATCCGCAAAAGTCTTACCTTGATTTTATTTATTTATTCCTCTCTCTCTCTCTCTCTCTCTCTCTCTCTCTGGAATTTAAAAGAATTCTCTTAGTCCATAAACCAGAGACATCTCTTCCCCAAAGTGTCCCGGGAATGTGCCGGCTTCTGGTTTATAACACTGGATTTTTATTTTTATTTTTTTAAAAAAAGACTTGTCTTGAGATTGCCTTGCGTTCTTCAATGCCACCGGCTCCTTCTGGCGACGGAGATTTCTTCTAGTGCGGTTAGCTTCTTTGCAAGATTGTGATTGCCTGCTGGGGTCAGGTCCAGAAAGAGGAGGAGGGGGAGGAGGAGGAGGAGGAGGAGGAGGAGGAGGAGGAGGAGGAGAGCACTTGAATGAAAGATTCCCTCCCCTTGTCCAGCTGTCATTTTTTTGTTTAGCAATTTTAGCTATTTCTACATTACTTGATCGATGCTTCCCAGCCCTGCCTTGCTCTCTCTGCACAGCTTTCCCGGCTCAATTTACAAGCCTGCCTAGAGCATCTGCTGATGGACTCGCTCAGCGCTTCCAGCTTCGGAGCTGGAACGCAAAGTTAGGAACGACTCAAGCCGAGATTCCCACCCGCTCCCTCCCTCGCTCCCTCCCTCGCTCACCCTTCTGTAGTTTTTTTTTTAACGCACACATTGTTGGCGCTGGTTTTCGCCTGCAGATGATGCAGCCTTCAGCCCTTCTTTGCGGCTTCGGCGAGCGAGCAGAAAAAGCATTTTTTTAAAAAGATATTTTTTTTTTGCACCAGGAGCAAGGGATAAATTGTTACTACAGGTAGTTCTCGGCTTACAACCGTTCCTTTACTGACCTGTCGGAAGCCGCAGCGGCCCGGCAAAAAAGGATTTCTGACCGGTTTGCATGCTTAGATGACCATCGCGGCCTCCCCGTGGCCATCGGATGGAAATTTGATTTGGCGGTCCGGGATTGCGGCACTGGGCGACTGTCTCGCATTTAGGATGGTCGCCTCGTCTGGGGGGGGATCACGTGATGACCCGTTGCGACCTTGCCGGCCAACTTCCCCCAAGCAAAGTGAGTGGGGAAAGCCGGATTTGCTTAACAACGTTGGCAAAAGCGGTCGTGAAATGGGGCACAGCTCGCTTGCTTAGCCGCGGAAAGTTTGGGCTCCGTTCTCGTAAGTCGAGGACTGCCTGCGTTTTGGCAAATGGGGCACCGTTTTGATTTATTGGATTTTTTTTTTAATCCCGCGTGTATTACTTTTACGAGTAACTCCAGGTGGTGAGCGTACGTTATTCCTCCCTTCCTCTTCCTCCTCCTCTTGTTTCGCCCACCACAACAGCCCTGTGAAGTTGGTTGGGCTGAGGTGTTATCTGGGGTCTGGGTGGGGGGCTGCCTGAGCTGGGTAGTTTCCCTGCAGACGTTTCATGAGCCAGCTAGGGAACATCTTCAGGGCTAGAAGTGAGGGGGGGGTCTGCTCTCATTTTAGACAGCCTGTCCTGTCAGTGTTGGTGGGGCTGGTCTTGGGGGTTCCTTGGTTAGGCTGCTTGTCTGAGTTGGTAGTTCCTACCGAGAGAGCAAACCCCACTCCTTTCTCACCCTGATGATGTTCCCTAGTTGGGTCACGAAACGTCTGCAAGAAAACAGCGAAGCACAGAGAGCACCCAGGACCCCACAGTCCCTTCCTCCTCCTCCTCCTCCTCCTCCTCCTCCTCCTCCTCCTCCTCCTCCTCCTCCTCCTCCTCCTCCTCCTCCACCACCACCACCACTACCACCACCTCCTCCTCCTCCTCCTCTTCCTCCTGCAACCCCATTCCCTTCTAGCACAGATGATGTTACCTAGTTGGGTAATGAAACGTCTGCAAGAAAACCACGCAGCTCAGGGAGCATCAAGGACCCCACAGTCCGTTTCCTTTTTCTCTCTTCCTCCTCCTTCCCCTCCTTTCTGCACACCCCACTCCCTTCTAGCACTGATGATGTTCCCTAGTGGGATCATGAAACGTCTGCAAGAAAACAACCAAGCACAGAGAGCATCAAGGACCCCACAGTCTCTTCCTCCTCTTCCTCTCTTCTTCCTCCTTTTTTTTCTTTCTCCTCCTCCTCCTCCCTCTTGCACTGATGATGCTCCCTAGTTGGGTCATGAAACATCTGCAAGAAAACAATCAAGCTCAGAGAGCACCAAGGACCCCATAGCCCTCCTCCTCTTCTTTCTTTCTTTCTTTCTTTCTTTCTTTCTTTCTTTCTTTCTTTCTTTCTTTCTTTCTTTCTTTCTTTTTTTCTTTCTTTCTTTCTTTCTTCTCCTCCTCCTCCTCCTCCTCCTCCTCCTCCTCCTCCTCCTTCCTCTTGCACTGATGATGTTCCCTAGTTGGGTCATGAAACGTTTGCAAGAAAACAATCAAGCTCAGAGAGCACCAAGGACCCCACAGTCCTCCCCTCCTCCTCCTCCTCCTCCTCCTCCTCCTCCTTCCTCTTGCACTGATGATGTTCCCTAGTTGGGTCATGAAACGTTTGCAAGAAAACAATCAAGCTCAGAGAGCACCAAGGACCCCACAGTCCTCCCCCCCCCCTCTTGCACTGATGAGGTTCCCTAGTAATGAAACGTCTGCAAGCCAAACTCAGAGACCCCCCCAAGGACCCCACCTCACATGGGCTTCCAAACCACCACAAAGTGCCTATTATACACAGAGCATAAGACTCAAATGTGGTGAGCACCCTTGCGGGTGTACAATGCCAGGAAAGAAACGAACAAGGCCCATCCATCCCTGTGTTTTGGCGAAGTCAAAAGGAAATTATTCCTCCGCAGCAAAAACAGTGGGAGCCTTAAAGGAAGGATTATAACATTTCAATGATAAAGGAAGAGATGAATAATTAAAGCAGGTTTTTTTTTTTTTTTTTTTTTTTTGCAGAGCGTTTACATTTTGTTTCTTCTTCGGGGCCTCTAAAAAAAAACAGCTACTTTGGGTAAATGCAGAAGGCGAGCGCGCAAATTAAATCTAGTCAACCGGCTCCTTTGTGTGTGTGAGTTTTCTACCTGCTAGCAATCCCTCTTTGTCCTCTTCCTTAAAATGTAAATTATTTTCACGGGGGGGGGGGGGGGAATGGGGTGTTGTGTCTTTTCGAAAGGGAAGAACCAAAAGAACCTATTTGCCTTTATTTCCTCCGGTCAAGTAGATATAAACAGTCCTTGAGTTATGACCGTAACTGAGCCTCAAACTTTCTGTTGCTGAGCGAGAACGTTCAGAGAGTTTTGCCTCGTTTGATGTCCTTTCTTGCGACCGTCGTGAAGCGAATCACTGCAGTTGTTAAGTTAGTCAGACGGTTCTTACGTGAATCCAGCTTCCCCATTGGCTTTGCTTGTCAGAAGGTCACAAAAGGGGATCACCACACACACACACGGACACACGGACACTGTGACCGTCATAAATGTGAGTCAGTTGCCAACTGTCTGAATTTTGATCACGGGGATGCTGCAACGGTCGTTAAGTGTGAAAAAGGGTCATAAGTGCGGTTGCAATTTAGAACGGTCCCTAAACGACCTGCTGTAAGTCCAGGACCACTTGTAGTTCCTCCCTAATTACTCACCGCATCACGTGGTATCCCAATATTGTGCTGCTATATCCCATCTCATTTATATTATAATTTGCAGGAGTCTGTATATAGAAAGCTTGTATTTACACCCTTTTTTTAAAAAAAAAAAAATTAGGGCTCCCCAGTACCAAAATGAAACAATTTATGCTTCCATTAAATTGTGGGTTGATCTCCAATTTCAAACAGACTCTCGGGGAAATAGGGGAGAGAAATTTATCCTACAAATACTTAATAACAACAACAACAACAACAACAACAACAACAACAATAATAATAATAAAGCTGGAAGGGACCTTTGAAGTCTTCTAGTCCAGGGCTTTTCAACCAGTGGGTACGGGTACCACCTGTGGTACATTGGCACCTGGCAGGGGGTACGCAACCATCCTAGCAACATGGTAGCAGGGGAGGGGAATGAGCTGAACCGGGGGCAGCACCGCACAAGCCTGAGCGAGAGACGGCTGGAGCTGCAGGGCTGTCAGGGCTCAGCGGAAGCGCCAGGATCAGCACCAGGCTCCAGCTGGAGCTCAGCGCTGATCCTGGTGCATCTGCTGAGCCCTGAAGAAGCGCCGATCAGCTGGAATGTTGCAGCCTCTCCAGGGTCTTGTGATTTACATTCAGATGCTTGGCAACTGATTCCTATTTATGACGGTCACAGTGTCCCAGGGTCATGGGAAGCGACCAAAACCTGCTGCAACCACCCAGCAAATGGGGGGAATAAAAACCAAACACCCCCCCACCCCCGCTGCCAATCCTCAACAGAAATGCTCACAACAATGAAAACCTCGGACAGGAGGAAGAGCACCGCTGGGAGGGCAGGCAGGTGTCTTGCTCGGCTGTGGCTTGGGGGGCACTTTTTTCAGTGCCATTTTAACTTCGAACAGTCACTAAGCAAACTGTTGTAAGTCGAGGACTACCTGTACTTTATCACCTTTTTCTTTCTTTCTTTTTTTTTTTTTTTGGTCATCAAGTTTTTGACCTCTTGCTAGGCGACTGGTGGTCCTCAGATGTCAACATATCCTAAAAGTGGTACAATGGGTGAAAAGGTTGAAAAGCCTTGGCCTAGTCCAACCCCGTCCTCAGGCAGGAGACCCTATACCATTTCAGACAAATGGCTGTCCAGTCTCTTCTTAAAAACTTCCAGTGTTGGAGCATTCACCGCTTCTGGAGGCAAGGAGTTCCACTGGTTAATTGTTCTCACTGTCAGGAAATTCCTCCTCATTTCTAGATTGCTTCTCTCCTTGATGAGTTTCCATCCGTTGCTTCTTGTTCTGCCTTCAGGAATGGAATGGAATAGAATAGAATAGAATAGAATAGAATAGAATAGAATAGAATGGAATGGAATGGAATGGAATGGAATGGAATGGAATGGAATGGAATAGAATAGAATAGAATAGAATAGAATAGAATAGAATAGAATCAGAGTTGGAAGGGACCTTGGAGGTCATCTAGTCCAATCCCCTGCTCAGGCAGGAAACCCTATACCATTTAGGACAAATGGCTGTCCGGTCTCTTCTTAAAAACTTCCAGTGTTGGAGCATTCACAGCTTCTGGAGGCAGGTTGTTCCACTGGTTAATTGTTCTCACTGTCAGGAAATTTCTCCTTAATTAAAAAAAGAGACGTGCAGGGCTGAAACATACTTGTAATCAGCTGAGGAATTACTGAGTTTGGGGCATCCGGAACATTTCAGCAGTACACGGCTGCAGAGCAAGGTTTTTATGGGTTGTGTGTTTGCACATATGTTCTCGAACTGAAACCACAATAAGGAAAATGCCCAAAATATCACATTCATTGCAACATACGGCTGATGTGCTGAGGAAGTTGGACTTGTTAATGTTTAACACCCTAAACCATTTGGATATTGACATTTAACAAGAGTTGGAAGGGACTTTGGAGGTCTTCTAGTCTAACCCTCTGCTCAGGCAGGAAACTCTGTGGCGTTTCAGACAAATAATTGTCCGGTCTCTTCTTAAAGACTTCCAGTGTTGGAGCATTCACCGCTTCTGGAGGCAAGGAGTTCCACTGGTTAATTGTTCTCACTGTCAGGAAGTTTCTCCTTAGTTCCAGGTTGCTTCTCTCCTTGATGAGTTTCCATCCGTTGCTTCTTCTCCTGCCTTCAGGCGCTTTGGAGAATAGCTTGACTCCCTCTTCTTTGGGGCAGCCCCTGAGATACTGGAATGTTGCTATCATGTCCCCCCTGGTCCTTCTCTTCATTAAACTGGACATCCCCAATTCCAGCAACCGTTCCTTATATGTTTTAGCCTCAAGTCCCCTGATCATCTTTGTTGCTCTTCTCTGCCCTCTTTCCAGAGTCTCAACATCTTTTTTACACCGTGGTGACCAAAACTGGATGCAGTATTCCCAGTGTGGCCTTACCAAGGCCTTGTAAAGTGGTATTAACACTTCATGTGATCTTGATTCTGTCCCTCTGTTAATGCAGCCCAGCACTGTGTTGGCCTTTTTGGCAGCTGCAGCACACGGCTGGCTCCTATTTAAGGGATTGTCCACTAGGACTCCGAGGTCCCTCTCACAGTTTCTACTATTGAGCAAGGTACCCCCTATCCCATGCCTGTACATAGTTTCCATCCGTTGCTTCTGGTCCTGCCTTCAGGCGCTTTGGAGAATAGCTTGACTCCCTCTTCTTTGGGGCAGCCCCTGAGATATTGAAAGGCTGCTATCATGTCCCCCCTCGTCCTTCTCTTTTTTATTTTTTATTATTTCATTTTATTTATTTTATTTTATTTTTATTAATTTATTTTTCACACTTCTGAGAGAGGGCCTCTTTGGGTCAGTTTTCTTCCACTTGTCTTGGTAAAACATAACTAAGTTTCTCTGAACGTTAAAGGAAGAAACTGCCAACCTAATATAACGCGTTCAAGCACGATTGTCGTGATGGTTTTTTGAGTAAGCCCTCGAGGTATGAGTTGCATCCATCACCCTGTGCTGGAGACGTTGTGTGTGGCCTAGCACTGTGTGGAGAACTAAACTGACAATTCACTTAGACAAAATAATTACAGGCATGATATGGAATGCACGAAGGGGGAAAAAAAAAACCCAAGAGGAACTATTTTATATATTCCTAACTTCTATCATTCAAACATCCCCAAATCCTTTATTTTTCTTTAGTGCTCTTTCCGGCCCTTTCCAAAGGGATCCTGAACTCAAATCAACAATCTGTAGCTCCAAAAATTACACGGATAACATATACGGGGAATCCTCCACTTAACAACCACAATGAAGCCCAATTTTTCCGTTGCTAAGCAAGGCAGTTAAGTAAGTTGCATCCCGTTTTATGACAGTTGCTAAGCCAATCCACTGCAGTTGTTCAGTCAGTAACCCGGTTGTTAAGTGAATTGGGCTCCCCCCCCACCCGCGTCGGCTTTGCTTGTCAGAAGGTGCAAAAGGGGATCCCGTGATCCCGGGACCGTCATAAATAGGAATCGGTCGCCAATAATCCAAATTTTAAATCACGTGAACGTGGGGAT
Source organism: Crotalus tigris (assembly GCF_016545835.1). Classification (NCBI taxonomy): domain Eukaryota; kingdom Metazoa; phylum Chordata; class Lepidosauria; order Squamata; family Viperidae; genus Crotalus; species Crotalus tigris. Next base: position 273,862 of record NW_024098453.1, on the reverse strand, counting down.
GCTACAAAGGTCGTTAAGTGCGAAAAAGGGTTGCGCGTCATTGTTTTCAGTGTCGTCGTAACTTCGAACGGTCACTAAACGAATTGTTGTAAGTAGATATTTTTAGCTACTCAGCAGAGTGAAGATTTCAAAGCAGATATCTTTCTGATGAATGAGCTTGCCCTCCAGGGGGATTTTTTTTTTTTAAATAAAGATAAAAATCAAGACTGTGAAAATCTTTTTCTAGGAATCGGCTGCTTGAACAAATGCCCAGCGGGGTTGGTTATGTGGGCCTTAAAAACACGTTTCTCTTTTTTAACTTTTGGATCCATTTATTCAAGTCTTGGTCCCTTTGCGTGTTTAGAGCAGATATCTCTCTCTCTCTCTCTCTCTCTCTCTTTCTCTCTTTGCCAGCTTGTGAACTTTGTTTGAGAAGAAGGTGACAAATGGCTGTGTACGTGGCAGCGTTTATAGTCTTCATACCTGCGCTGCCTTGAGTAGTGAGGACCCATTCCAGCTTGTCAAGGCTGATCCTCTTCGCCCCCTTATTTACATTACTACTCAGAGGTCCCAGTCAAAGAGGCAGCAGGACAAAAAAAACCCCCAAGATTTGTCTTTGTCTATGGCAGTGGTTCTCAACCTTTTTAATGCCGCGACCCCCAACCGGTCGTAAGTCGAGGACTACTCAACCGTTCGTAAGTCGAGGACGACTCAACTGGTGCAGCACCGTTTGCAGAAGGGGACTTTTGGCGGGCTCAGCAGGGCAGAGACAGCCTGGACAATTCCTATTGGCTTTTGAAAGCCAATAGAATTAGACTCTATTCAAGAGAGACTATTCTATTGGCTTTCAAAAGCCAATAGAATAAAAGGGAGTAGCAGAGCTAACGAAAAGGGGGGGAAAATGGCAGACTGCGTTGTTTGGTGACCCCCGTGAAATGATCGTTCGACCCCAAATGGGGTCCCGACCCACAGGTTGAGAACCGCTGGTCTATGGAGAGTCTCAGTCATCCAGGTCAGAGGTCCCCCCAACTTTTTGGGCACCAGGGACCGGTTCCGTGGAGAGAGATTTTTCCGTGGACCGGAGGCTGCGTGGTTTTGTGTGCTGCCTGCATCCCATGGATGGGGCTTTGCTTGTTTGCGTGGACCGGTTCCTGGCGTGCCGCGGCCCGGTCCATGGTACCGGTTGGGGGACCCCTGATCCAGGTCATAGTTATCCGAAGGGTGCTTTTTCACGAGGCAACTGGACTACCTTGGGGTTTATTGAAGATGTTTCGCCTCTCATCCCAGAAGCTTCTTCAGCTCTGCCTGGATGGTGAGGAAGGGAAGGATTTATACTGCTTGCAGACCGCTGGCCATTTGCCTTCTTTTAGAGCAGGGGTGTCAAACTCAATTTCATTGAGGGCCGCATCAGCATTGCTGTTATCCTCGGGGAGGGTGAGGAGGTGTGGCCAGGGTCGTCGCGGCCTATTGAGTGGGCGTGGCTGGAGTGGGTGTGGCCTGCTGGGTGGGCGTGGCCAGCTCTTCATCATTTGCGTCAAGGGTGCCTGCCTGGGCAGGAGTGGGACAGATCTGAGGGTCCCTGGCAGAAGGGGGTGGGACCGGGGCAAACGCCAAGGCATGGTCCACTGGAAGAGCCTTACCGTTCCTCTCAGGCCATGCGAGGGGGGGCTGGATGGTGCCGCGGGCTTCCCGGAGCCAGGCAGTGCGAATCCGAAAAGAAGCACGACGCCATCCAGTCCCCAGCCTGCCCGGTTTCGGCAGGCAGCGGGGCGCTCTCCTCACAGCATCGATAGGCTGAGCCAGGCAGTTCGAAGCTCACCAGCTTTGCACCTTGCTGCCCGGTGAAATCGGGCAGGCTGGGGGCTGAGTGGTGGCGCGCTTCTTTTTGGATTTGCGCCGCCTGGCTCAGCCTCTCGGTGCTGTGAGGACAGCGCCCTATTGCCTGCTGAAACCCCCCCCCCCCGGAGCCCATCAAGCCAGATACGTGAAGTAGGCGAGGGCCATTTGCTGGCCAATTCCAGGCGATGGTGCATTTCTTCATTCCTCACAAAGGGTGACACCTCCCCAGCATGCAGCCAGAGGGGCAGGGCCGACACGGAAGGGGCCGGTCCCTCGCTGTTTCCAGACGGCCTTGTGGAGCTAAGACTGAATATGTTTCAGCATAAATGGCCACCACAAAATTGTACATTGGCTCCTAAGCGACCTGGGCCGGGGCCAAGGCAGTGGGAGCCGTTCCCTCACTGTTTCCAGGATGGCTTCGCGGGCCACATGAAACCACGTCGCGGGCCGCATCCGGCCCCCGGGCCTTGTGTTTGACACGTCTGTTTTAGAGAGTCGTTGAGGCCACTTGGAGGTGCAAAAGGGCGTGGAGCCTTCTTGGAACCGCTGAAAGGACTGTCTTGTAGACTGGAGATGGATGATGTTGTCCAGTCTACAGCACAGTCCTTTCAGCAAGAAGGCTCCACACCCATTTTCACCACTCAAGTGACCCCGAGGACACAGATAGGCCTCCAAGTGGCCTCAACGACTCTCTAAAAGAAGGCAAATGACCAGCCGTCTGTAAGGTGTATAAATCTTCCCATTCCCCCAGAGCTGAAAAAGCTCCTTGGACACGAAGCAAAATGTCTTCAAAGAAAAACAAAGTCCAGTTGCCTCGTGAAAAAAAGCACCTTTGGGACACTTTGCGTGTGTCGTTCTTGCGTGTGTGTGGCGAGGGTTTTTAATTCAGCTTTTTTTTTCCCCAGCTCGTAAAGATAACGTTTCTCGCCTTTCCTTGCGTAAAAACTTCAAGATTGTCTTGGTTTTCCTGTTTAGGACTCCCGAACAATGTCCAAGCGTCGTTTCCTTGTTGTCCGAAAGCTACAATCCGCATGTCCGCTACGGAGCAGCGATGGCCTTGGGGATCTGCTGTGCTGGGACAGGAAACAAGGTGAGGCCCCGTGTAGCCAAATTGCCGTTCTTCTTTTTCCTGCTCAAGTCCAAGAGGCCTTTTGCTTCTTTATTTTATATCCCAATTTGTATTATTTTTAGAAATCGCTCAAGGTGAGGCACATATCTGACACCCCTTCTTCCTCCTATGTGCCCGTAACGACAAATCTGTGTGGTGGGTTGGGCTGAGAGAGAAAAGGATTGGCCCAGAGTCACTCAGCTGGCTTTCATGGCTAAGGCAGGACTAGAACTCACAGTCGCCTTGTGATTGGCCCAGAGTCACTCAGCTGGCTTTCATGGCTAAGGCAGGACTAGAACTCACAGTCGACTTGTGATTGGCCCAGAGTCACTCAGCTGGCTTTCATGGCTAAGGCCGGACTAGAACTCACAGTCGCCTTGTGATTGGCCCAGAGTCAGCTGGCTTTCATGGCTAAGGCGGGACTAGAACTCACGGTCGCCTTGTGATTGGCCCAGAGTCACTCGGCTGGCTTTCATGGCTAAGGCGGGACTAGAACTCACAGTTTCCTTGTGATTGGCCCAGAGTCACTCGGCTGGCTTTCATGGCTAAGGCGGGACTAGAACTCACAGTCGCCTTGTGATTGGCCCAGAGTCACTCGGCTGGCTTTCATGGCTAAGGCGGGACTAGAACTCACAGTCGACTTGTGATTGGCCCAGAGTCACTTGGCTGGCTTTCATGGCTAAGGCGGGACTAGAACTCACAGTCGACTTCTGATTGGCCCAGAGTCACTCAGCTGGCTTTCATGGCTAAGGCGGAACTAGAACTCACAGTCGACTTGTGATTGGCCCAGAGTCACTCGGCTGGCTTTCATGGCTAAGGCGGAACTAGAACTCACAGTCGACTTGTGATTGGTCCAGAGTCACTCGGCTGGCTTTCATGTGGAAGGTGAGACTAGAACTCTCAATCTCCTGGTGATTGGCTCAAGGTCACCCAGCAGTTTTCATGTGGAAGGCAGAACTAGAACTCACGGTCTCCCGGTGATTGGGCCAAAAGTACCCAGCTGGCTTTCATGGCTAAGGCAGAACTGGAACTCAGTCTTTTGCTTTCTAGCCTGCTGCCTTAATCACTAAACCACCTAACTGTGGATAAAGCAGATGGCCCAGTTAATATTCCTCCTGGCTGAGGAATTCTGGGAGTTGAAGTCCGCAAGTCATGAAGGGGCCCTAGTTCCCCCTGCTGGCTCAGGAATTCTGGGAGTTGAAGTCCACCAATCATGAAGGGGCCACAGTTCCCCCATGCTGGCTGAGGAATTCTGGGAGTTGAAGTCCACCAGTCATGAAGGGGCCCCATGTTGGCTGAGGAATTCTGGGAGTTGAAGTCCATGAGTCATGAAGGGGCCATAGTTCCCCCATGCTGGCTGAGGAATTCTGGGAGTTGAAGTCCACCAATCATAAAAGGGCCAAGTTTGAAGACCCCTGATCTAAAGTTTGCTCCCTAGTTGTTCTTCCCAGTCATTTTCTTGGATTATATTCTAGAACAAGATCTCTGCTTATGCAACCCAAATTTTTTATTTATCCAAGAGACACATTCTTTGGCTTGACGGTTTCTTGAAAAATCTTCAGCTTCTGGACATTCAGATCTTTTTGGGGTGGGGGGCAGAGTCTAGAGACGGTCGGGAAACTGTGTTGTTTTCCTCTCTCTCTGATGAAATTTCCCTTAACTGGACAGAAAACGGGCAGCAATTTAGCTCAAGCATTTAACCCAAGTCTGCTTTATCTCTCTGTAACTTTGTGCAGTCGGGATAACAACCTGCATGGCTGTAGCCTCGCACTTTTATTGTTTGTTTATGAAATAAAAGAGCTGGAACGCATGTTTATGCCAGCGCGTCTTCCTGCATCAACACACAGCAAAGGCTTCAGTTAATATGTTAGAGCTTAAAAGACTGGGAATTGTGTTAAGATTTTAGTTAGGCTCCGGAGGGACTCCCATCCTCCTCCCCCCCCCCTCTGTAAATAATTGTGAGCTCACACAACGTCAAGGTCGGGACACCTAAATGAACACCAGTACGACTCGGCTTATAAAAGCGACATAATTAGAAGGAAGTTGTTGGACAGTAAGCCATAAAAAGAATTTGATCCCTCCATGGCATTTTTCTGCGTTTTATTTAACCGATGAGTTCATTTTCTGGCTCTAGACCAGCGTTTCTCAACTTTGAAGATGGATGGGGTCCGCCTTTATAACTTTTATAAATAACTCCAGGTGGCCAACATACCTAACACTCTATTTTTCCCAAAACAACAGCCCTCTGAGGTGGGTTAGACCAGTGGTTCTCAACCTGTGGGTCGGGACTCCATTTGGGGTCGAACGACCATTTCACGGGGGTCGTCAAACAACGCAGTCTGCCATTTCCCCCCCCCTTTTCCTTAGCTGGGCTACTCCCTTTTATTCTATTGGCTTTTGAAAGCCAATAGAATAGACTCTCTTAAATAGAGTCTAATTCTATTGGCTTTCAAAAGCCAATAGGAAGTGTCCAGGCTGTCTTTGCCCTGCTGGGCCCGCCAAAAGTCCCATTCTGCAAACGGTGCTGCACCAGTTGAGTAGTCCTCGACTGACGACCGGTTGGGTAGTCCTCAACTTACGACCGGTTGGGGGTCACAGCATTAAAAAGGTTGAGAACCACTGGGTTAGACTGAGAGAGAGGCAGTGGCCCAAACTCACCCAGTAGGCTTTCATGCTTAAGGCAGGACTAGAACTCACTGTCTCCTGGTGATTAAACCAGAGTCACCCAGCCGGCTTTCATACCTAAGGTACAACTAGAACTCACTGTCTCCTGGGGATTGGCCCAAAGTCACCCAGTAGGCTTTCCTGCTTAAGGCGGGACTAGAACTCACCGTCTCCTGGCAATTGGCCCAGTCACCCAACTGGCTTTCCTGCTTAAGGCGGGACTAGAACTCACCGTCTCCTGGCAATTGGCGCAAACTCACCCAGCTGGCTTTCCTGCTTAAGGCGGGACTAGAACTCACTGTTTCCTGGTGATTAAACCAGAGTCACCCAGCTGGCTTTCATACCTAAGGTAGAACTAGAACTTACCGTCTCCTGGAGATTGGCCCAAAGTCACCCAGCCGGCTTTCCTGCCTATGATGGGACTAGAACTCGCCATCTCCATATTTCTAACCACTAGGCCCAACTGGCTCTACTTTTCTTTAATTAAAGCTTTAATTAACCTTCACAGAAAGAGTGAGGACAGGTAACCAGAGGTGTTTTGCACAAGTAGCCTTAAGGCCAGCAGCTTTGAAAATAAAAGCCTTGAAGCCGACTGATCCCGAAAATAAAAGCATTTTTTTATTTTTTTTAATCACCTGAAACCAACGGCTTACTTCAGTCTCCTGCCAGCCTCCTTTTCAAGAAATTAAAACGCTTGATCTTCGGCGCGCCTGTCGCGCAGCTGCCCTTTTGGGTATCCCTCTCATCAGCTGCCCCCTGCCCTGCCCGGCTTGGAGACGCTAATCGGATCATCCCGACGACGATTAAGCCTGGCGCTTAAAAGGAATACAGTTTTAATATTTGTCTCCTTTTTTCTCCCACCCCCCCCCCCATAGGAAGCAATTAATTTGTTGGAGCCCATGACAAACGATCCTGTCAACTACGTGCGTCAGGGAGCGCTGATTGCGTCGGCCCTGATCATGATCCAGCAGACCGAAATTCTCTGCCCAAAGGTGAGTGGGGGGGTGGGGGGGGGCTTGGGCCAGGGAGGTGGGTGCGAGAAGAGAGAAGCAACCTAGAACTAAGGAGAAACTTCCTGACAGTGAGAGTCAGAACCATTCACCAGTGGAACAACCTGCCACCAGAAGCGGTGAATGCTCCAACACTGGAGGTTTTTAAGAAGGGGCTGGACAGCCATTTGACTGGAATGGCATAGGGCAGTGGTGGCGAACTGCTGGCCTGCGGGCCGGATGCGTCACGCAGAAGCCGTGCCCACCTGAGCTTTGGCAAGGGGGAAAAAGTCACGATGCGTCGCAACACGTCACGTGACATGGCGAGTTTGACACCCCTGGGAGAGAGTCTCCTGCAGACCCTATTCCTTTCTAGCCCTGATGATATTAGCTAGTTGGGCAATAGAATGTCTGCAAGAAAACCACCAAGCCCAGAGAGCACCAAGGACTCCATAGTTGGCTGTCTTCCTCCCTCCGTCCCTCCCTCCCTCCCTCCCTCCCTCCTCCTCTCCTCCTCCTATCCCCAAATCCCATTCCTGATAATGTAACCTAGTTGGGTCATGAAACATCTGCAAGAAAGCCACCAAGCTCAAAGAGCAGCAAGGACCCTACAGTCGTCATTGTACTCCTCCTCCTCCTCCTCCTCCTCTCCCCAAACCCCGTTCCTTTCTAGCCCTGATAATGTAACCTAGTTGGGTGATGAAACGTCTGTAAGAAAGCCACCCAGCTCAGAGAGCACCTAGGACTCCATATTGCTGTCCTCCCTCCCTCCCTCCCTCCCTCCCTCCCTCCCTCCCTCCTCTTCTCCCCAAACCCCATTCCTTTCTAGCCCTGATAATGTAACCTAGTTGGGTCATGAAATGTCTGCAAGAAAGCCACCAAGCTCAAAGAGCACCAAGGACCCTACAGTCGTCGTTGTCCTCCTTTTCCTCCTCCTCTTCCTCCTCCTCCTCCTCCTCCTCACCCATTCCTTTCTAGCCCTGATAATGTAACCTAGTTGGGTCATGAAACGTCTGCAAGAAAGCCACCAAGCTCAGCACTAAGGACCCTACAGTTGTCGTCCTCCTCCTCCTCCTCACCCATTCCTTTCTAGCCCTGATAATGTAACCTAGTTGGGTCATGAAACGTCTGCAAGAAAGCCACCAAGCTCAGAGAGCACCAAGGACCCTTGATTTTTCTGGGAAAGATTTCTAGTTTTAAGTCGATGCAGCAATATCAAAGACTTCTCTCTCTCTCTCTCTCTCTCTCTCTCTCTCTCTCTCTCTCTCTCTCTCTCTCTCTCTCTCTCTCTCTCTCTCTCTCTCTCAAAGCAGCCCTTGGCTCCTGGTGGACATTAAGGTTTGAAATAGTCCCCTTCTTCTCCCCCCCTTCCACCGTGTAGCACAAGCCATCTTAGAATTTCCAAATTTCTTGAGTTTACTGATTTATACCGACCGTGTTAAACAAGAAGCTTAATGTGAATCTTCTTGGCCGGGCTTCCCGCTCTCTGGTGTACAGTATATACTAACATTGGTTGATCGATGGCTTATAACGTTGTCAGTCTTCTCTTCCTTTGCAAGTTACACCTAGTTGAGAATTTGGAGGCCCTCCTTGACGAGGACAGAGCTCTCTCTTAGTTTCCTGCAGCTGTTCCCCGGTTATGTTTTATGGCAGAACGGTGCAGAGGTGTTGAACAAGAGGTAGAAGCCACACACAGTCATCCGCAGAGGGTCCAAATGGGTATTTTACAGGGAGGGTGTGCGGTCTCCACCCCTGCAGCATTCTCTGGGGTGAAGGGAATGGCATAATACAGAAAACAGAGAGTAACTAAGGAACGTCGTCAGTGCTAGAAGGGAGTGGGGTTGGTGGAGAGGAGGAGGAGGAGGAGACTGTGGGGTACTTGGTGCTCTCTGAGCTGGGTGGTTTTCTTGCAGACGTTTCATGACCCAACTAGGGAACATCATCAGTGCTAGAAGGGAGGGGGGCTTGCAGAGAGGAGGAAGAGGAGAAAAGAAGGAAGGAAGGAAGGAAAGAAGGAAGGAAGGAAGGAAGGAAGGAAGGAAGGAAGGAAGGAAGGAAGGAAGGAAGGAAGGAAGGAAGGAAGGATTGTGTGGTCCTTGGTGCTCTCTGAGCTGGGTGGTTTCCTTGCAGACGTTTCATGACCTGACTAGGTTACATCATCAGTGCTAGAATGAGGGAAGAGGAGGAGGAGGAGGAGGAGGACTGTGGGGTCCCTGTATGCTCTCTGAGCTGGGTGGCTTCCTTGCAGACGTTTCATGACCCAACTAGGTAACATCATCAGTGCTAGAAGGGAGGGGGGCTTACAGAGGGGAAGAAGAGGAGAAAAGAAGGAAGGAAGGAAGGAAGGAAGGAAGGAAGGAAGGAAAGAAAGAAAGAAAGAAAGAAAGAAAGAAAGAAAGAAAGAAAGAAAGAAAGAAAGAAAGAAAGAAAGAAAGAAAAAGAAAGAATGAATTGTCGGATCCTTGGTGCTCTCTGAGCTGGGTGGTTTTCTTGCAGACATTTCATGACCCAACTATGTAACATCATCAGTGCTGAAAGGGAGGAGGTTTGCAAAGTGGGGAGGAGGAGGAGGAGGAGGAGGACTGTGGCGCCCTTAGTGCTATCTGGGCTTGGAGGTTTCCTTGCAGACGTTTCATGACCCAACTAGGTAACATCATCAGTGCTGGAAGGGAGGGGGGTATGTGGATAGGAGGAGGAGGAGGACTGTGGGGTGCTTGGGGTTCTCTGAGCTCAGTGGTTTTCTTGGAGACATTTCATTACCAAACTAGGTAACATCGTCAGTGCTGGAAAGGAGTGGGGTTGCTCTCATTTTGCTTTTTTTTAACCTAGTTTGGGTCATGAAACATCTGCAAGGAAACCACCAAGCTCAGAGAGCACCAAAGACTCCACAGCTTAGCCTTAAATTCCAAATATTCCCTCCTATCGCAACAGGAAATGGAGATTGCATGAGTCAAAAAAGAGTTTTTAAGGAGAGGTCTGTGCAAAAATCAAATGTTATCTGAAAGGAAGCTTAGTCACATCGCTAGTTAGACATTTTTGACTATTTTGGGTAATCGATTGATAAGACAAAACAAAGAGCAATAACAGGAATTGCAGCTTCACACAACCCCACACGCCCACCCACCCACCCCAAATTTGAAGGCCTGTTCAGCATCTCCTCTGGCTTTTGACATTTCCCCAGACATTGCTCTTAAGAGTTTCGGTTTTTTTCATCAGGAAACTATTTTTTTCTTTTTTAATAAGGGAAAAATAATCTTAAGAAGTTGAGCCTTTGGTGATGTTGTTTAGCTTCGCTGGATCCCTTAAGATTTGGCAAAGTCAAAAAAGATGTTGAGACTTTGGCAAAAGTAAGTGCAGAGAAGAGCAGCTCAGATGCTTAAAGGCCTGGAGACTAAAACATAAAAAGAACGCTTGCAGAATTTGGGAATGGCCAGTCTAGAGAAAAGAAGAACCAGGGGGGACATGATAGCAGTATTCCATATTTGAGGGGCTGCCCCAAAGAAGTGGGGGTCACCCTATTCTCCAAAGCAGTGGTTCTTAACCTTTTTGAACGAATCGCCCCCTTGAGCCAATGAGGAAGTTGTCATCGCCCCCCTCCCCCAACATAACCTCTCAATCACAACATAGGAAATAATTCTTCAATTTATGCAAACCCTTTTTTTGTTTTCTTTAAAATTGTCATCTGGACATATCGATGCAAATAGTTTATTTCCAGTCTTTTCCCCATATCTCAACTGTGAAAAAAAAATTTTGGTGCCACCCGTCACTTTATTCCCAAACTTCGTGATACATGTATTTCATTATTATCTTATTTATTCAAGACACTTAAATGTAATGACCACTGAAAACAAAATTCAATTGCAAGAAAGTGAAATGCCCGAAAAGAAAAACAGTAGCATTTAATGATTGAATTACAAGTGAAATTTAAGACGCAAAAAGAAATATAAATGGGCATAAGAACAAACCGCAATGCAGGAACTAAGAATTTCAAGACGAAAACTCTGAAACTAAATTAAGATTCGAGGAAACGATATATAGTCACGCACACTGTAAAAAGGATTAAAAAGTCACAAAGAAAATATAATATCGAACTTGAGTGCACGCTAAAAAAGTACAATACAAAGAGACACACAAAATGTTTTATAGAGCACAACAAAAATTTGAAAACAAAGCCGAAAACTCAAACTGGAACGTGAAATCCAATGCAAGCAAATACAACGATAAAAGCTCAGACAATTATTAACAAAAAAAATGTATGTACACAAAAAGCCAAAAAAAAAAAAAAAAAAGAACATCAATGGCTGCCCTATGCTTGGTGAGCTGATGCCAATTTCTTGATGTCTGGAACCATTTTTGTTAATCGCATTCAGGATCTGGCCTTCTAAAGAGCAGTCGGGGTTGATCTCCTCTAGGACTGACCGGTTGGATCACCTTGCAGTCCAGGGGACTCGCAGGGGTCTTCTCCAGCACCATAGTTCAAAGGCCTCCATTCTTTGGCACTCAGCCTTTCTTATGGTATGCTGTTCTAGTGAGATGCATAATCTGATGGATTTATAAGCTTTGTTGTTGTTGTTAGTTGCGATGTCATGTCCGACCCATTGAGACCCCATGGAAAACGTTCCTCCAGGCCTTCCTGTCCTCTACCATCTTCTGGAGTCCATTGAAGCTCACGCCTCCTGCTTCAGGGACTCCATCCAGCCACCTCATTCTCCGTCGTCCCCTTCTTCTATTGCCCTCCATCTTTCCCAGCATCAGGCCCTTCTCCAGGGAGCCCTTCCTTCTCATTAGGGGGCCAAAGTACTTGAGTTTCCACTTCAGGATCTGGCCTTCTAAAAAGCAGTCAGGGTTGATCTCTTCTAGGACTGACCGGTTGGATCGCCTTGCAGTCCAGGGGACTCGCAGGCGTCTTCTCCAGCACCAGAGTTCAAAGGCCTCCATTCTTTTGCGCTCAGCCTTTCTTATGGTCCAACTTTCACAGCCATACATTGCAACTGGGAAAACCATGGCCTGGACCATACGGGCTTTTGTTGGCAGGGTGATGTCTCTGCTTTTTAGTATGCTGTCTAGATTTGCCATAGCTTTCCTCCCCAGGAGCAAGTGTCTTCTAATTTCTTGGCTGCAGTCCCCATCTGAGGTGATCTTGGAGCCCAGGAAGATAAAATCTGTTGCTACCAGACACGTCACTGGAAGGTTAAACCACCAAACTGCGTCTCGCTTACTTGGGCCAATGTCGTGCGGGGGAATTTGCTGGAGGAAGCCATTATGTTAGGAGGAGTTAATGTTAAAAGGAAACCAGGTCTCCAAAAAAACAGGGTGGTTTGACACCCTCAGAGTTGACACACCAGCCAGAGCATTGAACAACTCAAAAAAGCAGCACAAGATCCAGAAGATGGGGAGAGACCTGACCAACAGAATCGCCAAGAGTTGGACCTGCCAAATTTGGAGACCTCTCATCTAGGGGGAACCAAGTTGAGTCAACAGACCCAACTATTTTGGGCACCACGAGAGCCTGATGCAGACTTTTATGAACGTTGACCCAAGTTCCAGGTTGGCTTCTGAAATGTACTGCCCCAAGATTGGATATTTCTTTAGAAGGGCATTTAGACAGATCCCTGGTGAAAGAGGGATCTCCCTGTTAGGGTCCTCCAGATTGAGATAACTGAACAGGATCCAGTGGCTACATTGGTCCAAATCTTCTTGTTTTCCTTTCTCGTGGGATTATACTAGAGCAGGGGTAGGCAACCTTGGCTCTTTTATGACTCGTGGACTTCAGCTCCCAGAATTCCTCAGCCAGCATGGGGGAACTATGGCCCCTTAATGACTCGTGGACTTCAACTCCCAGAATTCCTCAGCCAGCATGGGGGAACTATGGCCCCTTCATGACTTCTGGACTTCAACTCCCAGAATTCCTCAGCCAGCATGGGGGAACTATGGCCCCTTCATGACTTCTGGACTTCAACTCCCAGAATTCCTGAGCCAGCATGGGGGAACTATGGCCCCCTCATGACTTCTGGACTTCAACTCCCAGAATTCCTGAGCCAGCATAGCTCAGCTTGAAAACCTCTCCCTTTCTCTTCAGCATGACTGGCTCAGGAATTCTGGGAGTTGGAGTCCACGAGTCATAAAAGAGCTAAGGTTAGTGTCTACCCCTGTACTAGAGGGACAGCTTTTATTATTTGATTATGAGTTTAATAAATTCTTACGGTCAGCCAGATGTCGAGATTGGATTTGCTGTTTTTATCATCCTATGGAGTCCTTCCCAAGGACCTGAGATAGGCAGAAGTTGATGCTACAGGATCCAATCTGAGTTTTTCCCCGGGACCATGGTCTTCCTAGCTTTTGGACCCTTGCTGGAGTCCATCCTTGGGGAATTTCTCTCTCACCTGAATGTGTACTTTGGCCTATTCCATGCGTAGTATTGATGTGGTGCCTGGCTCTGTGTGGCCCCCTAGCTGTTGATTGGGATGTTGATGGCCGGCCACAAAGTTGTTGGCTATTGTTTCCTTGTGTGGCCGTGTCCTCGGCTGATGTTGATCTTTGATGGTGTTGAAAGTATCGTCGCAGGATGTCAGCTGTTCCAAGACAAGCTGCCTTTTGCAATTGACTGGTGGGGATTTTGTCAATGCCGATGGTTATTATGGTTCATCGCACACAGTTGGTCAGACTGGATTTGGCATCTTGGCCCCACCTGTTGAGTCCTTCCCGAGGGCCTGGCATGGGCAGATGCTGTTTGATGGCGCAGGTTTGATGTTCCAAGTCAAGCTGTCTTTTGCAATTGACTAACAGGGATTTGGTCAGTGCCGACGGTTATTACTATGGTTGGATACAAAGTGAGCTAGATGTTTAGACTAGGCTTGGCACCTCTCAAGTCCTTCCCAAGATTCAGGACAAACATAAATTGTTACTTGATGATGTTAATTGTCTCCTGGCGGGATGTAAGCTGTTCCGCATAAAGCTGCTTTATGCAATTGACTGGTGAGGAATTTGTCAATGCTGATGGTGCTCAAGTTGTACTCCAGATGTTTTGGAATTGAACTCAAGGCACTCAAATCACCACTAGTACCTCTTAGCTTTCTTTTGCCACAGTCGTTCAATTTGCATTTTCTTACCTTCTCCAGTTCTTTCTCCTCTATTCTGCTCTCTCCAGGTTTCTGTTAATGTCCACTATCCAATTTCATTATCTGTCTTACTCATAGTTGTTTAGTCTGGGGTGGGTGTTATGTGGCAGGTGCCTGTCTGTTTGAATTCTAAAGTCTCAGAGCAGTTCTTCATTTTTATAGTCCGTAGCACAGTCAGCCAGATGTTTAGACTGGGCTTGACATTTTTATCCTTCTATTGATTGTTTCCCAAGGATCTGGAATAGGCAGATGCTGCTACATGGTGTTAAAGTTGCCCAAATAATGCTGCCTTTTGTACATAATAATAATAATAATAATAATAATAATAATAATAATAATAGTAGTAGTAGTAGTAGTAAAGTTGGAAGGGTAGTACCAATAGTCATAGGCTCCTTGGGTGGAATCCCAAAACAACTGGAGCACCACTTGAACACCATTGGCATTGACAAATTCGCTATTAGTCAATTGCAAAAGGCAGCCTTATTAGGAACTGCTTCCATCCTGCGACGATATCTGTAATACCATCAAACATCCACATCTGCCTATCCCAGGTCCTGGGTAAGGACTCGATAGGTAGACAAAATGCCAAATCCAGTCTGAACATCTGGCTGACTGTGCGATGATCGATAATAATAATAGTAATAGTAAAGTTGGAAGGGACCTTGGAGGTCATCTAGTCCAACCCCCTGCTCAGGCAGGAAACCCTACACCATTTCGGACAAATGGCTGTCCAGTCTCTTCTTAAAAACTTCCAGTGTTGGAGCATTTACTGTTTCTGGAGGCAAGCTGTTCCACTGATTAATTGTTCTAACTGTCAGGAAGTTTCTCCTTAGTTCTAGGTTGCTTCTCTCCTTGATTAGTTTCCACCCGTTGCTTCTTGTCCTGCCTTCAGGTGCTTTGGAGAATAGCTTAATTCCCTCTTCTTTATGGCAGCCCACTTATTTTGTGTGGGTCATTACAGTTTTATTCATAATCTTAAGACTGGTGGAAACTTGATAATTCAACCCCTAACCAAAGACCTAAGATTGTTAAGGTAGCGTCTAACAAAATAAACTGTCCCAAGCAGGGTGCTTTTTCTTTTTTGATAAAATTAAGGTATTCAGATCGTATAATTCAGTATTTCCAGATATCAAAGAAGTCCTTGTATTATTGCTCCAAGGTTTCCATGATTGATATAGGAGACTTTTGCTGCTTTTGTCATGGTTCCGACAGATGAAACTCTTCAAAAGAACTTTGAGGCATTGTTTACCTTGAAGAATCTTTATTTTGAGTAGCATAACATCGGCACAGCATAATCGAAGCCAAAAACTGAATTCCCCTCCCCTGGGCACATAGTATCCAAGCACAATTCCCTCCTCCAATTAACCGTCATAAATCAGATTCCCCAATTAGCTTGAAATGCAGGCTTCTTCTCCAGTTCTCCAGCCGCCAATTCTTTATCAGCTCTGGTTACAATAACCTTGATTCTCACACTAGGTTTAGTGTTGTTAGCAGCCTTGACAGCTTTCTCTTAGGCATGAGATTCTCGTGCTGTAACATTGGGTGTGAAATTGTGGCCTTCAACTCACACAGAGCAATTAGGAAGCGAAGGGGGCTGGTTCCCTCAGGCACTTTCCCAGAATCTTTTCTGGGTTCTGAGTTTACACAGAAGAAAGTGTTGGGGGTGAACAAAGGAGAGAGGTTTCTACATGACGTTGCATTGGAGACACGTTTTGCCGATGGTGCAAAAAACAAAACAAAACAAAAACTACAGGACTTTTCAAAGTGATCAGATTTCAAGGAAGTCCTTTGATGAGGACAACCATGTTATCCATTCAGTCATGCCCGACTCTTGGCGATTCTCTGGGCAAGGTCTCATCTGTCAGAGAAGAGCTACCAAGATGATCCAAGGCCTGGGGATGAAAACATACGAAGAACGGCTACAGGACTTGGGTTTGACTAGTCTAAAGAAAAGAAGAAGTAGGGGAGACATGATAGCAGCATTCCAGTATTTGAGGGGCTGCCACAAAGAGGAGGATGTCAAGTTATTCTCCAAAGCACCAGAGGGAAGGACGAGAAACAATGGTTGGAAACTGATCAAAGAGAGAAGCAACCTGGGATTAAGGAGAAACTTCCTGACAGCGAGGACAATCAACCAGTGGAACAACTTGCCACCAGAAATCGTGGGCGCTCCATCACTGGAGGTTTTTTAAGAAGAGACTGAACATTCACCTGACCGAGATGGTATAGGTTCTCCTGCTTGAGCAGGGGGTTGGACTAGATGACCTCCAAGGTCCCTTCCAGCTCTGTTCTATCCTACCCTTTCCTTTCTCTTTCTCTTTCAATCATGCACTGCTTCTTTGTTGAATGCTCTGGCTGGTATCAGCTTTGATGGCATCCAGCCACCGTTGTTCTTTGATGGCCTGGCTTCCTTTTTTCGCTCACTCTTCCAAACATAATTGCTTTGTCTGTTGAGGAAATCCTAAAAGTGCTTTTCCAGGAGGCAACTGGACTTTCTTGCTTTTTCTTTGAAGACGTTTCGCTTCTCACCCAAGAAGCTTCTTCAGCGCTGACTGGATGGTGGGGAATGGAAGGATTTATACTCCTTGCAGACAGCTGGTCATTTGCCTTCTTTTAGCGCAGTGGTTCTCAACCTTTTTATATGGCGACCCCCGGTCACACGGACGCGGCGCGCATGCGCGGCGCCGCCCCCTGAGGGGGAAAAATGGCGGATCGCGTTGTTTGGCGACCCCCGTAAGATGGTCGTTCGACCCCAAATGGGGTCGCGACCCATAGGTTGAGAACCGCTGTTTTAGCGGGTTGTTGAGGCCACTTGGAGGTTTACCTCAGGCTCACCTGAGTGGTGCAAATCGCTGTGGAGCCTTCTTGGAACTGCTGTAAGGACTGTCTAAAGTCTACAATAGAGCCCTTTCAGCAGTCCCAAGAAGGCTCCAGGCCCATTTCCACCACTCAGGTCACCCTGAGGGCACAGATAAACCTCCAAGTGGCCTCAATGGCTCTCTAACAGAATGCAAATGACCAGCTCTGTCTGCAAGGAGTATAAATCCTTCCATTCCCCACCAACCGGTCAGAGCTGAAGAAGCTTCTGGGATGAGAAGCGAAATGTCTTCAAAGAAAAAGCAAGAAAGTCCAGTTGCCTCTTCAAAAAGCAGCTGGATGACAGAGAGTCTCCATAGACATTCAGGAAATCCTTCAGTTTTAGATAACTGGTTCTCCAGCCTGAACTGTGGTGCTGAAGAAGACTCTTGAAAGTCCCTCCGATTATGAGGAGATCCAATTAGCCGATCCTAAAGGAAGTCAACCCTGACTGTCCTTTGGAAGGACACATCCTGAAGCCGAAGCTCAAAGATTTTGGCCACCAAATGAGAAGAGAGGACTCCTTGGAGTGAGAACAATTAACCAGTGCAGGGGTAGGCAACCTTGGCTCTTTTGTGACTCATGGACTTCAACTCCCAGAATTCCTGAGCCAGCATGGCTCAGCTTGGAAACCTCTCCCTTTCCCCTCAGCATGGCTGGCTCAGGAATTCTGGGAGTTGAAGTCCACGAGTCATAAAAGGGCCAAGGTTGCCTACTTCTGGACTAAGACAAAGGTGGGAAACGATGGCCCTTTTGTGACTTGAGGACTTCAACTCCCAGAATTCCTGAGCCAGCATGGAGGAACTATAGCCCCTTCATGACTCGTGGACCAACTCCCAGAATTCCTGAGCCAGCATGGAGAAGTATAGCCCCTTCATGGCTTGAGGACTTCAAACTCCCAGGATTCCTGAGCCAGCATGGGGGAACTTTGGCCCCCTCATGACTCGTGGACTTCAACTCCCAGAATTCCTGAGCCAGCAAGGGGGAACTATGGCCCCTTCATGACTGGTGGACTTCAACTCCCAGAATTCCTGAGCCAGCATGCCTCAGCTTGGAAACCTCTCCCTTTCCCCTCAGCGGGGCTGGCTCAGGAATTCTGGGAGTTGACGTCCAGAAGTCATAAAAGAACCAAGGTTGCCTAACTCTGAACCAGTGGAACGGCTTGCCTCCATATGTTGTGGGTGCTCCATCACCGCAGGTTTTTAAGAGATTGGACAGCCATTTGTTTGAAATCGTATAGGGTTTCCTGCCTGAGCAGGGGGTTGGACTAGAAGACCTCCAAGGCCCCTTCCAGCTTTGTTACTCTATTCTAAAACAGAGAGAAGTGTAGAAACATGAGTTTGGAGCAAACTCTGCAAGGCAGTGGAGGCCATGGGGGGGGGGGGATGGCGTGCTGTGATTCGAGAAGAGTCACACACAGCAACTGAATGACAACAGCAGCCTGAAACAGTTTGAAAGTCCATCTTTTAGTTCTTCCTGGGAACGGTGAGAACAGTCCTTTCCAAGATTTGGACCTTGGGAAGGAAGCTGATGACTCATTGGCCTGGAGGAGGCTGAGAAGGAGATGTTCTGTTGGAAATTTCTTTCTGTATAACTATAACCTTTGTCAGGAGTTGGCTGGGCTTAATTTGCCCAGGGAGTCATAGCTACGATGACTTGCTCCGGATGGTTCTGCCAATCCCCTAGTGCTTTGGAAAATAAGTTAACCCCCTTTTCTTTGTGGCAGCCCCTCAGATACTGGAACACTGCTATCGTGTCTCCCCTGGTCCTTCTTTTCTTTAGACTAGCCCAGGGGTAGGCAACCTTGGCTCTTTTATGACTCGTGGACTTCAATTCCTGAGCCAGCATGGCTCAGCTTGGAAACCTCTCCCTTTCCCGTCAGCAGGGCTGGCTCAGGAATTCTGGGAGTTGAAGTCCACGAGTCATAAAGCGGCCTAGGGCAGGGGTAGGCAACCTTGGCTCTTTTATGACTGGTGGACTTCAACTCCCAGAATTCCTCAGCCAGCATGGGGAAACTATGGCCCCTTCATGACTCGTGGACTTCAACTCCCAGAATTCCTGAGCCAGCGTGGGGGAACTATGGCCCCTTCATGACTCGTGGACTTTAACTCCCAGAATTCCTGAACCAGCGTGGGGAAATTATGGCCCCCTCATGACTCATGGACTTCAACCCCCAGAATTCCTCAGCCAGCATGGGGAAACTATGGCCCCCTCATGACTCGTGGATTTCAACTCCCAGAATTCCTCAGCCAGCATAGCTCAGCTTGGAAACCTCTCCCTTTCCCCTCAGTATGGCTGGCTCAGGAATTCTGGGAGTTGAAGTCCACAAGTCATAAAAGAGCCAGGGTTGCCTACCCCTGGACTAGCCAAACCCAAGTCCTGCAGCCGTTCTTCGTATGTTTTAGTCTCCAGGCCTTCGATCATCTTAGTTGCTCTTCTCTGAACTTTTTTGACTTAGGCAGGGGAAACCTGACAGCAACACCCAATATTTGAGCTGTCAGTGGGAAGAAGGCCTGAATTTGTTCTCCATAGTGTCAGAGGGCAGGAGAAGAAGCAAGGGTTGGAAGCTAGTCAGAGGAAGACCCAGCCTGGAACTAAAGACGAATTTCCTGACAGTGAGAACAGTGTCCTGGTTCCGACAGACGAAAGTCTTCAAAGAAGTTCGAGCCATTGTTTACCTTAAAGAACCTTTTATTCGAGTAGCATAATATCGGCACTACATAATCAAAGCCAAAAACTGGATTCCCCTCCCCTGAGCACATAGTATCAAAGCACAATTCCCTCCTCCAATTAATAGTAATAAATCACATTCCCCAATTAGTTTGAAACACAGACTTTCCCTCCAGTCCTCCAGTCCGCCAATTCTTACCATCTCTTATTTCAATAACCTTGATTCCCATGCTAGGTCCAGTCCACCTCTTTGTTAGGCTAAACCTCAAATCAAGCCAACATCCCCACAACCCCACCATGCCTGTCTTGGTCATCTCTTGAATTATTGCTGAACTTCACACCGTTTCTGCCAGGCTCACCAGCTGCTCCGCAGCAATTCACGGGCCCTGCCCTCAATTTATTTTGAAAGGAACTCCCTTCGGTGGCCATCTTTCCGCTGTGGCAGCTTTTTTCGGTTTTTGTTTGGAAAAGACCCGTGAAAATCACTCAGCACGGAGGCCGCTCCACATTTTAAAATATTTCTCCCAAGGCCAGTGGGCAGAACCCGCCGCACAAGCAGCTGGATAAGCAGACTAAGACAAATGGTTAAAAAAAATGGGATTTTTTTTTTTTTTTTTTTGACAAGGCAAAGGCTCAGTTGGGCTGTGAAAGGAAAAATCTCCTTGGGTTGATTAGGAAGAGGTTTCTTGGAATAGACGCTGCTTATTTTCTGTACAGTTTAGGTCAGTGTTTTTCAAGCTTGGGAACTTTAAGACGGATGGGGGGTGGGGGGGTGGACTTCAATTCCCAGAATTCCCCAGCCAGCCCATGCTGGCTGGGGAATTCTGGGAATTGAAGTCCCCCCCCCCATCTTAAAGTTTCCGAGGTTGAGATAAACTGTATGTAGTGCAATCTTTGGAATCTTAAATCTTAAAAGTGTACGGTCGTATCTGCCTCCAGAAGCGGTGAATGCTCCAATACTGGAGGATTTTAAGAAGAGACTGGACAGCCATTTGTCTGAAATGGTTTAGGGTTTCCTGCCTGAGCAGGGGGTTGGACTAGATGACCTCCAAGGTCCCTTCCAACTTTATTATTATTATTATTATTATTATTATTATTATTATTATTATTATTATTATTATTATGGATCATCGCACAGTCAACCAGATGTTCAGACTGGATTTGGCATTTTTGTCTACCTACCGAGTCCTTCCCAAGGACCTGGGATAGGCAGATGTGGATGTTTGATGGTATTACAGATCTTGTCGCAGGATGGAAGCAGTTCCTAGTAAGGCCACCTTTTGCAATTGACTAATAGCGAATTTATCAATGCCGATGAAGGTGTCCAAGTGGTGCTCCAGTTGTTTTGGGATTGCACCCAAGGCGCCTATGACTATTGGTACTACCCTTGCTTGCTTTTGCACCAGTCTTTCTATTTCTATTTGTAGGTCTTTGTATTTTGTGATCTTCTCCAGTTCTTTCTCGTCTATTCTGCTGTCTCCAGGCACTGCCACATCCACTATCCGAACTTTTTTGTCTTTCTTATCGACAATTGTTAAGTCCAGGGTGTGATGTTGCAGGTGCTTGTCTGTTTGAATTCTGAAGTCCCAGAGCAGTTTAATTTTATCATTTTCTATGACTTTCTCTATTTTATGATCCCACCAGTTTTTGCTTACAGCAAATGATATTTTTTGCAGATCTTCCAATGCACCATTGTTGCTACTTTGTCATGCCGCTGCTTGTAATCAGTCTGTGCAATCTTCTTGCAACAGCTTACCAGGTGGTGGTGGTGGTGGTGGTGGTGGTGGTGGTGGTGGTTGTTGTTGTTGTTGTTGTTGTTGTTGTTGTTGTTATTATTATTATTATTATTATTATTATTATTATTATTATTATTATTATTATCTGCATTTAAAGTCAGATCTTCTAGAGCCACTCTTTAGTAAGACAGATCTGGACCCGCTTTGGATTCACAGGAGATTGGATAAAAGTACCTCGTTTGTTTGTTTGTTCATTCGTTCACATCCTGTCTTTATTAATGTTCCAGATAAAGCAGGAAAAGTATGCAACACACCTTCCTACTCCTCTTTTCCCCAAAAGAACCACCAACCTTGTGAGGTGGGTTGGGCTGAGCAAGAATGACTTGGGCTTTCATGCCTAAGGCGGAACTAGAACTCACCGTCCCCTGGTGATTGGCCCAAAGTCGCCCAGCCACTTTCATGCCTAAGGCGGGACTAGAACTCACTGTCTCCTGGTGATTGGCCCAAAGTCACCCAGCCAGCTCTCATGTCTAAGGCGGGACTAGAACTCACCGTCCCCTGGTGATTGGCCCAAAGTCACCCAGCCGGCTCTCATGCCTAAGGCGGGACTAGAACTCACCGTCTCCTGGTGATTGGCCCAAAGTCACCCAGCCGGCTCTCATGCCTAAGGTGGGACTAGAACTCATCGTTTCCTACTGATTGGCCCAAAGTCACCCAGCCAGCTTTCATGCCTAAGGCGGGACTAGAACTCGCTCTCCCCTGGTGATTTGGCCTGAAGTCATCCAATTAGTTTCTTCCATAACACGGGACTAGAACTCACCGTCTCCTGGTCATTGGCCTGAAAGTTACCCAGCAGGCTTTTAGACCTAAGGCAGGACTTGAATTCACAGTCTCCTGCTTTCTAGGCTTAACCACCTTGAGCTTTCCATGTGGTGATGCCCTAAGAGGCGGTCTGGGCACGTCCAGACGAAACTGCTCCTTCACCATCCTTTGCCTTGTGGCGACGGTTGACGAACGGGAGTTGTAACCCAACTTGTTCCCATCTAGGGTGACTTAGGAGGAAGGGCGACTTTTCCAGGAGCAGCCCCTCCCCCGTGGAATTCCCCCACAGCTGCCCAGGGAATTCTGGGGGTTGAAGTCCACATTCGTAAAGCTGCCAAGTTTGAAAAAAAAAAAAAAACACTCTGTGTAAGAGCCAAGGGGGGAAAATGTGAAATGATGATTAGATAACCCTTTCCTTCTAACAGTAGAAGCTTGAGGGAGTCCTGGCTGGACAGGCACCAGAGTAATAAAGGCAGAGCCATGCACTGTGTGTGTGTGTGTGTGTGTGTGTGTGTGTGTGTGTGTGTGTGTGTGAAGGAGAGGCCATTCCAGCCACAGAAAAATGATGTTGAGTCTCTTTTTCCCCTGCTGATAGGATATTTATGGGGAAGCGGAATACAGCATTTTGATTTCTCAGCTGTTCAGACTTCTATTTTCTAGCCTAGAGAGGCTAATTTGCATCTTTCCCCAAGAAAGCAGAATCTTTGTAGCTCCGGGTTGAAAGGACTGTGAGGTCCTGGGTGCTCTCTGAGCTGGGTGGTTTTCTTGCAGACGTTTCATGACCCAACTAGGGAACATCATCAGTGCTCGAAGGGAGTGAGGTTTGCCACGAGGAGGAAGAGAAGAGAAGAAAAGAGAAGAGTAAGAAAGAAAAGGAAGGAAGGAAGGAAGGAAGGAAGGAAGGAAGGAAGGAAGGAAGGAAGGAAGGAAGGAAGGAAGGAAGGAAGGAAGGAAGGAAGGATGGATGGATTGTGGGGTCCTTGGTGCTCTCTGAGCTGGGTGGTTTTCTTGCAGACGTTTCATGACCCACCTGGGTAACATCATCAGTGCTCGAAGGGAGTGAGGTTTGCCAGGAGGAGGAAGAGAAGAGAAGAGAAGAGAAGAGAAGAGGAAGGAAGGAAGGAAGGAAGGAAGGAAGGAAGGAAGGAAGGAAGGAAGGAAGGAAGGAAGAATTGTGGGGTCCTTGGTGCTCTCTGAGCTGGGTGGTTTTCTTGCAGACGTTT
Organism: Crotalus tigris; assembly: GCF_016545835.1. Taxonomy (NCBI): domain Eukaryota; kingdom Metazoa; phylum Chordata; class Lepidosauria; order Squamata; family Viperidae; genus Crotalus; species Crotalus tigris. The sequence continues at coordinate 250,858 of NW_024098453.1, read as the reverse complement.
CATGACCCACCTGAGTAACATCATCAGTGCAAGAAGGGACTGAGGCTTGCTGGAAGGAGGAGGACTGTGGGGTCCTTGATGCTCTCTCAGAGCTTGGCTGTTTTTTTTTTTTTTTTCAGATATTTCATGACCCAACTAGGTAACATCATCAGTGCTAGAAGGAAATCTATATAAACAGACAGCAGATCCCCCTCCCTTGAAGCACTGATGATGTTACCTAGTTGGGTCATGCAATGTCTGCAAGAAGACAACCCAGCTCAGAGAGCACCCAGGACCCCACAGTCTGTTGTCCTCCTTCTCCTCCTTTCCACAAACTCCTCGCCATCCAAAAACCAACCAGCCTGAATCCTGCTTCGCTTTTGACATCAGCCAGGATGGGTGCAACTCATTTTGAGTTGATTTGTTCTGGCTGGTCTCAGCCAGGCCCACCCTGGGTATGTCTCAGTGAATTCCTTTTCGGAGGCCATAAAACTTCCAAGAACACCTGGAGAGGATGCAGAAGCCTTCTTGGTTAAATCCTTGGTCTAAAAATATACGCCAGGCCGTTTTTAGCTGGGATTTGCCCCACCTCAAACTTGAGGTAGACCCTCTTACCCACAAAGGATGTCTGGAATCGCAGGAGAACGAAATAGGTTTTCAGTTTATTCACAATTGTCTGTTGTAGCTCACTCTCCAAAATAAAAATATCTCATATTTGATGTATTAGGAGACAAACCTGTTGGGTGTAATGAGGGTAAGCTTCACCTCTTTAGAATAGAATAAAAATGGAATAGAATGGAATTAGAATAGAATAGAATGGAAATACAGAATAGAATTAGATTGGACTAGAATAGGAATAGAATAGAATAGAATAGAATAGAATAGAATAGAATAGAATAGAATAGAATAGAATAGAATAGAATAGAATAGAATAGAATAGAATATGGAATAGAATAGAATAGAATGGAAGAATAGAATAGAATAGAATAGAATAGAATAGAATAGAATAGAATAGAATAGAATAGAATAGAATAGAATAGAATAGAATAGAATAGAATAGAATAGAATAGAATAGAACAGAACAGAACAGAACAGAACAGAGAAAAAGAATGGAATGGAATAGAAATACAGAATAGAAATAGAATAGAAATAGAATAGAATTAGAATAGAACAGAACAGAGAAAAGGAATGGAATAGAATAGGAATACAGAATAGAATTAGATTAGAATAGAGTAGAATTAGAATAGAATAGAAATACAGAATACAATTAGAATAGAATAGAATTAGAATAGAACAGAACAGAACAACAGAGAAAAAGAATGGAATACAATAGAAATACAGAATAGAATAGAAATACAGAATAGAATAGAACAGAGAAAAGGAATGGAATAGAATAGAAATACAGAATAGAATTAGAATAGAATAGAATAGAATAGAATAGAAATACAGAATAGAATTAGAATAGAATAGAATAGAATAGAATAGAATAGAATAGAATAGAATAAATAGAACAGAACAGAACAGAATAGAAATACAGAATAGAATTAGAATAGAGTAGAGTAGAATGCAAAACGCAGCCTGCTCAAGCAGGAGAACCTATACCCAATTGATGCTTTCTGCTGTGGACCGTAGCCTGAAGTCAGCCTGGAGGTTAATGACGCCTCTATTAAGCTATCCCGGTGGAATGATGACCTTGCTTTGTTCTCTGCTTCTTCTGAGATGATTTTCGACATATCAGTCCAGCCTCCGTCTCTGGAATCCTCTATTGGTTTCCCATTCCAATCTTTTTTCAGGATCCCCAGGAAGTAGCCACCTAAAACAGCGTTTCTCAACTTCGAGAACTTCCAACTCCCAGAATTCCCCAGCCAGCATTACCAAACTAGGTTACATCATCAGGGCTGAAAAGAGAGGGATTTGTGGAGGGGAGGAGAAGAAGGGGAGGAGGACGAGGATCGTGGGGTCCTTGGTGCTCTCTGAGCTTGGTGGTTTCCTTGCAGATGTTTCATGACTGATGATGTGACCTATTTGGGTCCTGAAATGTCTGCAAGGAAACCGCCAAGCTCAGAGACCCCCAAGGAGCCCACACCTTCTGAAAGTTGACACTTTCCTAGTGGACAATCCCTTAAATAGGAGCCAGCCGTGTGCTGCGGCTGCCAAAAAAGCCAACACAGTGCTAGGCTGCATCAACAGAGGGAGAGAATTAAGATCAGGTGAAGTGTTAATACCACTTTACAAGGCCTTGGTGAGGCCACACTTGGAATACTGCATCCAGTTTTGGTCACCACGATGTAAAGATGTTGAGACTCTAGAAAGAGTGCAGAGAAGAACAACAAAGAGGATCAGGGGACTGGAGGCTAAAACATACAAGGAATTGGCTATGTCTAGTTTAATGAAGAGAAGGACGAGCGGGGACAGGATAGCAGTCTTCCAGTATCTCAGGGGCTGCCCCAAAAAAGAGGGAGTCAAGCTATTCTCCAAAGCCCCTGAAGTCAGGACAGGAAGCAACAGATGGAAACTCATCCAGGAGGGAAGCAACCTAGAACTAAAGAAAAACTTTCTGACATTGAGAACAATTAATTAGTGGAACAGCCTGCCTCCAGAAGCGGTGAATGCTCCAACACTGGAAGTTTTTAAGAAGAGACTGGACAGCCCTTTGTCTGAAACGGTACAGGGTTTCCTGCCTGAGCAGGGGGTTGGACTTGATGACCTCCAAGGTCCCTTCCAACTTTATTATTATTATTACTACTGCTACTACTACTTCTTCTTCTTCAGAGCAAGTCAGAATTGTTTTATTTCAGAGGTTACGGGGGATTGTGGGGTTTAATTGAGAGGAGGGCATCTCCTACCTCCCAGTAAAGACCAGGCTGATGAGTCACTGCAGCCTAAACGGTGGCACTAAATAATGGCCACCCCTGAGACAGGCCCACCCATGCTCCCTCTGCCCGCTCGTCCTACACAGAGGGCCTTGCCTGTCAGACTGGCGACGCCAACGTGAACCTTCCCAGATCTGCGGCGACGTCTCCAAGCTTCATCCTGGGTCTGTTTCTCTGAAGATTTACTTATTGTGTGAATACCAGATCCTGGCTCGTTTTGGCTAATGGGGTTTCCTTCCCCCCCCCCTTTCATTTTCCAAGTTTATAGGAACTGTCAAGGACTTGTAAACAGCTTGAACCCACAAGTCCTCACAACCGCAGGAATGAGATGGTGGCGCACACACACATACACACCCCGGCCAGTTGTTAGCCAAGGAGTTTTCATCTTTCATCGGATGGCTAACAGCCGTTCTCTATTTCTTTACTTGTTGGAAAAAAAAAACAAAAAAAACCACCAAACTTTTGTCGTGGACATTTTTGGCTCTGCCGTGTGTGTGTGTGTGTGTGTGTGTGTGTGTGTGTGTGTAAAAAAACTTGAGTGAAAGCTGTCTTTCTTTTCGAGAAGATTTCTTCATCCTCAGGGCACCTGCCCGTCGGAAATGCTCAAAGCAGGGAAGAAGGAGGAGGAGGAGAAGGAGAAGAAGAAGGAGAAGAAGAAGAAGATAGTTGTTTTTGTTTTTGTTGTTGGAGGTCATCTAGTCCAACCCTCTGCTCAGGCAGGAAACTCTATACCATTTCAGACAAATGGCTGTCCAGTCTCTTCTTAACAACTTTATTTATTTTATTATTTTATTTATTATTTTTATTTTATTATTTTATTTTGTTTATTATTTTTTATTTTAATTTATTTATTTTATTATTTTATTCTATTTAGTTTATTTTATTATTTTATTCTATTTAGTTTAGTTTATTATTTTATTGTATATTATAATTTTTTATTTTATTTTGTCTATTTTTATTTTATTATTTTATTTTGTTTATTATGTTATTCTATTTAGTTTAGTTTATTATTTTATTTTATTATTTTATTTTGTTTATTATTTTTATTTTATTTTTCAACCTTATTTTGTTTATTATTTTTATATTTTATTTTATTTTATTTATTATTATTCCATTTCTTGGCTGCCCAGCTTCCCTACAAGGTGACCCAGTGCAGATGGCATCAGAGTAGCATTTCCTGCTGGAGAAAAAAAAAATCTCCTTACAGTGAGGCCGGATAATTAGGCCCTGAGCCCTGAGTTTTCTCAGCCATTCCATTCTCCTTCGGCAAAACAAGCCAGGCTGCCTCGTTCCTTCGTTGGCTTTTATGGAAACAGGGCCCTGCTCATTAACCCAGGGCGAGCCTAATCACGCCGCAGAGGAAGGGATCATCTTAGCAGCTTCCATAATTCAGTTTCATTTATAAAGGGTCGGGAGTAACCGAGGGAATTGCAGTCCTACCTGCAGTCTTTCTGTAAAAATGCACAGCCTGATGCTTACCGACTTCGGATGTGAGGCTATTGTAGCTTAAGGCTCTTTGCAAACACACCACGTTTGCGTTCGTGGTCACTTCGCTGCCTCAAAGGGTCGTCGTCTTAGGTGTGAATTGCCCAATTCGTGGGTTAAAATGTGATCGAATCAACACATTTTGGAGGATTATTTTTTTTCCTCTTTCTCTCTCCTGAACCTTTGTTTGCAAATTCCTTGCAGCCGGCTGTCGATCGGTTTTGAAAGTGAAGGCGGTCCTCGACTTACGACCACAGTTGAGCTAAGCAAGACAGTGGTTAAGGGAGCTTTGCCCCGTTTTATGACCTTTCTGGCCACGGTTGTTAAATGAATCCCTGCAGCTATGCGGTCGTTAAGTGAATCTGGCTTCCCCTCCCCCATTGAGTTCACTCGTCAGAAGGTCACCAAAGGGGATCACGTGACCCCCTCCCGGGGGACACTGCAACTGTCGTAAGTAGGAGTCGGTGGCCGAGTGTCTGAATTTTGATCGGGTGGCCACAGGGATGCTGCAAGTGTGAAAAACGGTCGTAAGTCCCTTTTTTCGGCGCCGTTGTAACTTCGGTCGGTCGCTGAACAAACAGTTGTAAGTCGAGGACTATAGCTCTAGAGCCTGTTCATTTGTTTGTTCTGTTTTTGCAGCCGCTCTATTTATTTATTTATATATTCATTCATTCAATGTATACATTTCACTTGGAGTTACTATGGGGAATACTTAAAAAAACAAAATTTCTCTCTCTCTTACAGGTCAGCCAGTTTAGGCAACTTTATTCCAAGGTCATCAACGATAAACACGACGACGTGATGGCTAAATTTGGAGCAATCCTGGCTCAGGGCATATTGGATGCAGGTAATTGGTGTCCCGGCGCTGAAATGGTTGATTCTGATCCCTTGTATTGGGAACTCCTCTTCTTCAACTTCCTCCTCTGCTCCTTGTCCTCCTCTTCCTCATCATCTTCTCCTTCTCCCCTCTTCCTCCTCTGCTCCTTGTCCTCCTCTCCTCTTCCTCCTCCGCTCCTCTTCCTCCTTCTCTGCTCTTTTCCTTCTCTTCCTCTTCTCCTCTCCTCCCCTCTTCCTCCTCTGCTCCTTGTCCTCTTCTCTCCTCTTCCTCCTCCTCCTCCTCCCCTCTTCCTCCTCTGCTCCTTGTCCTCCTCTTCCTCTTCTCTTCTTCCTCCTCTTCTCCTCCCTTCTTCCTCCTCTGCTCCTTGTCCTCATCTTCTCCTCCTCTCCTCTTCCTCCTCTGCTGTTTTCCTCCCCTCTTCCTCCTCCTCTGCTCGTCCTCCTCCTCCTCCTCTCCTCCTCCTCTGGTTCTCGTCTTCCTCTTCCTTCTCTCCTCTTCCTCCTCCTCTGCTCTTTTCTTCCTCTTCCTCTTCTCTCGTCTTCCTCCTCCTCTTCTGCTCCTTGTCTTTTTCCTCCTCTCCTTCCTCTTCTCCTCTCCTCTTCCTTCTCCTCTTCCTCCTCCTCTGCTCCTTGTCCTCCTCATCTTCTCCCCTCCTCTTCTTCCTCCCCTCCTTCTCCTCTAATCTTCCTCCTCCACTGCTCTCTTCCTCCTCTCCTCTTTTCCTCTTCCTCCTCTCCTCCCCTCTTCCTCCTCCTCCTCCTCATCTTCTCCTCCCGTCTTCCTCCTCTACTGCTCTTTTCCTCCTCTTTCTCCTCCTCCTCCCCCTCCTTTCCCCCCAAACCACTAAACAAATGGATATAAGTCGAGGACCTCCCAGCCCTGGGATCCGATGATTGCATTGGAGAAATGTGGGGTTCACAGAAGTAATGGAAGATTTCCCAAATGGAGGCATTCTGCCCATCCGGTTGAAGGATGTAGAAGGAAGGCAGCCATTTTGGAGACACCATGCACAAGCAGGGTGGAAACAGATTGGTAGACCGAGACGGACACTGCCCGTCACCCTGGCCAGATTGTAGAGACATCGTAAGCCAAGGCTCCAGAGAGCCGAGGCTCCAGAAGAGCAGATACCCATTTGCCGCCTTCCCACCAAGACGGGCACAAACGGTGATTCTCTTTTCTGCGTAGATGCTGCGCTGGGTCGTACATCTTCGATGTGTTTGACCTCTCCACTCATTACCCGTAAAGTAATGTGCGGTTATTCCGTTATCACCCCATTTGTTCCCTGGCAGATGACTTCGGCTACCAAAAAAAAACAAGGAGAAAAAAAAAAGCCTGTTGCAATTGCGAATTGCGCACGGCTTTACTTTTCTTCTCGCCAGGAGTATTGTGGGACGCGTAACAAGCGGGGGCTTGTTTGAGGAGACGGAGGGAGCTTCATCGTTCGTCGGTTGTACAAATGGCGCCACCGGAGGGCTCGCAGCAGCCCTTCCACAAAAGTAAACAGCTATGCAGAGAGAGTTGGACAGTCCATCAATTAGTTTGCAAGGAAAAAAAAATAACATTTGCCAGTATTGCTGGAGCGAGATGCTGAATTGATGGGTGTGTGTGTGTGTGTGTGTGTGTGGAATTTTCCTGCCCGTCTCAGCGTTGTGCACCGAAGGGATCCGTCTTTTTCCTGAACCTTCCACAGATCTCCAAACGTTGAATCTTAAGTAGCCGTTCTCGTTGCCAGGCCTGCACCAGGGCTCCTGTGAGTTCTTCTCTTTTGGTGTCAGCTGCAAGTCCTCGCCACTTTTATCAATCTGAAATAAATTCAATGGAGGGCGAGCTTCCACGTAGGGCCGCAGCCAGGAAAGTAAACCGCATGATGTTGTGGTGAGTGAGTCACGCTCACCCATTAGCCGGTCCATGAATAACAAAGATTGATGTGTCCTGAAACGTGGCTCTTGCATACGTGAACATCTCCCGGGGCAGGAAGTGACGTCATCCAGGCTATGACGCCATGATGGAAATTACGTAATTTATGACATTGGGCACAAATGGATGCCGTGATGCAGCTGAGAGCGGTGTGGCTTTTCTTAGATCAGTGTTTCCCAAACTTGACAATTTTAAGGCATGAGGACTTCAACTCCCAGAATTCCACAGCCAGCAACGCTGGCTGTGGAATTCTGGGAGTTGAAGTCCTCATGCCTTAAAATTGTCAAGTTTGGCAAACACTGTCTTAGATAGTTGTGCTGGTGTGCTTGTGGTTAAGTTGCCGCTAGCCTAGAAACCAGGAACCTGAGTTCTAGTCCCAGCCTAGGAACGAAAGCCACTGGGTGACCTTGGGCCAATCACCAGGAGACAGGGAGTTCTAGTTTCTACCTTAGGCATGAAAGCCAGCTGGGTGACTTTGGGCCAATCACCAGGAGACTGGGAGTTCTAGTCCTGCCTTAGGCGTGAAAGCCAGCTGGGTGACTTTGGGCCAATCACCAGGAGACAGGGAGTTCTAGTCCTGCCGTAGGTGTGAAAGCCAGATGGGTGACTGTGGGCCAATCACCAGGAGACGGGGAGTTCTAGTCCTGCCTTAGGCGTGACAGCCAGCTGGGTGACTTTGGGTCAATCACCAGGAGACTGGGAGTTCTAGTCCTGCCTTAGGTGTGAAAGCCAGCTGGGTGACTTTGGGTCAATCACCAGGAGACTGGGAGTTCTAGTCCTGCCTTAGGTGTGAAAGCCAGCTGGGTGACTTTGGGTCAATCACCAGGAGACTGGGAGTTCTAATCCTGCCTTAGGTATGAAAGCCAGATGGGTGATTGTGGGTCGATCACCAGGAGATTGGGAGTTCTAGTCCTGCTTTAGGTGTGAAAGCCATCTAGGTGTCTTTGGGCCAATCACCAGGAGACGGTGAGTTCTAGTCCCACTATAGGTATGAAACCCATAAGATGAGACTAGAATTCACCCTCTCCTGAATGAATGGATCTTTTTTCAAAGAATGTTCTGGGACTTTATTATTACCTCGGCCTGAAATTGTAATGCACTTAAATTTATTTATTTATTTATTTATTTAGTTTTGGAAGCATCCTGATTTTTACTAGAAAGCACGCACAGCAAAATTATTTACAGGTCTCTCCTGGCACAGAAAGGTGGTTTCTAACTTATGAAGGGTGGAAACGGGCCATTTTGGAGACTGTGTTTGCTGGCATCTTTCAAGATCGAGCGAGCCACAAATATTTCCCGTAATAGTTTCAACAAGTTATAGGAAGGGCCGCTAGAAAATCTCGAACCAACCGCCAAGACCGGGTTGATGATATTTTTGGGAGTCTGGTTGAAATCTGTTGGCGGGGGCAGTGCTGACTGTTGTAAGTCGTTTTTCAGCATTTTTTTTTATATATATAAACAACAAGAGGTATCTCACTAAGGAGGGCCAACAACTTGGCTACCGGCAGTAGCTGTAGGACATTTTTTCCTGGAACTTAGCTCAGGAATTTACTCTCCTAAATCATGGCAGAGCAGGTCCCACCAGCCAAAGCAAGAAGGGTTGGGAATGAGTGCAGATAGTCCTTGACTTCTGTCTGTTTGTTTAGTAACTGGGGGGGGGGAAGGAGGAGGAGGAGGAAGAGAAGGAGAAGATGAGGAAGAGGAAAAAGAGGAAAGGAGGACAAGGAGCAGAGGAGGAAGAAGAGGAAGAGGAGATCAAGGAGCAGAGAAGTAGGAAAAGGAGAGGAGGAGAAGGAGAAGATGAGGAAGAGGAAGAAGAGAAGAGGAAGAGGAGATCAAAGAGCAGAGGAGGAGGAAGAAGGCAAGGAGCAGAGGAGAAGGAGCAGAGGAGGAGGAAGAGGAAGGAGGATAAGCAAAGGAGGGGAAGGAGCAGAGGAGGAGGAAGAGGAGAGGAGGAAAAGGAGAAGAGGGAGGAAGAGGAAGGAGGATAATCAAAGGAGGGGAAGGAGCAGAGGAGGAGGGAGAGGAGGAAAAGGAGAAGAGGGAGGAAGAGGAAGGAGGATAAGCAAAGGAGGGGAAGGAGCAGAGGAGGAGATAGAGGAGAGGAGGAAAAGTAGAAGATGAGGAAGAGGAAGAAGAGAGAAGGAACAGAGGAGGAAGAGGAAGAGGAGATCAAGGAGCAGAAAAGTAGAAAAAGGAGGAGGAGAAGAGGAGGAAGAGGAAGAGGAGATCAAGGAGGAAGAGGAGAGGAAGAAGAGGAAGCAGGATAAGCAAAGGACGGGAAGGAGCAGAGGAGGAGGAAAAGGAGAAGATGAAGAATAAGAAGAGAAGGAGGAAGAGGAAGAAGAGGAAATCAAGGAGCAGAAAAGAGGAAAAGGAGAGTAGGGGGAGAAGGAGAAGATGAGAGGAGATGAAGGAGCAGAGGAGGAGGAAGAGGAGAGGAGGAAAAGAAGAAGAGGAAGAAGACAGGAGAAGAGGAGACGAAGAAGAAAAGGAGAAGAAGAGAGGAGAAAAATGAGAAGAGGAGAGAGGAAAGAGACAGAAGAAAAGGAGGCCACGAGGAGGAGGAGGGCTGAAGGAAAGCCAAATCTTAGGTGGTCAAGACTGCTGTGAAAATAACATTCCCAGACTTCCATAAATTACCAAGAACCGAGAGCCGTTGTTAGCATGACATAAGGGCCCTGTCTGGAAACACTTGGACTTGCCTGCATGTGCGCAGGCTACTTTCTCGCGAGTGTGTGCGTGAGACCTGCCTGGGTTTTTCTGTGCTGCCATCTTAGCTCTGTTTCTGAAAAGTGGAGGAAACCAACAGGAAAAAAAACAAAAAACAACCCAAATGTAATTTGCTTTATTAAATTTGATCATGTGGATTGAATTAACTGTTACGCTAATGAAATGCAGCTAATGTGATGGTTTCCTGTGAGTTGCCCCACCCCTGCCCCCACTTTAAAACTATAAACTTTTTAAGCCATGCTGCGAGGGTCACTCCCAAAGGTTCACTGTGCACATCCTCGCTAAGAGGCTCAAACGTCAGAAGAACTTTTATTTTCCCTCACCAAGTAGTATCCCTGACATGCAAATAACGGGATATAATAATGATTTTCTAAACCAGGGGTAGGCAACCTGGGCTCTTTTATGACTGGTGGACTTCAACTCCCAGAATTCCTGAACCAGCCATGCTGAGGGGAAAAGGGAGAGGTTTCCAAGCTGAGCCATGCTGGCTGAGGAATTCTGGGAGTTGAAGTCCACAAGTCATGAAGCGGCCATAGTTCCACCATGCTTGCTGAGGAATTCTGGCAGTTGAAGTCCACAAGTCATGAAGGGGCCATAGTTCCCCCATGCTGGCTGAGGAATTCTGGGAGTTGAAGTCCATGAGTCATGAAGGGGCCATAGATCCCCCACGCTGGCTGAGGAATTCTGGGAGTTGAAGTCCATGAGTCATGAAGGGGCCATAGATCCCCCACGCTGGCTGAGGAATTCTGGGAGTTGAAGTCCGCAAGTCATGAAGGGGCCACAGTTCCCCCACGCTGGCTGAGGAATTCTGGGAGTTGAAGTCCACGAGTCATGAAGGGGCCAGGTTTGAAGACCCCTGGTATTGGCTCTTCTGCTTGAGCAGGGGGTTGGACTGGAAGACCTTCAAGCTCCCTTCCAGCTCTGTTCTGATTGCTTGCTTGCTTGTTTGATGCCTTATCTTCATTAGGCTAAACATACCTGGATCCCTTAGCCCAGGAGTAGGCAACCTTGGCTTTTTTATGACTGGTGGACCAACTCCCAGAATTCCTGAGCCAGCATGGGGGAAACCATGGCCCCTTCATGACATGTGGACTTCAACTCCCAGAATTCCTCAGCCAGCATGGAGGAACTATGGCCCCCTTCATGACTTGCGGACTTCAACTCCCAGAATTCCTCAGCCAGCGTGGGGGAACTATGGCCCCCTCATGGACTTCAACTCCCAGAATTCCTCAGCCATATAGGGGAACTATGGCCCCCTCATGACTCATGGACTTCAACTCCCAGAATTCCTCAGCCAGCCTGGCTCAGCTTGGAAACCTCTCCCTTTCCCCTCAGCATGGCTGGCTCAGGAATTCTGGGAGTTGAAGTCCACAAGGCATAAATGAGCCAAGGTTGCATAAGCCTGCCTTAGACTCAGTTGCCATTTACTTCATTTCAAGCCTCTGTCTGTCCTTCTTCAGCCCAATCTCTACAAGGGATTGAAAAAAACAGATTAACCCCTTCGTTCTCTCTCCCTCTTCCGGCCAGCGCTGTCTGTTCAGCTTCAATGGATTGTGGGGGGGGGAGAGAGAGAGAGAGAGAAGAGGCCTGCCTTGCATCAGCTTGACAAGTTCCTGCCATCTCTGCTTTCCAGAGATGGAATTATCATCGGGGTTTGGTTATCTGGGCAGGATTAATGCCCGTTGCCCTGATTTATCTCACCCACCAGCTGAAGCAAGCAGAGATGCAAAGGCTTCTCCTTTGGGTGGTATGTATTCTTCCCCATCAGCGCGGCCCCTCCAGACAGGATTTGTCAGATGCTGGAAGAGGAGCAGAACAGTCTTTTTAACTTCCAAGGAAATGAATCAGGGTGATGAAAAGGCAACGGGGCTTGTGCAACGGGCAGGAATCGCAAGCAAGGAACGTAGACACGGATGAGTGTTCTAGACTTGATTTTCCCCACATGCCTACATGGTAAATTGAAACACATGTTTTCAATTAAGGTAATTACACAAGGGGGTGAAGAGGAGCTGTTAAAATACTCATTGCTAGGCAGAGTCCCCCAAGACTCTGAGTTCGCTGTTCATGGAGACAGGAAGTTGGACCAAAAGGACACTTGGTCTGTTCCAGGAGAGCAGTTGTTCTCCAGAATCCTCCTAAGGCTGCCTCAGTTTTCCAACTGGTAGGGAAGGCTGGGGCACATGTTGGTGATAAGTTATCTAGACACATCTGGAGTTGACTTGACTGGAACAGAATAACAGAATTGGAAGGGACCTTGAAGGTCTTCTAGTCCAACCCCCTGCTCAAGCAGGGAATCCTATACCATTTCAGACAAATGACTGTCCAGTCTCTTCTTGAAAACCTCCAGCGGTGGAAACCCACAACTTCTGGAGGCAAGTCGCTGCAGGTCAGCGATTCCCAATCTTGGCCATCTTAATCTTTTTGAGGTTGAGGGACCCTCTGTTTTAGATCCATCCTTCCATCCACCCAGAAGCCTCCAAGTGGTGTCCATCAACGTCTGCAAGATGGTGGGCACCCGCATATAAAAGATGTGAAGATGTGTGGACTGTAATTCCCAGGATTGCCCAACTAGCATGTTCTGTGGTCTGGTTGACTCCCTCCATCCCCATCTCAGCAAAGAAGGATGTTAAGCCCCCGTTGGAAGAAGAAGGAGGTTAGATGGCAGAATTTGGGGACCTGCATATGCGTAGCTCCTTCGTTCAATCGGGGCCTGCAGGATGCCTTTCATCCTCTTTGCAACTGTCTCTTGAGTCCTTTGCCTCCCATTTAGGAGACACAGAAGGGGTGTCTGGACCACTTGTGTATAAATAGACAGTAAACCCCAAATCCCTTCTGGCACCCATGACGTTACCTAGTTGGGTCATGAAATGTCTGCAAGGAAAGAAGCTCAGAGAGCATCAAGCATCCCACAGTCGTCGTCCTCTTCCTCCTCCCCCTTTCCAGCACTGATGATGTTACCTAGTTGGGTCATGAAACCTCTGCAAGAAAACAACCAAGCTCAGAGACCACCAAGGACTCCATAATTCTCCTCCTCCTCCTCCCTTCCAGAACTGATGATGTTCCCTAGTTGGGTCATGAAACGTCTGCAACAAAACCACCCAGCTCAGAGAGCACCAAGGACCCCACAGTTGTTGTTGTTCTCTTCCTCCTCCTCCCTTCCAGCACTGATGATGTTACCTAGTTGGGTCATGAAACCTCTGCAAGAAAACAACCAAGCTCAGAGACCATCAAGGACCCCATAATTCTCCTCCTCCCTTCCAGAACTGATGATGTTCCCTAGTTGGGTCATGAAACGTCTGCAACAAAACCACCCAGCTCAGAAAGCACCAAGGACCCCACAGTTGTTGTTGTTGTTGTTGTTGTTGTTGTTGTTGTTGTTGTTCTTCTTCTTCTTCTTCTTCTTCTTCTTCTTCTTCTTCTTCTTCTTCTTCTTCTTCTTCTTCTTCTTCTTCTTCTTCTTCTTCTTCTTCTTCTTCTTCTTTTCCTCCTCCTCCTCCTCCTCCTCCTCCCTTCTAGCACTGATGATGTTACCTAGTTGGGTCATGAAACATGTGCAAGAAAACCACCCAGCTCAGAGAGCACCAAGGACCCCACAGTATGTCTCTCTCTACATTCATCCGAAAGCATCTGTTTCCCATGGTCAAAGAATTCTCTTATCCCCCCCCCCAAAAAAATGTCTTTACTCTTGTGATCCTTTCAGCCCACTTAACTCGAAGCCTCTCTCTCTCTCTGTGCCAATCCCTCTCCAGGTGGCCACAACGTCACAATTTCTCTGCAGTCAAGGACCGGCCACACGCACATGCCTTCGGTGGTCGGCGTCCTGGTCTTCACCCAGTTCTGGTTCTGGTTTCCTCTGTCCCACTTCTTGTCCCTGGCGTTCACTCCGACCTGCGTGATCGGCCTCAACAAGGACCTCAAGGTAGGTGCTGTGGGAATCAAAAGGATGCTCTGGAGGGGGAGGTGTTTTTTTTTTTACCTCCTCATTTGGCCTGGAGAAAATGCTGGGGTGCTTCTGGCAATAGGAAATAATTCAGGGGATAATCCCAAAGGTGCTTTTTTTCAAGGGGGAAATGGACTTTCTGATTTTAATTAATAATAATAATAGTGATGATGATGATGATGATGATGGACATGGCAGTGCCTAGAGACAGCAGAATAGATGAGAAAGAACTGGAGAAGATAACAAAATACAAAAACCTGCAAATAGAAATAGAAAGACTGTGGCAAAAGCAAGCAAGGGTAGTACCAATAGTCATAGGTTCCTTGGGCGCAATCCCAAAACAACGGGAGCACCACTTGAACACCATTGGCATTGACAAATTTGCTATTAGTCAATTGCAAAAGGCAGCCTTATTAGGAACTGCTTCCATCCTGCGACGATACCTGTAATACCATCAAACATCCACATCTGTCTATCCCAGGTCCTGGGTAAGGACTCGATAGGTAGACAAAATGCCAAATCCAGTCTGAACATCTGGCTGACTATGTGACAATCAAAAATAATAATAATAATAATAAGTTGGAAGGGACCTTGGAGGTCATCTAGTCCAACCTCCTGCTCAGGAAGGAAACCCTATACCATTTCAGACAAATGGCTGTCCAGTCTCTTCTTAAAAACTTCCAGTGTTGGAGCATCCACAGCTTCTGGAGGCAGGTAGTTCCACTGGTTAATTGTCCTCACTGTTAGGAAGTTTCTCCTTAGTTCCAGGTTGCTTTTCTCCTTGATGAGTTTCCATCCATTGCTTCTTGTCCTGCCCTCAGGTGCTTTGGAGAACAGCTTGACTCCCTCTTCTTTGGGGCAGCCCCTAAGATACTGAAATACTGCTATCATGTCACCCCCTCGTCCTTCTTTTCTTTAGACTGGCCATACCCAGTTTGCAACCATTTTTCATGTTTGAGCCTCCAAGTTTTTAATCAGTTGCTCTTCTCTGCACATTTTTTTCTCCAAAGTCTCAACATCTTTTTTTGTTTTTTTTGCAAGACTTTTCCAAAAGTCTTTGTAAGTTCAACAGGCAAGGACGCGCTCGGAGTTGCAGTGAAATCCCAGCGTGCACAGAGAGCCCTGTTGCCTTCCTCAGAAAATATCCTCCTTTATTTTATTGAGGGGTAACCCCCCCCCCATGCCCCAAAAGGAAACCTTTATCCGACAAACCCTCGGCTGTGCCAGATTGGGAGCTACAAGCTTCTGCACACAGTGTGCTGGCCTTTGGATGGTAAAGATCAAAGGAAAATAAAGCCCTTTTTTTTTTCTGCACAGCTCTGCCGATCTCTGCTTATCTGAGCAAAGTCGGATGCCGACTTAAGCTGCCCTGCAGCGATCAAGGGAGCCCACATTTGCCTGACAGTCCTTGCTAAGTTTGCAATCGTTGGGTACATTAAGAAGTTAAAATCTCTTTCATCCCAGCATCTTTTCCTCAGCTAGAGCAGGGGGTGGGCAATTGTGGCAACTCTACCACCGGTGGATTTCAACTCCCAGAATTCCTGAGACAGGGAAGCATCTCTCTGCGAATACACACACACACACACACACACACACACACATTCTACTGTTTTTGCTCCCTGGATTTTGTCTTCAGCCTCTGACATTGTTCCTTCTTTCCTTTTCCCCCTTTTTTCCTTTCCTTCCTTCCTTCCTCATTCCCATCTCACCCCTCCCTTCCTTCTTCCCTTCCTCCTCCCATCTTTCCTTCCTTCCTTCCTTCCTTCCTCATTCTCACCCCTCCCTTCCTCCTTCCCTTCCTTCCTTCCTTCCTTCTTCCCTTCCTCCCTCCCAACTTTACTTCCTTCCTTCCTTCCTTCCTTCCTCATTCCCATCTCACCCCTCCCTTCCTCCCTCCCTCCCTCCCTCCCATCCTTCTTTCCTTCCTTCCTTCCTTCCTCGTTCCCATCTCACCCCTCCCTTCCTCTTTCCCTTCCTTCCTTCCTTCCTTCCTTCTTTCCTTCCTATCTCACCCCACCCTTCCTTCTTCCCTCCCTCCCTCCTTCTCATCCTTCTTTCCTTCCTTCCTTTCTTCCTCGTTCCCATCTCACCCCTCCCTTCCTCTTTCCCTTCCTTCCTTCCTTCCTTCTTCTCTCCCATCCTTCCTTCCTTCCTTCCTATCTCACCCCACCCTTCCTCCTTCCTTCCTTCCTTCTTCCCTCCCTCCCTCCTTCTCATCCTTCTTTCCTTCCTTCCTTTCTTCCTCGTTCCCATCTCACCCCTCCCTTCCTCTCCCTTCCTTCCTTCCTTCCTTCCTTCCTTCCTTCTTCTCTCCCTTCCTTCCTTCCTTCCTTCCTTCCTTCCTATCTCACCCCACCCTTCCTCCTTCCTTCCTTCCTTCTTCCCTCCCTCCCTCCTTCTCATCCTTCTTTCCTTCCTTCCTTTCTTCCTCGTTCCCATCTCACCCCTCCCTTCCTCCTTCCCTTCCTTCCTTCTTCCCTCCCTCCCATCCTTCTTTCCTTCCTTCCTCGTTCCCATTTCACCCCTCTCTTCCTCCTTCCCTCCCTTCCTCCCTCCCTTCCTTCCTTCCTCCCTCCCTCCCTCCCTCCCTTCCATCCTTCTTTCTTTCCTTCCTTTTTTTCAGATGCCCAAAGTGCAGTACCGGTCCAACGTCAAGCCCTCCACATTTGCCTACCCAGCACCCTTGGAAGTGCCAAAAGAGAAGGAGAAAGAAAAGGTTTGTTGTATGCTCCACCCAGGGCTGCTTCTGGGCATTGGGGCCCCTATCTATAGAGCCACGCTGCCATCTCCTAGAGATAGACAGACAGACAGTCAGAGGCATAAAGCCAGAGAAGGGGGGGGTAGGTAGGTAGGTAGGTACATAGATATACAGTACGTACAGACAGACAGTGAGAGAGAGACAGACATAGAGGCAGATAGATAGAGAGATAGAGACAGACAGATAGATATACTAGAGATAGGATAGATAGATAGATAGATAGATAGATAGATAGATAGATAGATAGATAGATAGATAGATAGACGAGATAGATAGACGAGATAGGATAGATAGAGGTAGGTAGGTACATAGAGACAGACAGACAGAGGCAGATAGAAAGAGAAAGAGAGGTAGATATATAGAGAGATATAGAGAGACAGATAGAAAGAAAGACATATAGAGAGACACAGATAGATAGACATAGAGATAGATACAGAGATAGATTAGATAGATAGATAGATAGATAGATAGATAGATAAATAGACAGATAGATAGATAGATAGATAGATAGATAGATAGATAGATAGATAGATAGATAGATAGATAGATAGATAGATAGATAGATAGATAGAGGTAGGGAGGTAGGTAGGTAGGTAGGTACATAGAGACATACATACATACATAGAGAGAGACAGACAGACATAGAGGCAGATAGATAGAGACAGGCAGAAAGACAGACATAGAGGTAGAGGATGGATAGAAAGACAGACGTGCAGACAGACTCCCTCACTCTCTGTCTATGGTGCTTCAGTCTTTCTATAGCAAAGGAGCCAAGGTTGCCCACCCCTGCCCTTGGATGTTCCTGGACTCCTTCTCTAACCCTTCCACTCTTTTCCCTCCTCCCCAGGTTTCCACAGCCGTGCTGTCCATCACTGCGAAAGCCAAGAAAAAGGAGAAAGAGAAAGAAAAAGAGAAAAAAGAAGAGGAGAAAATGGAAGTGGTGAGTTGGCTCCAGCCTTCTCTGGCCTGGTGTCCTTGCATGATGGTTTTGAGTCCCGAGCTCAGATTCCTCCATGTCGGGGGGGAGGGGAGGGGGAGGGAAAAAATGCTGACATTCTCCCAGGAACGCGGAGCCGAGAAGCTGAGACAGCCCATCCTCGACATACGACCACAGTGGAGCCCAAAATTTCAGTTT
Organism: Crotalus tigris; assembly: GCF_016545835.1. NCBI lineage: Eukaryota > Metazoa > Chordata > Lepidosauria > Squamata > Viperidae > Crotalus > Crotalus tigris. The sequence goes on along the minus strand of NW_024098453.1, from coordinate 233,200 downwards.
GCTAAGTGAAACATTGGTTAAGTTGAGTTTCGGCCCGTTTTGCGACGTTAAGCGAATCGCGGCAGTTCTTAGTCACCCGGTCGTTAAGGGAATCCGGCTCCCCCCCTCCCCCGTGGACTTTGCTCGTCAGAAGGTCGCAAAACGGGGGATCCCCTGACACCCCCTCCCCCGGGAGACACAGCGACCATCATAAATGTGAGTCAGTCGCCGAGCGCCGGAATTTTGATCACCTGACCCCATGGGGATTGCTGCAGCGGCTGTGTGAAAACCAGTCGCAAGTCACTGTTTTTTTCAATGCCATTGCGACGTTGAACGGTCACGAAGTGAACTGCTGTAAGTTGAGGACTCCCTGTGTTTTCAGAGTTTGCCTTTAATGTCCGTCAGTAGGAAGAGAAAGGATGATGCTCTCGCACTCCTAAGATGCAGGAAGCGTGCTCAGGAATAATTTTACTGGTCTCTGAAAACCAAATCCATCAGAAAAGAGGGAATATTGGCCGACAATCCCTCTTTCCCAGATGGAGCTGAAAAAAGATGATAACAGGTAATCCTCAATTTATGACCACAAAGAATAGGATAGGATAGGATAGGATAGGATATAGGATATAGAATATAGAATATAGAATAGAATAGAGAACAGAATAGACTAGAATAGAATATAGAATAGAGGATAGGATAGGATAGAATATAATAGAACAGAACAGAACAGAACAGAATATTTATTGAGAAGAGAAAAAGGATAAAGAATAGAATAGAATAGAATATAGATTATAGAATAGAATAGAAAATAGACTACAGAATAGAGAAAGAATAGAATAGAAATAGAGAAAGAATGGGAATAGAATAGAATAGAATAGAATAGAATAGAATAGAATAGAATAGAATAGAATAGAATAGAATAGAATAGAATAGAATAGAATAACGGTTGGAAGGGACCTTGGAAGTCATCTAGTCCAACCCGCTGCCCAGGCAGGAAACCCTCTACCATTTCAGACTAAGGCTGTCCAATTTCTTCTTTAAAATTTCCAGTGTTGGAGCATTCACCACTTCTGGAGGCAGGTTGTTTAATTGTTAATTAATTGTCACTGTTAATTGTTCTAATTTTGGACTCAATTGTGATTGTAAGTGGAGGACTATCTGTATCTCCAAAAGGTCGGGGACTACTTGCTTTAGCGCCTTGGCAGGGTTCCAGCATCCACCTCCAAGCCAGGCAATCTCCCCATCCCATCTTGATTAGGAGGACAGATTGGATTGGATTTTTGTACCTAACACGTCACACCTGCAAGTCGGGAAGCGTTCCGTGGGTTCCAGCTTCTCAGGGCATCCCTTGCGGCTGTTTCCTCCGTTCCTTCCGCTGATGCTTCTCTCGCATCCCCAAACAGGAAGAAGCAGAGAAGAAGGAGGAGAAGGAGAAGAAGAAGGAGCCCGAACCCTCTTTCCAGATCCTTGACAATCCAGCGCGGGTGATGCCAGCCCAGCTGAAGGTGCTCACCATGCCAGACAGTTGCCGGTACCAGCCTTTCAAGACTGTGAGTGTTCCTTGTCTGTCCCTGCCTCTTATCTCTTGTCTCTGCCTCTTCTCTCCATCCATGAATTAGGTCTGTCTGTCTCATCTCTCTCTCTCTCCCTCCCTCTCTTTCTTTTTCTCTGTCTGTCTCTCTATATCTGTCTATCTATCTATCTATGTATCTATCTATCTATCTATCTATCTATCTATCTATCTATCTATGTCTCTATATCTATCTATCTATCTATCTATCTATGTCTCTATATCTATCTATCTATCTATCTATCTATCTATGTCTCTCTATATCTATCTATCTATCTATCTATCTATGTCTCTCTATATCTATCTATCTATCTATCTATCTATCTATCTATCTATCTATCTATCTATGTCTCTCTATATCTATCTATCTATCTACCTATCTATCTATCTATCTATCTATCTATCTATCTATCTATCTATCTATCTATCTATCTATGTCTCTCTATATCTATCTATTTATCTATATATATGTATATATCTATGTGTCTCTCTATATATCTATCTATTTCTGTGTATATCTATCTGTCTTTCTTTTTGTACCTATCTATTTATGTCTCTCTATATCTATCTATATCTATCTACCTAATTCTATCTATCTATCTATATCTATCTATCTATCTATCTATCTATCTATCTATCTATCTATCTATCTATCTATCTATCTCTGTGTCTCTATATGTTTCTTTCTGTCTATCTATCTATCTATCTATCTATCTATCTATCTTTATCTTTCTATATCTATATCTCTATGTCTCTATCTATCTATCTCTGTGTCTCTATATATCTATCTCTCTTTCTTTCGGTCTATCTATCTATGTCTCTCTATATCTATTTATCTATCTGTGTATCATCTATCTACCTACTTATATCTATCTATCTATCTATCTATCTATCTATCTATCTATCTATCTCTGTGTCTCTCTATATGTTTCTTTATGTCTATCTATCTATATCTATCTATCTTTATCTTTCTATATCTATATCTCTATGTCTCTATGTATATATCTATCTATCTTTGTGTCTATATATCTATCTTTTGGTCTATCTATCTATGTCTCTCTGTATCTATCTATTTATCTATCTGTGTATCATCTATCTACCTCCTTCTATCTAACTAACTAACTAACTAACTAACTAACTATCATCACTACTTATATCTCTGTCACTTTTGTTACTTTATAACTACTTAGAGGGCTGTAAAGCACTGTGAAGGTATATATAAGTCTAAGTGCAATTGCTATTCCTTCCTTTCATCCTCCTTTCTTCTTTTCCTTCCTTCCTTCCTTCCTCCCTCCCTCCCTTCCTTCCTTCCTTCCTTCCTTCCTTCCTTCCTTCCTTCCTTCCTTCCTTCCTTCCTGGGTGGCGCAGTGCTTAGAATGCAGCCTTGCAGGCTCTGCCGACTGCCAGCTGTTCGACCCTGACAGGGTTCAAGGTCGACTCAGCCTTCCATCCTTCCCAGATCGGTAAAAATGAGGACCCAGATTGTTTGGGGGACTCTGTCAACTGCTTAGAGAGAGCCATGAAGCGGCATATAAGTCTTGAGCGCTACTGCTATCTGCTTTTTCCCCCCCCCTTAGCTCTCCATTGGGGGCATCATCGTCTTGCGAGACACCAGCGAGGACACGGAAGAGCTGGTGGAGCCCGTGGCGGCCCACGGGCCCAAGATAGAGGAGGAGGAACAGGAGCCGGAGCCCCCCGAGCCCTTTGAGTACATTGACGACTAGGATCAGGTGGGTGTCATCAGCCTCCTGGCTGGATTCGCCTCCGGAGCCCAACACAAAGATTTGGATGTGGCTTCAGCAGCAGAAACATTTGTGTTGCCAAGTGCCGGGGCGGTGATCAGGTGCCCAGGCCATTGGTTCTTTTGGATCCAGAGACAGTAAATGGGGGGAGGGGATCCTTGGCGCTCTCCGAGCTGGCTAGTTTTCTTGCAGACGTTTCATGACCCAGCTAGAGATCGTCATCAGGGCTAGAAGAGGATGGGTGTGGGAGGAGGAGGAGGAGGAGGACGACAACGACGACTGTGGGGTCCTTGGCGCTCTCCGAGCTGGCTGGTTTCTTGCAGACGTTTCATGACCCAGCTAGGGACTGTCATCAGGGCTAGAAGAGGATGGGTGTGTGAGGAGGACTGTGGGGTCCTTGGCGCTCTCCGAGCTGGCTGGTTTCTTGCAGACGTTTCATGACCCAGCTAGAGATCGTCATCGGGGCTAGAAGAGGATGGGTGTGTGAGGAGGAGGAGGACTGTGGGGTCCTTGGCGTTCTCCGAGCTGGCTGGTTTTCTTGCAGACGTTTCATGACCCAGCTAGGGACCGTCATCAGGGCTAGAAGGAAGAAGGTGCGTAGAGTGGAGGAAAAGGAGGACCGTGGGGGCCTTGGTGCCCTCTGAGCTTGGTTCTTATTTTCTGGCAGATGTTTCATGACCCAACTAGGTAACCGCATCAGTGCTAGAAGGGAGGTGGGCGTGTTGGGGGGTTGCAGGACGAGGAGGACAGCCGTGAGTTCCTTGCAGCTCTCTGAGCTTGGCTGTTGTTGGGGGTTTTTTTTGCCGACGTTTCATTGCCCAACTAGGTAACATCATCAGGGAGAGAGGAGGTGGGGGGTCCTTGGTGCTCTCTGAGCTTGCTTCTTTTCTTGCAGACGTTTCATCGCCCAACTAGGGAACATCATCAGTGCTGGAAAGGAGTGGGCGTGTGGAGCGAAGGAGAAAGGAGGGAGGGAAGGATGAGAAGGAGGAAGAGAGGGAAGGAGGGTAGGAAGTTCGATAGGTTTCCTTGGTGCTATTATAATAATAATAAAGTTGGAAAGGACCTTGGAAGTCATCTAGTCCAACCCCCTGCTCAGGCAGGAAACCCTAGACCATTTCGCTCTCTGAGCTTGGCTGTTTTCTTGTAGACGTTTCATCACGCAACTAGGTAACATCATCAGGGCTGGACAGAAGCGGGTGTGTGGAGTGAAGAAGGGGGAGAAAGGAGGGAAGGATGAGAAGGAGGAGGAGAGGGAGGGAGGGAGGGAGAGAACACCGATAGGTTTCCTTGGTGCTCTCTGCGCTTGCTTCTTTCCTTGCAGACGTTTCATGACCCAACTAGGTAACATCATCAGTGCTAGAAGGGAGTGGCATGTATAGCAAGGAGGAAGAGGACTGTGGGGTCCTTCGTGCTCTCTGCGCTTGCTTCTTTTCTTGCAGACGTTTCATTGCCCAGCTAGGGAACATCATCAGGGATAGAAGGGAGTGGGGTTTATGGAGAGGAGGAGGAGGAGGAGAAGAAGAGGAAGAGGAAGAAGAAGAAGAGGAGGAGGAGGAGGAGGAGGAGGAGGGAGACTGTGGGGTCCTTGGTGCTCTTTGAGCTTGCTTCTTTTCTTGCAGACGTTTCATTGCCCAGCTAGGTAACATCATCAGGGATAGAAGGGAGTGGGTTTTATGGAGAGGAGGAGGAGGAGGAGAAGAGGAGGAAGAGGAAGAAGAGGAGGAGGAGGGGGAGGGAGACTGTGGGGTCCTTGGTGCTCTTTGAGCTTGCTTCTTTTCTTGCAGACGTTTCATTGCCCAGCTAGGGAACATCATCAGTGCTAAAGCAAGACTTGGACGAAAAGGACTTGTTTAGGGGTTCCTGTTTGGATTAGACCAGGGGTCCCCAACACCCTGGTCCATGGACCGGCAACCGGTCCGCACAAACAAGGAAAGCCCCATCCACGGGAGGCAGGCAGCACACAAAACCACACACCCTTCGGTCCGCGGAAAAACCTCTCTCTGAGGATGCGGTGATCCCTGGTGCCCAAAAGGTTGGGGGGGGGCCCTCTGGATTAGACCCCCACTAGCCCAAGAAGGAACCACACAGCTACTGCAACTGAGCTGTGCAAATCGTTTCTGCACAGCCACATCAGCCTCACCGGCGTCTTTGCCAGCACCTGACCTGGCTCCTCTCCTTTCTCCTCCAGACGGGCCGCCCGCGAGGGAGTCTGGCGCAGCGTCCCGGCGTTCGGAGCCCCCCCGGGAGGAAGCCACGGTGGCCAGCCGCCACTCAGCGCATGTCCCAGCCAACGCTTCTCCGCTGGCCGTCCCACCGATCCACCGAAGACGACCGCTCTTCTCCTTAGCGTACTCTTTCACGAGAAACCGGTTTTTGAAATAAATTAATAAAAAACACACACAAAAAAAAACCCCACCCAAGGGCCAAAAAAAAAAAAAGTCTCTCGGTTCGGATGGGACTTTGGGGAAAAAAACAACTGCCTTTGGTTAGTAAATTCTGCGCTTCTCTCTCTCTCTCTCTCTCTCTCTTTCCTCCTCTCTCTCTTCTCTTTCTTGCTCTCTCTTTCCTCCTCTCTCTCTTCTTTCTCTCTCCCTCTCTCTTCTCTCTTTCTCTCTCTCCTCTCTCTTCTTTCTCTCTCCCTCTCTCTCTCCTCTCCTCCTCTCTCTCTTCTCTTTCTTGCTCTCTCTTTCCTCCTCTCTCTCTTCTTTCTCTCTCCCTCTCTCTTCTCTCTTTCTCTCTCTCTCCTCTCTCTCTTCTTTCTCTCTCCCTCTCCTCTCTCTCTCTTTCTTTCTTTCTCTCTCCTCTCTCTCTTTCCTCCTCTCTCCTCTCTCTTTCTCTCTCCCTCTCTCTTCTCTTTCTCTCTCCCTCTCTCTTCTCTTTCTCCTCTCTCTCTCTTTCCTCCTCTCTCTGTCTCTCTCTTTCTCTCTTTTTTTTTCCTCCCCCCCCCCACTCTCTTTCCCTTTGCCAAATGTTTTTCCAACTCTCTGATTTATCGTTGACAAAGTGAAATGGTAAGAAAAACAAAGGTGACTGTTCCCTGATGTTCCACGTTTGCTAAGGCTTGGATTCCAAATCTTCTTATATAAATCCTTGCCAGGCGGGTGGGCAGGCAGGTAAAAGTCCCTTGCCAGAAGCTCAAAAACAGGGTGAATTTATTTCTTGCACACACACACGCACACGCACAAACACATGCACACACACAATAATAATAATAAGCTTGTGAATTTTGATCATGGGGATGCTTGCAACATTCTACCGTATTTCCCCCAAAATTAGACCGGGTCTTATATTAAATTTTGCTCCAAAGGATGAATTAGGGCTTGTTTTACGGTTAGATCTTATTTTCAGGGAAATACGGTGCTAAATGCGTCCATCTGGCTGATGATCTTAACTGGGGCTTATTTTTGGGATAGGGCTTATCCTGACAAATCAAGCTAGGGCTTATTTTGGAGAAAATATGGTGTGAAAATTGGTCATGTAATAATAACAGAATAATAATATAATAATAATAATAATAATAATAATAATAATAATAATAATAATAATAAGTAGTAGTAGTAGTAGTAGTAGTAGTAGTAGCAGCAGCAACAGGAGCAATAAATAATGGTAGCAACCCGTGTCAAACATCAGCGCCAGCCAATTTGAATGTTCAGTTGACTGAGGTTCATGTCTAATAATAATAATAACAATAAAGTTGGAAGGGACCGTGAAGGTCATCTAGTCTAACTCCCTGCTCAGGCAGGAAACTTATACCATTTGAGACAAATGGCTGTCCAGTCTCTTCTTAAAAACCTCCAGTGTTGGAGGAGGGAGGGAGGGAGGAAGGAAGGAAAGGAAGGAAGGAAGGAAGGAAGGAAGGAAGGAAGGAAGGAAGGAAGGAAGGAAGGAAGGAAGGAAAGTAACAGAGTTGGAAGGGACCTTGGAGGTCTTCTAGTCCAACCCCCTGCTCAGCCAGGAAAGCCTATACCATTTCAGACAAAGGGCTGTCCAGTCTCTTCTTAAAAACTTCTAGTGTTGGAGCATTCATCGCTTCTGGTGGCAGGCTGTTCCACTGATTAACTGTCCTCACAGTCAGGAAATTTCTCCTTAGTTCTAGCTTGCTTCTCTCCTTGATTAGTTTCCATCTCTCGCTTTTTTCAGTACCGTTACAACTTGAGACGGTCCCTAAACGAAATGGTGTCAGTCAGGGACTACCTATACTGGAATGCACAACTTTTGTGTGTGTGTGTGTGTGTATTATACCTCCGGCTAATGTCTGTTTACATATTTTCTCTCCCGGTTGGCACCCGACGGCCTCCAAAATGAACAACTCCGGAGTCTATAATATAACGTTTGAAGGGAAGCCGGAGGGGGGGGGGCGTTGAGAGAGGGAGAGATGGAGGCAGACAATAGAGGCAGTCAGGGCCAGAGCGGATGGAGCCGCCATCTTCTCCCGAGGTGGAACCCGCTGGGTTCTCAATGAGGCGTGCGAGGAATAATTTCCCCCTCGCAACATTTTTGTGGCTTTGCTGTTCCGCGCGAGGGGTTGGCGTGCCGCTGGGCCGCAAAGTGGGCAGGAGAGAGCAGAGGAAATGGCGAGCTAGAGGGATGGTTGAGCGCCAGAGTTGGGGGGAGAGAGCAGATGGCTGGTTTCAACCCAGCGCGTTGCGGCGGCCGATTGAAAGGTGTCCGCTTGTGAATACGCACGCGACAATCAGAACTGAGCTGGAAGGGACCTCGGAGGTCATCTAGTCCAACCCCCTGTTCAGGCAGGAAACCCTACACCATTTCGGACAAATGGCTGTCCAGTCTCTTCTTAAAAACTTCCAGTGTTGGAGCATTCACCGCTTCTGGAGGCAGGTTGTTCCACTGGTTAATTGTTCTCACTGTCAGGAAATTCCTCCTTAGTTCCAGGTTGCTTCTCTCCTTGATTGGTTTCCATCCGTTGCTTCTTGTCTGGCCTTCAGGCGCTTTGGAGAAGAGCTTGACTCCCTCTTCTTTGTGGCAGCCCCTGAGATACTGGAACGCTGCTATCATCTCCCCCCCCCCCAGTCCTTTCATGCCTAAGCCAGGACTAGACCTCACCATTACCTGGTTGATTGTCCCAAAGACACCTGGCTGACTTTTACGTCTAAGGCGGGACTAGAGCTCACCATCGTCTGGTTGATTGGTCCAAAGCCACCCAGCTGACTTTTATATCTAAAGCAGGACTAGAACTCAACATCACCTCATTGATTAGCCCAAACTCACCCAGCTGACTTCTATGTCTAAGGTGGGACTAGAACTCACCATCACCTAGTTCAGTGGTTCTCAACCTGTGGGTCGGGACCCCATTTGGGGTCGAACGACCATTTCACGGGGGTCGCCAAACAACGCAGTCCGCCATTTCCCCCCCCCCTTTTCCTTAGCTATGCTACTCCCTTTTATTCTATTGGCTTTTGAAAGCCAATAGAATAGACTCTCTTGAATAGAGTCTAATTCTATTGGCTTTCAAAAGCCAATAGGAATTGTCCAGGCTGTCTCTGCCCTGCTGAGCCCGCCAAAAGTCCCATTCTGCAAACGGTGCTGCACCAGTTGAGTAGTCCTCGACTTATGACCGGTTGAGTAGTCCTCTACTTACGACCGGTTGGGGGTCGTGGCATTAAAAAGGTTGAGAACCACTGACCTAGTTGATTGGCCCAAAGCCACCCAGCCAGCTTTCATGCAAGTCATACTAGGTGACTTGCACACATCCCTTGGGCCAGTAAGTATAAGTTTACAACCCACCACCCCAGATGGGTGTGTCCTGAACTCACTTCTCCTTAAGAAGGGATTTGGGGGGCAAAAAAAAAAATCTTACATTAAGTTGTAAAGGAAGGAACGAAAGGAACATTTCTCTGCACCGCTCAAAATAAGCGTATTTTGAGTTGTAAAATTTGGTCCTGGGCCCCGAAATGAAACCAAATTTCTCCAACCCAACAACCACAACAAAAAAAGGCTTCGACCACAACTTCCATCATTCCCAGGTGAGAAGGCCAAGTGCTTGTGGGAGCAGGGAATTGGAACGATTTATACGCCTGTCGAATTTGGAAAAATAGATCCTGCTGCCACGCCGCCGTTAAAAACTCCATTTCATTTCAACTCTGCTCAGCTTGAAAGCTGCCATTTTAAAAACAAACCTAAATCACGTTAACGGTTTGGCGGTGGCCAATTCCCTGTGCCGAATCAATCTACGGTTTCTTGCTTCTTTTATGACTTTTCACTTCTTCCTTGAGTCCTGCCAGATTGGAGAAAGAGGAGGTAAGACTTAATTCTCTCCACTGGCGCGTTCAGTCAATGCCAAGAAATAGAACACACATCATGGGACAGCACTTAATACATTTAAGGAGATTTTAATTTGCTTAAAAAAAAAAAAAAAACAACCAAAAACCATGTGCCTGGTACACGGCAGCTTTGGCTCCAAAAAATATCGCCTGGAACCCACCAGAGAATAATGATTCCTTCGGGACACGATGGATTCATTTTTCTCACCTTGCTGAAATCTGCAGTTGGGTTTCTGAAGTGGCAGATAGTCCTGGACTTTACAACGGTTTGTTTAGTGACTGTCCAAAGTTACGATGACACTGGAAAAATTATGACCGTTGCTCACACTTAAAGATCGTTCCAGCATCCCTGTGGTCACATGATCCAAATTCGGACGCTTGGCAACTGATTCAGATTTACGACGGTTGCAGTGTCCTGGGTTCATGTGATCTTCCTTTTACAACCTGACAAGCAAAGTGAATGGGGAAACCAGATTCAGAACAGAACAAAACGGAATGGAATAGAATAGAATAGAATAGAATAGAAGAAATATGGAATGGAATAGAATAGATCAGAACAGAATAGAATAGGAGAAATATGGAATAGGAATAGAATAGGATAGAATAGAATAGGAGAAATATGGAATAGGATAGGATAGGATAGGAGAAATATAGAATAGAATAGGAGAAATATGGAATAGAATAGAACAGAATAGAATAGAATAGGAGAAATATGGAATAGAATAGAATAGAATAGGAGAAATATAGAATAGAATAGAAAATGGAACAGAGCAGAACATAATAGAGCTGGAAGGGACCTTGGAGTTCTTCTAGTCCAACCCCCTGCTCAAGCAGATTGTTCATTTAACAACTGTGCTCCTAACTTAACAACTGCCAGGACCCACTTAACAACTGTGCCAAGAAAGGTCGTAAAATGGGGCAAAACTCAACAAATGTCTCAATTAGCAACAGAAATGTTGGGCCCAATTGTTGTAAGTCGAGGACCACCTACACTTTCCTTTGGGCCTGCAGAGAGCCATCCCAAAGCAACCATATTGTTGTGGGGCTGAGGGTCCCTTTGCTGGCAGGTAAGCTATCCCATTAGAACTTCCGTGCATAAAAGCAGTACAGGTCGTCCTTGACTTACAACGGTTCTTTTAGTGACCATTTGAAGTTAACAATAGCACTGGAAGAAAATGACCTGGGGCCATTTTTCACTCTTCCAACCATTGCAGCATCCCTTTGGTTACGTGATCCAAATTCAAGACGCTTGGCCACTGATTCATATTTATGACGGTCGCAGTGTCCCCGGGTTATGTGATCCTCTTTTACGACCTGACAAGCAAAGTCAACTGGAGGGGGAGCCGGATTCGCTTAACCACCATATTGTTAATTTAACAACTGCAGGGTTTCACTTAAGAGCTGTGCAAGAAAGGTCATCAGATGGGGCAAAATTCACCTAACTGCCGCAGCACCAGAAATGTGGGGCTCAGTTGTCGTCGTAAGTCAAGGACTGCCTGTAGATCTCAGCCAAACAGCTCTGTCATTGTGGGGAGTGGAAAGGAGAGATGTTACCTTTTGCAGAACTTTTAGCAATTTATCAGATTTCTTTCCTAAGAGACTCTGGGCAGCTTATGGGGGAGATAACAACAACAGCAACAAAAATAATAAATAATAAAGTTGGAAGGGACCATGGAGGTCATCTAGTCCAACCCCCTGCTCAGGCAGGAAACCCTATACCATTTTGGACAAATGGCTGTCCAGTCTCTTCTTAAAAACTTCCAGTGTTGGAGCATTCACCGCTTCTGGAGGCAAAAAGTTCCACTGGTTAATTGTTCTCATTGTCAGGAAATTTTTCCTTAGTTCTAGGTTGCTTCTCTTCTGGATCAGTTTCCATCCATTGCTTCTAGTCCTGCCTTCAGGGGCTTTGGAGAATAGCTTGACTCTCTCTTCTTTGGGGCAGCCCCTGAGATATTGAAACTCTGCTATCCTGTCCCCACTCGTCCTTCTCTTCGTTAAACTAGACATACCCAATTCCAGCAACCGTTCCTTGTATTTTTTAGCCTCCAGTCCCCTGATCATTTTTGTTGTTCTCTGCACTCTTTCTAGAGTCTCAACATCTTTTTTACATTGTGGTGATCAAAACTGGATGCAGTATTCCAAGTGTAGCCTTACCAAGGCCTTGAAAAGTGGTATTAACACTTCATGTGATCTTGATCCATCCCTCTGTTGATGCAACCTAGACAGATGATGATCACAGGGACATTGCTTCTTTTTTAAAATTTCAACCAACGCTGTCCTGAGCAACATTTTTGGGGTCAAGAAAATCCAGAAAGCCAAATTATTGCGTAGGTTGTGGTGTCTGCAAGGAAAACCAGCTGTTTCTGGAATAAGCATGGTGTGTGCGTGTCAAAGGACAACATCCGCTTTGAATCTTTCTGGATTGGCAGAGTGCACCCTTACACACTTAGATACCTATTTCTGTTCTTTGTGGATTAGCCAAGAGGGGAAAATTCTATTGAATCAGACTTCTTAAATCATTCCAGAAATATTTGAAAAATCCTCTCCATTAGCAAGTCAGATGTTCCAAGTGTCTCAAATGAGGATTAGCAAAAAAAGAAGAATTGCACTGACGAAGAAGGGACCAGTTTGCTAATGTTGGCTTCTCCAGGCTTCCTACTTTGACAAATCTCTCAAAAGTTCCCTTTCTTTGTTTGTTTGTTTTAAAAAAAAGGGTGTTTTTAAAATTCAGATGTGTATCTATTTCAAGACACCTTTTTCTTTTAAATAATAGAAAATACTTGAAGCTCTGGTTTTAGATGTTGGCTGTGGTTTGTTCTCCCAGCTTCTTGTAATATAATTTCTGAAAGTTTCGTTACCAAACTAGGTAACGTCATCATGAGGTTACCTAGTTTGGTAGTGAAACGTTCAGAAATTATGTTAAAACACGCTGGGAAAACAAACCACAGCCAAACCCTTTCCCAGAAAGCTCAGATCTTTTGAACCTGGCTTGCAATGAACCACGCCAAATAGGGGCCCACGAATAAGACACGTATTTACAAATAAAAATAAAATAAAATACAAATAATACCCGGAAGCAAGTCTCAAAGGGGCACACCCCTTTTATACAATTTTGAAAATGTATATATATTGCCAGGAGCATGCATCACTCTGAAACCATCAATAAAAAAAGCAACGTGCTTTTCAGGAGTCATAGTAACGTGGTTCAATCAGACCTTACAAGGGATCCTAAACCTTCATCTGATCAATAACATCCCTGCTCTAAAAGCATTCCTAAGTGACTTCATACTGGGGTCTTGTCCATCACCTTAATGGACGGGCATTCTTGGGCTGACAGGCAGATGGTCTGGCCTCCATCTCTTGCTGTCATCCCTTACAAAGCAGGTCAACCAGCGAGTAACCACCCCAACAGATGCAAAGCACGATCCCCCAAAATCAGTTGCTATAATTGCTCACATTAAAGTGAGCTGTGCGAACCATGTCATCAAATCTTGCCCGGCTGTTGGTCAATTTTGAAATACGTTTAGAATTCAGAATACAGCTGGAAGGAACCTTGGAGGTCTTCTAGTCCAATCCTCTGCAGGAGACTTCTATACCATTTCAAACTAGTGGCTATCCAGTCTCTTCTTAAAGACCTCCAGTGATGGAGCACCCACAACTTCTGGAGGCAAGTCGTTCCACTGGTGAATTGTTCTCACTGTTAGGAAGTTTCTCTTTAATTTCAGATTGCTTCTCTCCTTCCTTAGTTTGATTAGTTCCCTTGATTGCTTGATTAGTTTCCATCCATTGTTTCAAAATGGACAATTAACCAATGGAACACCATCAGGAGTTGTAGGTGCTTCATCACCAGAGGTTTTTAAGAAGAGACTGGACAGCCCCTTGTCTGAAATGGTATAGGGTGTGCTGCTTCAACAAGGGGTTGGACTAGAAGACCTCCAAGGTCCCTTCCAGCTCTATTCTGATTAAATTGATTAAAACATTGTTTTGTTAGACTTATAGTTGGTCACACAGTCAGCCAGATGTTTTTGTTAGATTAATTTTTATTAGTTTCATTCATTTATTATTATTAAATGTATATGCCTCCCACCTTGTTGTCAAGCAACTCTGGTGGCTTATAAATGTCATGAAGAGAAAGGAGGAAAACGTTAAATATTAAATTGATCTCCCATTGTTCTTGCTGGAGCATAAGATTTGATGTGACTGGGCTGTTGATGTGTTTCTATGCAAATGTGAAGCAAAGTAGTCATACCCTTGATTGTGTGTTGTTGTTTTAAACAAATGCGGAAATAAGATATTTTTGCATGCAAATATTAACTAAAGGATGCTCCAATCACATTCCTAACTCTTATAACAGTACAAATTTCCATCCTCTAGTTCAGGGGTCTTCAAACTTGGCCCTTTTATGACTTGCAGACTTCAACTCCCAGAATTCCTGAGCCAGCATGGGGGAACTATGGCTTTTTCATGATTCGTGGACTTCCAACTCCCAGAATTCCTGAGCCAGCATGGGGGAACTATGGCCCCTTCATGACTTGCGGACTTCAACTCCCAGAATTCCTGAGCCAGCATGGGGGAACTATGGCCCCTTCATGACTTGCGGACTTCAACTCCCAGAATTCCTGAGCCAGCATGGGGGAACTATGGCCCCTTCATGACTTGCGGACTTCAACTCCCAGAATTCCTGAGCCAGCATGGGGAAGTATGGCCCCTTCATGAATTGTGGACTTCAACTCCCAGAATTCCTCAGCCAGCATGCCTGGCTGAGGGATTCTGGGAGTTGAAGTCCACAAGTCATAAAAGGGCCACGTTTGAAGACCCCTGCTCTAGCTTAATTTTCTCAATCTTGGTAACTTTAAGAAGAGTGGACCTCAATTCCCAGAATTCCCCAGCCAGCATGGCTGGCTGGGGACTTCTGGGAGTTGAAGTCCACTGTCTTAAATGTCTCCAAGGTTGAGGAACAGTGTGTAGGAACTCTTTGCTTTGTATGGGTTCAGTGGATTGTGGGTCCCAGTTTCCCCTTCCAGAAATGTGGGGGGGGCAACAATCCCATCCACAGGGGATAATGGAAGGAAGGCAGCCAGACTATCTGAAGGGCGCCCGGTTGGGGAGCTAAACGGATCGCTCCAGGCCCGCCTCCCTTCCAGCATCGCTGTTGCTAGGAGACGAGGATTTTTTCCCCCCATCCTGGACCTCCCAAAGTCACCTGACCCGCCACCTCGTCGCCCATTGGCCGCCAGAAGCCACGTGGCCCTGGCTCTGTCGGGCAGCGGCCCAGCCGCCGTTGCTAGGCGACGAGAGCAAGGGAGGCCGCGGCCTACTCGGCCTCATCCGTCGCGGCAGGTAAGGCGGGCGGGGGAGACCGACGATGCCCCCGTCGCCGGGAGGACCCATGGAAGGACCCCCGGCCCGTCGGGAGTGGGCGATGGGAAGCTTTCTCTCCGGTGTCCTAGTCCGGCTTTCCCAAGCTTGGGCGGGCTACAGCTCCCATGCTCCACAGCCATCCCGGGGTTCGCCCTTGGAGTCCAACATCAATTGGGGGGGTGGGGGAGCCGTGCTAATTCCCACAGCGTCAAATCCAGGGAAATCCCCCCCCCGTATCGTGGCTGGGGAGTATGGAAGTTGTAGTCCCATGCCCCTGAAGCTGGGGGTGGGTGGGTGGCTTTGAGTGGCACTCTGCACATGCTCAGGGTAATTGCCTAACAACATATCCTTGGCCAGCCGTGAAGGCCAAATGGCTCCCCGAGCGTCTCTGCCTGGGAAAAGCTTTACCTGTTGAGCCTTTGCCTGTTAAGTGAATCATTGGTTGTTTGGCCCCGTTTTATGACCGTTGTCGCCACGGTTGTTAAGTGAATCACTGCAGTTGATAAGTTAGTAACGTGGCTGTTAAGTGAATCACTGCAGTTGAGAAATTAGTAACGTGGCTGTTAAGTGAATCACTGCAGTTGATGTTAGTAATTTGGCTGTTAAGTGAATCACTGCAGTTGATAAGTTAGTAACGTGGTTGTTAAGTGAATCACTGCAGTTGATAAGATAGTAACGTGGTTGTTAAGTGAATCACTGCAGTTGATAAGTTAATAATGTGGCTTTTAAGTGAATCACTGCAGTTGGTAATTTAGTAACATTAAGTGAATCACTGCAGTTGATAAGTTAGTAACATGGCTGTTAAGTGAATCACTGCAGTTGATAAGTTAGTAACGTGGTTGTTAAGTGAATCACTGCAGTTGATAAGTTAGTAATGTGGTTGTTAAGCGAATCACTGCAGTTGATAAGTTAGTAACGTGGTTGTTAAGTGAATCACTGCAGTTGATAAGTTAGTAATGTGGTTGTTAAGCGAATCACTGCAGTTGATAAGTTAGTAACGTGGTTAAGTGAATCTGGCCTCCCCCCTTGATTTTGCTGGTCCAAAGGTCGCAAAAGGGGGTCACATGACCTTGGGACAAAGTAACGGTCATAAATTGGAATCGCTTTTGAATTTTGAGCACATGATTACAGAGGTCCTAAGTGTGAAAAACCGTCCTAAGTCCCTATTTTCAGCACCCTTGTAACTTTGAACCATCACTAAATGAACTGCCGTAAGTCGAGGACCCACCTGTAGTTTTGCAGCGCTTGGCATTTAAAATGAAAGGCTTTGGAATTGGAATCCAGACAGAGTTTGTTAAGAGTTCAGGAAAATATATATATATTTTCTTGATTAAAAAAATGCACAGAATTTTTTTAAAAAAATCAGCCCTACCAGGAGGGAAGCCCTTGTTTTTTAAAAATTACTTTGAAATTACTATTTCTATACTGCTGCTATTTATAAGTGACTATTTCACAAATGAACAAGGAAATAATTAGCATGTTAAAGAGTCTTTCTTGATCTTTCTTTTTTTTTTTCTAAGAATATTCTGGTAATTAGAATAGTTTAGATGGGCTGTACTTTTGCAGCGTGGCACTGCCATCGCTATGTTTGCTTAATGTATTAAACCATAGTTTACTTAATTATGATTTATTCAGCCTAATTTGTTCAGCCATACGGTACATTAAAATGTTAAGCAGTTTATATTGTTAGAAGTAAATCTTCATCCTGGTTCATCCAAGCGGGAATAAATAGGCAACATGGAGACTGCTTTGGGAAGAAGGTTACAGTTTATTGCAGAAGCAGAAAGATGGTCCTTGCGGGAAGGAGCAGAGAGGAAAAAGAGAGAGATTGAGCACATGGCTAGTAGGTTTTATACCCCCTCTAGCCTTGTTTGGAATGGTTTCCTGTTCCTGTGGCATAAACCTTGAGGATATTTCTGAGTGTTTTTCTAGGATTTGATATCTGTGGTTTAATCCTATTATCATATCCTGCTTCCCAGGTGATGGGGCTAATGACTCCTAGAGTTTGGGGGGGGTATGCAGATCTTCTCTTTTGTCTTCTTGATTGCTCTGGCTCCAACTTTCTGATGGTTTTACATCTGCATTTGTATGGGGTTAAAGTCTTGCTTGGGGCAGAGAGATAGATTTGGGGCCAGGTTTGGTTTTAAAAAGTCCTTTTGAGGAAAAATATATTTTTCTGCCCTTTTTAATATTTCTTTCTCTGGGCTAACTTCCCTCAATATGTTAGCCAAATGTACAGACTCAGATGTCGTAGTTGGAAACCATGGTTTAGAACTTTGGATAATTTGTGAACCAAACTGACAGGCATGTTAAAAACAAGCTTGAATGCAAACCCTGGATCCAGCGAATTTCCTTTATTTGAGTTTGCTGTGTTAGCTGACTGGATACTGGCTATACTAGGATAATTTCCAGCCAACTGATTTGGAAACCTGCTTAAAACATCTGATGTCTTTGCATAGTGAGCTACTGAAATTATTTTATGGGAGCCTTGTGTTGTTACGTTTCTCACTGTTGAAGCTGTTGTCCCTTTATTTATTTATTCAATTTCTATAGCCACCGTTCTCTGTCAGATGACCTTGGGTGGCTTATAATTCCAATATTATAAAACAGTTAAAGCAATTAGTAAAAATAAAAAAAATATATCATGTATATACACACTGTACAGCAGCCGAGATAGTTAGCTAAGAAACTGGGCCCTTAGTATATATTTGAGTCCCAGGCTTGTTGCACAGTTGTTACATAATATGCACAACTTTCAGAGTTTAATCAAGTTAAATAATCTGGGCTCAGTTTGTGTACGTAGGGAGCCTGCCTGTTAAGTCATAGAAGTGTGTTATGGAAGCATAGCTGGGGTTTTTGTTTGTTTCAAATTATCATTTGGACGTGTTGCTCTTATTTAAATTTTATATACCGTGTTACATTGCGATATTGTATTTCTACACCACCCAGAGTCCCTCTGTGGGAGAGGGGCAATTTCTAAAGTTGATAAGTAAATTACAGGTAGTCCTGGATTTATGGCCACAATTGAGCCCAGCATTTCTGGTGTTAACTGAGACATTTGTTAAGTGAATTTTGCCCCATATGTGTGTGTGTGTGTGTGTGTGTGTGTGTGTGTGCACGCGTGCATGTGTGTGTGTGTGTGTGTGTTTTGTTTTCTGAGGTTTTCGCGGGTGTTTGTATGTAGGTCTTTGGTTGTTCGGGTTTTCTCCCGCGTAAAATTGGAAGTGTCTTGGCGACGTTTCGACGAAGTCCCATTCGTCATCTTCAGGCTGGTGCTTTCAGCTTCAAGCTATATATATGTATGTATATATGTGTATGTATATGTGTATATATGTATGTGTGTATGTGTGTATATGTGTGTGTGTATTTGTGTGTGTGTATGTGAGTATGTGTATGTATATACCAAATGTTAAAATTTTGATCATATGACATCAGGAATGCTACAATAGTAAGTGTGAAAAACAGTTATAAGTCACTTTTTTCAATGCTTTTGTAACTCTGTGTGTGTGTGTGTGTGTGTGTGTGTGTGTATGTATGTATATATGTAGGTCTTTGGTTGTTCGGGTTTTCTCCCGCGTAAAATTGGAGGTGTCTTGGCGACGTTTCGGCGAAGTCCCATTCGTCATCTTCAGGCTGGTGTTTTCAGCTTCGTGCTTCGAGGAGCAATGTGTGGTCTTAGCTGTTTCTTCCTCTTAACTGCCAGTGGGGGTATGAACTGATTGGGTGGGGGCTTGGCTGTGTTCTGATTGGGTGGAGGTGTGTTCTGATTGGTTAGGGGCTTGGCTGTGCTCTGATTCGCTGGGGGGTTGGCTGTGCTCTGATTGGCTGGGGGAGTGTTCTGTTTGGTTGTGCTCAGGTTAGTCTGGGTTGCAGGGGGGTTTAAGATGTTGGGCTGCCTTGCTATTTTTTGGCTTCGCGTTCATGGTCGTGCCTCATCTTCATGGAGGGTGTCAGTTTGCTTCATGTATGTATTGGAGGGGTTTAAAGTGGCTAATGATGCAGCTGTGGTCTGGCTTCTGGTTTGTGATCGTGCCTCATCATCGGTGTGGCTTTGGGTTATATATGTATGTATATATATTATACATGTATGTATGTGTATGTATGTATATGTATGTATGTGTATGTATGTATGTATGTATGTATATGTATGTACGTTAGGCAGCATCAGCACCAGATGGATCCGTAGCTGGCTGACCGGCCGTACTCAGTGTGGGGTTCTCAATGGAACCGCATCTCCATGGAGGGAAGTGTGTAGTGGGGTGCCCCAGGGCTCTGTTCTGGGCCCAGGGCTTCAACATCTTCATCAACGATTTGGACGAGGGGATAGATGGGAAAATCATCAGATTTGCAGATGACACCAAGCTGGCAGGAATAGCCAACACTAGTCCAGAAGTTACAGCTCCTTCCATTGATTTTGGTTGACAGGAGCCGGTTCAGAAGCTCACCAGTGGCGATCACATGCAGCCATCCTAAATAGATGCCAGTTACCAGATACCCAAATTTGGATCATGACCTTGGGTATGCTGCAACGGTCACCCATGTGATGACCAGGGTCCTTTTTTCAATCCCCTTGAAATTTTAAATCAGGGGTCTTCCAAGTTGGCCCTTGTATGTCTTGTGGACTTCAACTCCCAGAAATCCTCAGCCAGCCTCCATTTTGTATGTTAGATTTAAGACAGGGGTCTTCAAACTTGGCCCTTTTGACTTGTGGACTTAACTCCCAGAATTCCTTAGCCAGGCACACGTGCCTGGCTGAGGAATTCTGGGAGTTGAAGTCCACAAGTCATAAAAGGGCCAACTTAAAAGACCCCTGCTTTAAATGGTCACCAAACAGTTGTAAGTTGAGGATTTTGATGGAGGAAGGAAAAAGAGAGAAGTAAAATAAAGCCGGATAACACATTCCTCAGAACTGTGGAAATAATCAGAATTAAGGTACAGTTGAGCCCTTGTTAACACTTTTGACTAATGGGACTGTAGAGTTTTATTTCATTGTATAATTAAGGAAAGATATCCGTGAGCTTTGTTTGATTCATGGTGATCCCTAGGCACATCCACACATTTTTCTTGGCAAAAATGTGAAACTGCCACGCTGTTGCCTTCGCCTTGGATTATTATTATTTTTTTTACCTTCACTGTTTAGCTTATATGTGTTATATTTTTCAGCGGTGGTCCCATTAATAATACCCTTCCAGGATCTCTTCCCTGATTAACTTACTCTGAGAAAGGTTGATTATTTTAATCATACGTTACATAATTTAGGGAAGGGTGGAAAAAACGCTCTTTAAGTCACCTTTTTTCAGGGTCGTTTAAATGAACTGTTGCCAGTTGAAGACTACCTGGATGAAGTCTTATTTTGATCCCCAGAAAGCCTAAAAGGCATTTAAACCTGGTTTGATGTGGTGGTTGAAGGCGCCGGGCAACATACCAGGTGATGGTGAGTTCAAATCCTGCTTTAGGCACGAAAAGCAACTGGGTGACTTTGGCACAATCGTAGTCTTTCAAGTCTCATAAGGTTTGGGCAACGAGCTGGTCAGTGAATATCTGTTGCAACTGATGGATTGACATTTGGTTGATCTGTGAAAAAAAAAGTGGTACTTGCATTTGTGGGGAAAAAATGCTAGTAAGAAAAGAAAAAATAAACAAATAAAGCTTCTGGTCCTCAGAACTGTGTTTGGAAATAATCAGAATCAAGGTACAGTTGAGTCCTTTTTCACCCTTTTGATTAATGGGACTGTAGAGAGTTATTTTATAATAATAATAATAATAATGATGATGATGACGACTCGATAGGTAGACAAAATGTGAAATCCAGTCTGAACATCTGGCTGACTGTGCAATGATTCATAATAATAATAATAAAAACAAAATGCAAAGACCTACAAATAGAAATAGAAAGACTGGGGCAAAGGCAAGCAAGGGTAGTACCAATAGTCATAGGCGCCTTGGGTGCAATCCCAAAACAACTGGAGCACCACTTGAACACCATTGGCATTGACAAATTCGCTATTAGTCAATTGCAAAAGGCGGCCTTGCTAGGAACTGCTTCCATCCTGCGACGATACCTGTAATACCATCAAACATCCACATCTGCCTATCCCAGGTCCTTGGGAAGGACTCAATAGGTAGACAAAAAGGCCAAATCCAGTCTGAACATCTGGCTGACTGTGCGATGATCAATAATGATAAAGTTGGAAGGGACCTTGGAGGTCATCTAGTCTAACCTCCTGCTCAGGCAAGAGACCCTATACCATTTCGGACAAATGGCTGTCCAGTCTCTTCTTAAAAACTTCCAGTGTTGGAGCATTCACCGCTTCTGGAGGCAGGTTGTTCCACTGGTTAATTGTTCTCACTGTCAGGAAGTTTCTCCTTAATTCCAGGTTGCTTCTCTCCTTGATGAGTTTCCATCCGTTGCTTATTGAATTGATAAATATGGATTACAGTATTACAGTTCCTGTATTAGAAAAAATGATACTTGTTGTACGGTTTTGGAGTTCATGTATCATGGCAGTGTAATTTGCCCTTGCTATTTTCTGGGATAACAGCATAACAAGAGTTGGAAGGGACCTTGGAGGTCATCTAGTCTAACCCCCTGCTCAAGTAGGAAACCTTATACCATTTGAGACAAATGGCTTTCCAATCCCTTCTTAAAAGCCTTCAGTGATGGAGCACCCGCAATCTCTGGAGGCAAGCAGTTCCACTGGTTAATTGTCCTCCCTGTCAGGAAATTCCTCCTTAGTTCCAGGTTGCTTCTCTCTTGGGTTAGTTCCCATCTGCTGCTTCGTGTTCTGCCTTCAGGGGCTTTGGAGAAGAGCTTGACTCCCTCTTCTTTGGGGCAGCCCCTGAGATATTGGAAGGCTGCTATCATGTCCCCCCTCGTCCTTCTCTTCATTAAACTAGAGTCATACCCAATTCCAGCAGCCGTTCCTTATATGTTTTAGCCTCCAGCCCCCTGATCATCTTTGTTGCTCTTTCTAGAGTCTCAACATCTTTTTTACATCGTGGTGACCAAAACTTCATTGAACTAGAGATACCCAATTCCTGTGACCGCCCTTCATATGTTTTAGCCTCCAGGCCCCCAATCATCATTGTTGCTCTTCTCTGCACTCTTTCCAGAGTCTCCGCATCTTTTTAATATCGTGGTGACCAAAACTGAAGTTGATGTTTTTCAACTTCTCAATTTTTGGGGATGGTGTCTCGTTCCAGGAGGAAGCAGGACTGACCTGCCCTAACTTTTAAATCGGCCAGTACTTATTAGCTCAATGCTGTCACCTGCTGACCTTTAAAGAGGAATTAGGAAGGAGTGACCTAGAACAGTGATGGCGAACCTTTTAGAGACCGAGTGCCCAAACTGCAACCCAAAACCCACGTATTTACTGCTGGGTGCCAGAGGGGCATGGCCCACAGGGTGGGCGTGGCTGTGGTGGTCATGGCAGACTGGGTGGGTGAGGTCAAGGTGGGCGTAGTCACCTCGATGTTGCTCGTGGGGAGGGACGCCTGTGGGGGCCGGGCAGGGTTGGGGGAGATCCAGGGGGTCTCTGGCAGGTGGGGCGGTGGGCACAAGGCTCGTCCTGCGGGGTGAGGCGAGGCAAGGTGAGGCAGGGCGGGGGTGCCATTGTTGCATGGCAAGGCGAGGCAGGGGCCGGGGCCGCTGCTGCCTGACACCATCGGCCCCCACACGCAGGCCAGCGAGCGCATGGGGGCCGACAGTGTCCATCAGCAGCTACAGCCTGCCGGCCTCTCGACCGGCGCAATCTGGGGCTCTGCAGCCCATCGCCGGCAGTTCAGAGAAGCCGCCTCTGAGCTGGACAGACGGCCGACAGCTGAGGAGGCGATGCAGTGGGTCGGGAAAAGGAGAGCATGTGAGGCCAGGAGGGATGGGACGGGGGGAAGGAAACCAGCCATGTTGGGATGCATCCGGCCACGTGGGACCTTGGCGAGTTAGCGGGCAGCTGTTGAAGAGGGAGAGTTGCCATCTCCAGGCGTGATGCGCGTGCCCACAGAGAGGGCTCTGAGTGCCGCCTCTGGCACACGTGCCATAGGTTCGCCACCACTGACCTAGAAGAGAGGCAAGGAAATGAACAGTCCTCGAGTGGTTTCTAGAATAAGCATAGAAGAAGAATATAGATTTTCCTGCTTGAGCAGGGGGTTGGACTAGAAGACCTCCAAGGTCCCTTCCAACTCCTATTCTATTCTGTTCTATTCTGCTCTATTCTATTCTTTTTTTTAAACAAGTTTTATTAGCTTTTTCATTTTACAAACCAGTGCTTAAGAATCACTGTGGTGGCAGTGATTGTCCAAATAAAAAATCATACTCGTAAAGATCAAATTAAATCATTTTTTTTAAAAAATGCACCCCTCTCTATTCCGTCTAGTAGTATATTATATTCAAGTTAATATATTTCAGTACAACTAAGTCAGTCAAAACAGTCATCAATAAGATTTCATCTAAATAAATCCAAATCCTATATTAAGCTTTACTATTTCAATTGCTATATTCCATATTGGTAACATAAATACATAATTAACACTTCAAATGTCTCTCCATACCTTTTCTATTCTATGCTATGCCATGCTATGCTATGCTATTTTATTTCCAATTATTCTATTCTATTCTATTCTATTCTATTCTATTCTATTCTATTCTATTCTATTCTATTCTATTCTATTCTATTCTATTCTATTCTATTCTATTTCCAATATCTATTCTGTTCTGTTTTGTTCTATTCTATTCCATATCCAATATCTATTCTATTCTATATCCAATATATATTCTATATCCAATATCTATTCTATTCTATATCCAATATCTATTCTATGTCCAATATCTATTCTATTCTATATCCAATATCTATTCTATGTCCAATATCTATTCTATTCTATATCTATATCCAATATCTATATTCTATTCTATATCCATATTCTATTCTATTCTATATCCAATATCTATTCTATTCTATATCCAATATCTATTCTATATCCAATATCTATTCTATTCTATATATATCTATTCTATATCCAATATCTATTCTATATCCAATATCTATTCTATTCTATATCCAATATCTATTCTATATCCAATATCTATTCTATTCTATATCCAATATCTATTCTATATCCAATATCTATTTGATTCGATTCGATTCCAATTTCTAACAGTCACCACACAATCTTCTCTTCCATACCTTGTAAGAAAACTGAGAACAGGAATAGAATGCTTCGTGATGACAGAGCTTGCAGTTAATCTGTCATCAGGTCCAAAAAAAGCTTTCAGGTCATCTCCAAGAGGAGAAAACCTCTAGCTGCGTATAGTGCCTGAAACTGTTTTTCGAAATCTGCAGCTTTTCCCACGACAGTTGAAACCGCTGGCCTTTCCAAATGGGAGCTGGACTTCCCCATTGTGGAGAAAGTGGGCCGGCCTCCAGCTTTCAAGCCATCCCGGAGCAGGAGAGGGAAGGACTTAACAGCCACCAATGGAGCCCGACTTTTCCGTTGCAAAGTGAGGCCGTTGCTAAGCGAGCTTTGCCCCATTTTGCAACCTTCCTGCGGCTGTTAAGTTGGTCACACGGTTGTTAAGTGAAGCCGGCTTCCCCCATTGGAGTTGGCTTGTCCGAAGGTCGCAAAAGGGGATCCCACGCTCCTGGGACACTGTAACCGTCATATGTCTGAGTCGGTTGCCTAGCGTCCCACTTTTGATCACGTGACCACAAGGACGCTGCAAGGATCGTAAGTAAGAAACGGTCGTCAGTCCCTTTCTTCAGGGCCGTTGTAACTTCGAACAGCCATTAAACAAACCGTTGTAAGTTGAGGACTGCCTGTACTGTTAAGAATTTAAAATAGTGCAGAATGTTAGAATAGAAGAGAGCTGGAAGGGACCTTGGAGGTCTTCTAGTCCAGCCCCCTGCTCAAGCAGGAGAATCTATAGGGTTTCCTGCCTGAGCAGGGGGTTGGACTAGATGGCCTCCAAGGTACCTTCCAACTTTATTATTATGATAGATAGATAGATAGATAGATAGATAGATAGATAGATAGATAGATAGTTGTTTTCTGAGGTTTTTGCAGGTGTTTCTATGTAGGTTTTTGGTTATTTTGATCCTAGAAGCAAGAAGCCAAAAACACCAGCCTGAAGATGACGAATGGGACTTTGTTGAAACGTCGCCAAGACACTTCCAATTTGACGTGGGAGAAAACCCGAATAACCAAAGACTTATATATATAGATAGATAGATAGATAGATAGATAGATAGATAGAGAGAGAGAGGGAGGTAGATAGAGATAGATGATAGATAGATGATAGATAGATGATAGATAGAGAGATAGAGAGATAGATAGATAGATGATAGAGATAGATAAATAGATAGATAGATAGATAGATAGATAGATAGATAGATAGATAGATAGATAGATGATAGATAGAGACAGAGAAACAGAGGTATATAGAGATAGATGATAGATAGATAGACCAGCGATTCTCACCCTGTGGGTCGCGACCCCTTTAGGGGTCGAATGACCCTGTCACAGGGGTCACCTAAGACCATCGGAAAACACATATTTCCGATGGTCTTAGCAACCACTCCTCTATCCATCTCCGCATGGCTTTGAGCTGGGGGCCATTGCGGCGCCGAATTTGTTTCCGTCGAGCATCTCCTAAGGGAGGCCGCGCTGCTTCACGGCCCTTTCCGCGGAGGAGGCTGAACTAAGCTCTGCTGGCGCTGGCGCCCTCTTGGCGCTCTCTCCCTCTCCCTCTCTCCCTCCCTCCCTCCTTTTCTCTCTCCCTCTCCCCACCTGGGCGCTTCTCCAACCAGGCTGGGCAGAGCTGGTGGAGGGGCCTTCCTGCCCCCCCTCCCCGGCCAGCTGGAGCCAGGCAGGCCGGCGACCTTCGGAAGTGAGGCAAGGACAGGCGAGGCACGCTGAGCCCCGGGCGTGGCGGGTGAGTGGGCAGCGTCAGTGTGTGCTTTGAGAGCCCTTAGGGTTGGAGGTCACCACAACATGAGGAACTGTATTGAAGGGTCGCGGCATTAGGAAGGTTGAGAACCACTGTCCTACATCATCTATCATGGTCACTGCAAATAGGTTCAGGATTGTCCCTATCGCATGGAACTGATCAAATCCCATTGGTTTTTCCAAGAGGTAGAGAAAGCTTTAACATTGTGTGTGTGTGTGTGTGTGTGTGTGTGTATTTTCTATCCAGTGTTGTTTCCCTCCCTCCCTTCCTTTTTTTCTTTCCTTCCTTCCTTCCTTCTCTGGTGGCACAGTGGTTAGAGTGCAGTATTGCAGGCAAACTCTGCCCACAGTCAGGAGTTCGATCCTGACCCGCTGACTCTGCTGACTCTGTAAACCGCTCAGAGAGGGCTGTAAAGCATTGTGAAGCGGTGTATAAGTCTAAGTGCTATTGCCCTTCCTTCCCTCCCTCCCTCCCTCCCTCCCTTCCTTCCTTCCTTCCTTCCTTCCTTCCTTCTCTGGTGGCGCAGTGGTTAGAATGCAGTATTGCAGGCAAACTCTGCCCACAGTCAGGAGTTCGATCCTGACCGGCTCAAAGTTGACTCAGCCTTCCATCCTTCCGAGGTCGGTAAAATGAGGACCCAGATTGTCGGGGTATGTGTGTCTGTGTAAGATGCTGATATTTGTAAACTGCTTAAAGAGGGCAGTAAAGCACTGTGAAGCGGTATATAAGTCTAAATGCTATTGCTATGGGTGTTTAGAACAGCATAAAAAAATGGGGGACAGATTGTGTCTGGGGCCTCCCCCTCTCTCGAGTGGAAAACGTTTCCCGCTGCAGTCTGCAGCCTGTCCAGTCCCCACTTACAAATCATCTGATTCAGAGATGAAAAATAGGTGAACGATGGTCTTGAGATACGTATTGCAAAAGCCTTGTCTAAGCGGCAGGTTTGCTAATCCATATTCAAATTACATTGCAGGTTATCCTGGTGGACATTTGACGATGGGTGACGTACTTGCTTACGAAGCAGAGCTGCTTGGAATGGTGAAAGAGGCAAGTTTTTCTGAATTTTCACCACCTCAAAAGCCCAAAAGGTTCACCATCCCTGGGATGGAAGCTGGTGCCGATGGAAGCTTTGTGTCCTGGTTCCGACCGATGAAACTCTTCAAAGAACTTTGAGGCATTGTTTACCTTAAAGAATCTTTATTCGAGTAGCGTAGCATCAGCACGTACGTAGACAAAGCCAAAATCTGAATTCCCCTCCCCTGAGCACATAGTATCAAAGCACAATTCCCTCCTCCAATTCACAGTCATAAATCACAGTCTCCAATTAGCTTGAAATGCAGGTTTTTCCTCCAGTTCTCGCATCCGCCATTTCTTATCATCTCTTATTTCAAAAATCAAAAAACTTTGGTTCTCACTAGACATAACAATATTATCTAATTCTCACTCTAATTCTAAGAATAAAACATAAGAAGGAAAATGGCTGCATCTCCATATGTTGTCAAAGCAAGAACATCTGATGTTAGCAGCATTGACACTTTGCCACAGATTTATTTATAAATCCAACGTATCGGTCGGCCGTCTTGTAACGTCTCTGGGGCGGGGGATTCACAAACTAAAAAGAAATCCTGTAAAATAAAAAAAGTGATAATATAGACACTAAGTCAGTGTTTCTCAACCTTGACAATTGTAAGGAATGTGGACTTCAACTCCCAGAATTCCACAGCCAGCAATGCTGGCTGTGGAATTCTGGGAGTTGAAGTCCACATGCCTTAAAATTGTCAAGGTTGAGAAACACTGCACTAAGTAGTCCTTCAATGACGACCTCAATTGAGGTCAACTTTTCCGTTGCTAAGCGAGACAGTTTTGAACGTGACGTTTGCTCCCTTTTATAACCTGTCCTGCTGCCGTTGTTCAGCAAATCGCTGCCGTTAAGTTAGGAACACTTGTTAAGTGGATCCGGCTTCTCCATTAACTTTGCTCGTCAAAAGGTCACCAAAGGGGAACGCGTGACCCCGGGGGACACTGCGACCGTGGTAAAAATACGAGTCGGTTGCCAAGCGGCTGAATTTTGATCATGTGACCACGGGGTTCCAACCATTTCAACAGTTGCAATTGTTTTAAATGGTCATAAGTCCCTTTTTTTCAAGGCTGTGGTAACTTTGAACAGTCACTAAGATCAGGGGTCTTCAAACTTGGCCCTTTGATGACTTGTGGACCAACTCCCAGAATTCGTCAGCCAGGCACGCTCCACAAGTCATCACTCTGTACGCCGCCCTGACTCCTTTGGGATTGGGCGGCATATAAATATTTGAAAATAAATAAATAAATAAATAAATCAAAGGGCCAAGTTTGAAGACCCTTGTCTTAAATCTAACGAATAAAATGGAGTCTGGCTGAGGAATTCTGGGAGTTGAAGTCCACCAGTCATAAAAGGGCCAAGTTTGAAGACCCCTGTCTTAAATCTAACGAACAAAATGGAGGCTGGCTAAGGAATTCGGGGAGTTGAAGTCCACCAGTCATCAAAGGCCCAAGTTTGAAGACCCCTGTCTTAAATCTAACAAACAAAATGGAGGCTGGCTGAGGAATTCTGGGAGTCGAAGTCCACTAGTCATAAAAGGGCCAAGTTTGAAGACCCCTGTCTTAAATCTAACAAACAAAATGGAGGCTGGCTGAGGAATTCTGGGAGTCGAAGTCCACAAGTCATAAAAGGGCCAAGTTTGAAGACCCCTGTCTTAAATCTAACAAACAAAATGGAGGCTGGCTGAGGAATTCTGGGAGTGGAAGTCCACCAGTCATCAAAGGGCCAAGTTTGAAGACCCCTGTCTTAAATCTAACGAACAAAATGGAGGCTGGCTGAGGAATTCTGGGAGTGGAAGTCCACCAGTCATCAAAGGGGCAAGTTTGAAGACCCCTGTCTTAAATCTAACAAACAAAATGGAGGCTAGCTGAGGAATTCTGGGAGTGGAAGTCCACCAGTCATCAAAGGGGCAAGTTGGAAGACCCCCTGCACTACATGAATGGTATCTCCTGTTGAGGCCTTACAGCCTTTTGCAGCCCAGAAAAATCCCTGGAAAACATTTTTGGTAACATTTTCTTTGCCAAGGGTCTGTAATGGGAAATGTGCTACAGATTCTCCTTTGCCTTCTTGCCTTTGCAGTATTTGGACTTTGCGGAGTTTGAAGATACGGTGAAAACCTTTACCAGAGAATGCAAAATCAAAGGGAAACCACTCCCCAAAACAGGAAGCAATTCTGCTAAAGACTCCAAGGCTCTAATCATTCAGGTAATGCTCCCTTTATGGGTGTGGGGATATCAGCATCAGCATCGGAGTTGGGAAGGGGCCTTGGAGGTCATCTAGTCCAACCCCTCTGCTCTAGCAGACCCAATACTAGGGGTGTCAAACTCAATTTCACTGAGGGCTGCATCAGCATTGCGGTTGCCCTCGGGGGGCCGGGTGGGTGTGGCCAGAGTAGGTGCAGCCTACTGGGTGGGCATGGATGGAGTGGGTGTGGCCTACTGGGTGGGCATGGCCAGTTCTACATCATTTCTTGTCAAGGGTGCCTATGGGGGGGCCTGGGCAGGAGTGGGACAGATCAGAGGGTCTCTGGCAGAAGGGGGTGGGACCGGGGCAAGCGCCAAGGCATGGTCCACCGGGGCAAGTGCCAAGATGGCCACCACAAAATTGTACATTGGCTCCCGGCCGGCCAGGGCCAGGGCCAAGGCAGCGGGGGCCGTTCCCTCACTGTTTCCAGGATGGCTTCGCGGGTCACATGAAACCACTTTGCGGGCCGCATCCGGCCCCTGGGCCTTGTGTTTGACATGTGTTTGATATGAGCCAGCAGTGTGCTGCAGCTGCCAAAAAGGCCAACACAGTGCTAGGCTGCATTAACAGAGGGATAGAATCAAGATCAGGTGAAGGATTAATACCACTTTATAAGGCCTTGGTAAGGCCACACTTGGAATCCTGCATCCAGTTTTGGTCACCGTGATGTAAAAAAGATGTTGAGACTCTAGAAAGAATACAGACAAGAGCAACAAAGATGATTAGGGCACTGGAGGCTAAAACATACAAGGAACGGTTGCTAGAATTGGGTATGTCTAGTTTAACGAAGAGAAGGACAAGGGGGGACATGATAGCAGCCTTCCAGTATCTCAGGGGCTGCCCCAAAGAAGAGGCAGTCAAGCTCTTCTCCAAAGTGCCTGAAGGCAGGACAAGAAGCAACGGGTGGAAACTAATCAAGGAGAGAAGCAACCTAGAACTAAGGAAAAACTTCCTGACAGTGAGGACAATTAACCAGTGGAACTCCTTGCCTCCAGAAGCGGTGAATGCTCCAACACTGGAAGTTTTTAAGAAGAGACTGGACAGCCATTGGTCCGAAATGGTGTAGGGTTTCCTGCCTGAGCAGGGGATTGGACTAGATGACCTCCAAGGTCCCTTCCAACTTTACTACTACTACTATTATTATTATTATTATTATTATTATTATTATTATTATTATTATTATTATTATTATTATGTCTGCCCTATACAGTTTGAGACAAATGGCTATCCAATATCTTCTTGAAAACCTCCAGTGTTGGAGCACCCACAATTTCTAGAGGGAAGCTATGCAGTCAGAATAGAGCTGGAAGGGACCATGGAGGTCTTCTAGTCCAGCCCCCTGCCCAAACAGGAGACCTCTACCATGCCTGTGTTGGGTTTTTATTCTTTTTAAAACAGCGGTTGGACACTCCTACAGTCTAGGCCAGCGGTTCTCAACCTGTGGGTCTCTTGAATAGAGTCTAATTCTATTGGCTTTCAAAAGCCAATAGAAGTTCTCCAGGCTGTCTCTGCCCTGCTGAGCCCGCCCAATGTCCCATTCTGCAAACAGTGCTGCACCAGTTGAGTAGTCCTCGACTTATGACCAGTTGAGTAGTCCTCGACTTACGACCGGTTGGGGGGTCGCGGCATTAAAAAGGTTGAGAACCACTGTTTTAAAATGATGCCTAGACACTGCAGCACTCAGCTTTTTTTTTTTGCTTTTTTTTTTTTTTACAAGGCATTGATATATTCCTAAGCTATTTGCTGTGGAGGAAAGAAATAATAGCCTCATCAGTTAAAGAGCAATCTTTCTTATCATTCCTGAAAAATCGCGCAAACATGTCTCTACAAATGTTATTTGATTAACAGATTAGCATCCCCAGTTAAATCTTGAGGCTACACTAATTGTCTGTAGGGTACACTGGATGTTGCCTAAAGCAGGACTAGAACTCCCAGTCACCTCGTGATTGGTCCAAACCCAGCTGGCTTTCATGGCTGAGGCAGGACTAGAACTCCCAGTCTCCTGGTGATTGGCCCACGCCCACTCAGCCGGCTTTCATTGCTGAGGCAGGACTAGAACTCCCAGTCTCCTGATGATTGGCTCACGCCTACTCAGCCAGCTTTCATGGCTGAGGCAGGACTAGAACTCCCAGTCTCCTGGTGATTGGCCCATGCCTACTCAGCCAGCTTTCATGGCTGAGGCAGGACTAGAACTCCCAGTCTCCTGGTGATTGGCCCATGCCTACTCAGCCGGCTTTCAGGGCTGAGGCAGGACTAGAATTCCCAGTCTCCTGGTGATGGGCCCAAACCCCACCCAGCTGGCTTTCCTGGCTGAAGTAGGACTAGAACTCACCGTCTCCTGGTGATTGGTCCATGCCTACTCAGCCGGCTTTCATGGCTGAGGCAGGACTAGAATTCCCAGTCTCCCTGTGATTGGTCCAAACTCACCCAGCCGGCTTTCATGGCTGAGGCAGGACTAGAATTCCCAGTCTCCTGGTGATTGGTCCAAACTCACCCAGCCGGCTTTCAGGTCTGAGGCAGGACTAGAATTCCCAGTCTCCTAGTGATGGGTCCAAACCCCACCCAGCTGGCTTTCCTGGCTGAAGCAGGACTAGAACTCACCGTCTCCTGGTGATGGGTCCAAAGTCACCCAGCCGGCTTTCACGCCTAAGGTGGAACTAGAACTCACCATCTCGT
This sequence comes from Crotalus tigris, assembly GCF_016545835.1. Lineage (NCBI taxonomy): Eukaryota > Metazoa > Chordata > Lepidosauria > Squamata > Viperidae > Crotalus > Crotalus tigris. The sequence goes on along the minus strand of NW_024098453.1, from coordinate 201,327 downwards.
TGTTCCTAGCCAAAAACCAAGATGGGTTTTCATAAAACCGAACGTGCAAAATGAGACCCTTCCACTTATTTTTCATCGTCTTAAATAATTTCCCAAAGAACTAATCTTTTTTTTTTTTCTTCTTTTTGGCAGGATCTGCTCATGTCCTTTACTGATGGAGACCAGGACGTCTTCTTTGAACTGTGGGAAGAGCACATCCCTTCGTCGGCTCGGGAGCAGGAAGCCGTGGGTCAGAAACTGGAGTTCTACCTTCACATCCACTTTGGCATCTACCTGCTGAAGCACGCCGTGGGAAAGCCCGTAAATTCCCTTCTCTTAAATCACCTGTCCTAAATTCTTTGGAAAGGAGCCCATCAGAGCAGTGGTTCTCAACCTTTTTAATGCCGCGACCCCCCAACCGGTCGTAAGTCGAGGACTACTCAATTGGTGTAGCACCGTTTGCAGAATGGGACTTTTGGCGGCCTCAGCAGGGCCGAGACAGCCTGGAGTATTCCTATCGGCTCTTGAAAGCCAATAGAATTAGACTCTATTCAAGAGAGTCTCTTCTATTGGCTTTCAAAAGCCAACAGAATAAAAGGGAGTAGCACAGCTAAGGAAAATGGGAAAAAAATGGCGGACTGCGTTGTTTGGCGACCCCCGTGAAATGGTCGTTCGACCCCAAATGCGGTCCCGACCCACAGGTTGAGAACCACTGCATTAGAGGGATCAGTTTATCGGATGCGGCCCTTTTTCTAGTTTGTTTTTTGAGTCCTGGCGTTAATTGACTTAGTTCAGAGGGGACCAACCTTTGAAAAAAGGGGGGCGGGTTGGACTAGATTAGACATGTCAAACTTGCAATGTCACATGACGTTGCGCAACGTATCAGGACGGTTTTGCCATTGCTGGCAATGGGGTATGCGCGGCTTCTGCATGACACCCCTGCACTAGATGACCTCCAAGGTCCCTTCTAACTACTACTACTACTACTACTACTACTATTATTATTATTGTTATTATTAGTGATCCTCGCATAATCAGCCAGATGTTCAGACTGGATTTGGCATTTTTGTCTAGCTATCGAGTCCTTCCCAAAGACCTGGGATAGGCAGATGTGGATATTTGATGGTATTACAGATATCGTCGCAGGATGGAAGCAGTTCCTAGTAAGGCTGCCTTTTGCAATTGACTAATAGTGAATTTGTCAATGCCAATGGTGTTCAAGTGGTGCTCCAGTTGTTTTGGGATTGCACCTAAGGAGCCTATTACTATTGGTACTACCCTTGCTTGCTTTTGTCACAGTCTTTCTATTTCTATTTGTAGGTCTTTGTATTTTGTTATCTTCTCCAGTTCTTTCTCTTCTATTCTGCTATCTCCAGGCACTGCCATGTCCACTATCCAGACTTTTTTGTCTTTCTTATCGACAATTTTTAAGTCTGGGGTGTTATGTTGCAGGTGCTTGTCTGTTTGAATTCTGAAGTCCCAGAGCAGTTTAATTTTATCATTTTCTATGACTTTCTCTATGTTATGATGCCACCGGGTCTTGCTTACAGGCAAATGATATTTTTTGCAGATCTTCCAGTGCGCCATTGTTGCTACTTTGTCATGCCGCTGCTTGTAGTCAGTCTGTGCGATCTTCTTGCAGCAGCTTACCAGGTGGTCCACTGTTTCTTCAGCTTCTTTGCATCATCATCATCATCATCATTATCATTCTGCCTCATGCTAGGTTCCACTTGAGACAGACAGATAACTCGGTGAATAAGTCAAACAAAGATTACTTTTATTCCAGGTATCCTCAAAACATTAACTCACGGTTATTGCAGAAGTTCTTCCAGAATGTAGGTAGTAATTTGGACTCATCTCACAGGTAAAAGAACAATGGATTTCCCCCTTCTGCGTAAACCTTACATGTTGCTGGAGCTCTCAGCCCAGCCACCACATGGCTAGGACTCATGCAGGGGAGTAATAAAAATAGGATGTCTGGTCATAAACACAAGAGCCTCCCAGTGGCCAACCAGAACGCAGATATAATCATGTAATAACCAAAACTACATTTCCCAGAAGCCATCTCTTAAGGAGACAATGTTAACCCTTTAAATCAGTGGTTCTCAACCTTTTTAATGCCGTGACCCCAACCGGTCGTAAGTCAAGGACTACTCAACTGGTCGTAAGTCGAGGACTACCCAACAGTTGTAAGTCGAGGACTTTCCCTGCCCGGGAGCGCCGCGCATGCGTGGTGCCGCCCCCTGCGCCGGCCGAGGCGTAGCTGGCAAGCGGCAGAGACGGCGCACGCCGACCACCGGCTGGGCCACCAGCTGGCCCAGCCCAAGGGAGGTAAGGCACCCGCCGGCCCCACGCGCGCCAGCAACCCTCCCTGCGCCCGCCGGCCTCCCACCTCCCACCCCTGGCCCTCTTTTACTTACATTTTTAGTAGTTGCTCAGCAGGGAGGGGTGGAAACTTCCAGACAGTTCGCCTTCGCTGCAGACAACTTGCAGCATCGTTTTCAGAATGGGACTTTTGGCGGGCTCAGCAGGGCAGAGACAGCCCGGACAATTCCTATTGGCTTTTGAAAGCCAACAGAATTAGACTCTATTCAAGAGAGTCTATTCTATTGGCTTTTAAAAGCCAATAGAATAAAAGGGAGTAGCACAGCTAAGGAAAAGGGGGGGGAAATGGCGGACTGCGTTGTTTGGCGACTCCCGTGAAATGGTCGTTCGACCCCAAATTGGGTCCCGACCCATAGGTTGAGAACCGCTGCTTTAAATGCTAAATGCTCTAACACAGTTCTTAAGCTAAATATGCTCTGGCCAGAGATACACTGGTCCAGCACAATTATCATTATCCTTATCATTATTAAATCAGGAATTTGCTTCCTGGCCTTCTAGAGTAGTAATTCTCATCCTTGGCAAGTTTAAGGCGGGTGGACTTCAACTCCCAGAATCCCCCAGCCAGCTCTCTGCCAGACAGACTTCTTCTCTGTTCTCTGTGCCATGTCACTGTCCTCTCTCGTCCGGATTGGTTCTTCTGTTTTGTGTGGATTTTTTCCATGTCTTTAAGTTGTAGGGTAAAAAACTTGCTTTCCTGTCATTCTTTGCTCCTGTGCGATGCTTCGTTGTGCCTCCTTCGTAAATTGTCCTCCCAATTTTCCTCTGTTGCTGGAAACGATTTCCCCTCTTGGAGTTTTGTGTTCCGTTCTGTCTTTCACAACCTCCGTTGTAAAATTAATCCATCCTACTCTTTCATTCCTACTCTTTCATCAAAAGACGCTTGCTCCTGGGGAGGAAAGCTATGGCAAATCTAGACAGCATCCTAAAAAGCAGAGACATCACCCTGCCAACAAAAGTGCGTATAGTCCAGGCCATGGTTTTCCCAGTTGCAATGTACGGCTGTGAAAGTTGGACCATAAGAAAGGCTGAGCGCCAAAGAATGGAGGCCTTTGAACTCTGGTGCTGGAGAAGACTCCTGCGAGTCCCCTGGACTGCAAGGCGATCCAACCGGTCAGTCCTAGAGGAGATCAACCCCGACTGCTCTTTAGAAGGCCAGATCCTGAAGTTGAAACTCAAGTACTTTGGCCACCTAATGAGAAGAAAGGACTCCCTGGAGAAGAGCCTGATGCTGGGAAAGATGGAGGGCAACAGAAGAAGGGGATGACAGAGAATGAGGTGGCTGGATGGAGTCCCTGAAGCAGGAGGCGTGAGCTTCAATGGACTCCAGAAGATGGTAGAGGACAGGAAGGCCTGGAGGAACATTGTCCATGGGGTCGCGATGGGTCGGACACGACTTCGCAATTAACAGCAACAACAACACTCTTTCATTGAGAAACTAGAGCGGCACTTATATATAATAGCTCCTTCCCCGCCCCCCCCCCAAGAAATGACACACAAAACCCCTCCTGATCTAAAATTAGATGCTTGAAAAAGACCTTTATTGCCTTGTGCCTCCATTCTAGCATGTGGGTCTAGTTTTGTTTTTTTTAAAAAATGGCAAAGCTTCCTTCCACCTCTCTCGGGCCCAAAGGCCTTAATGAAAGTTTGATTGGATTTGAGGACCCCTCCATCACGGCCCAGCCCAGAAGCCGACCCGCTTCGGCTTCCTATTTACAGCCCCCTTGAGCGCACAATCCTCTGGTGTGTGTCTTTGAAAGTAGGAAATTAGAAAGGTCTGGTTTCTGTTTAGCAGCATGTTGTTTTTCACAATTAATGTCCAACCCTAATGTGTCCAAACCCAGGGCTTGCCTGCAAACTTGAGATTCCAAGCTACCGTTTTGATTTTAATGCTGCCTGCTGGTATGTGGGATGCGATATGTTTTGATCCGGCCATGGTTTGATGCATTGGGGTATTAATTAAAAAAAAAAAAACAAGGTAGTTTGCTGTCAAGAGGGGAGATATTGAAGTTTGTTTTCCTCTTGTATTGGGGTGGGGGTGGAGCGGGGGGAATGAGAAAAATCTACACTTCATGGATGCTTCTTCCTAATTCTCCAGATCAGTCTTCCAAATAGAATGGAATAGAATAGAATGGAATGGAATAGAGAATAGAGAAAAGGAATAGAATAGAATAGAATAGAATAGAATAGAATAGAATAGAATAGAATAGAATAGAATAGAATAGAATAGAACAGAACAGAATAAAGAAAAGGAATAGAATAGAATAGAATAGAATAGAATAGAATAGAATAGAATAGAATAGAATAGAATAGAGAAAAGGAACAGAATAGAATAGAGAAAAGGAATAGAATAGAATAGAATAGAATAGAATAGAATAGAATAGAATAGAATAGAATAGAATAGAATAGAATAGAATAGAATAGAATAGAGAAAAGGAACAGAATAGAATAGAGAAAAGGAACAGAATAGAATAGAAAAAGGAATAGAATAGAATAGAATAGAATAGAACAGAACAGAATAAAGAAAAGGAATAGAATAGAATAGAATAGAATAGAGAAAAGGAACAGAATAGAATAGAGAAAAGGAATAGAATAGAATAGAATAGAATAGAATAGAACAGAACAGAACAGAACAGAATAAAGAAAAGGAATAGAATAGAATAGAATAGAATAGAATAGAATAGAATAGAATAGAATAGAGAAAAGGAACAGAATAGAATAGAGAAAAGGAATAGAATAGAATAGAATAGAATAGAATAGAATAGAATAGAGAAAAGGAATAGAATAGAATAGAATAGAATAGAATAGAATAGAATAGAATAGAATAGAATAGAATAGAACGGAATAGAGAAAAGGAATAGAATACAATAGAATAGAATACAATAGAGCTGGAAGGGACCTTGGAGGTCTTCTAGTCCAGCCCCCTGCTCAAGCAGGAGAACCTATCCCATCTCAGATACGTGACTGTCCAGTCTCTTCTTAAAAACCTCCAGTGATGGAGCTCCCACGATTTCTGGCGGCAACTTCTGTTCCACTGGTTAATCCAGTGGCTTCAGGTGTACAAGTAGTTCTTGACTTACAACCGTTTATTTAGTGACCACTTTGAGGTAAATGGTTTTTCCACTACAATTTGAAGTTGCAACAGCACTGGAAAAAGTGACTTAGGACGGGTCCTCGCACTTAACAACTGTCGTGGTCACGTGATCCAAATTCAGACGCTTGGCAACGGGCTCGCATTTATGACCAGCCAAATCAGAAGACAGATTCACTTAACAGCCGTGTGACTCAGCTTTAATCACTTGCAGTGGCAAGAAAGGCCATGAAAATGGGACAAAACTCACTTAATCACTGTTTTGCGTAGCCACAGTGATGGGCGTAAGTCGAGAACTGCCTGTAACTTGTTTTGTCTTTGCCCAAAAACCAGGCAGGCTTTGGAATACTTTCCTACATGATTTGCTGCCAGTGGGATGTTCAGTAGGCGGAGGAGGAATTGGATCGGCCTCAAACTGATTGGCAATCTCTTTCTCGCCACTGCTGGGTGGTGGGAAGGTGTGATTTTTCTCACCCGATTACCTCGAAGGGATAGAAACAAAAGCTTTATAACGATATTTGCAAGGCTGGCACGCTGCCCACGTCCAAAGCTGTGGCAGGCTGGCTTAGTAATCAGATATCCGGATCACTCAGTTGGCTGTGCAAAAAACTGTTTTCCTGGTGCCAGGAACTCACTTGCGGGCTGCCGGAGTGACGGAAGAGGTGAGAATTGATGTTATCTCAAAAAACAGATAAGTCTGGCTGAGTGGCTTTTCTCCCTTCCCGGCTTTTGAGTCCCTGCTCAATTAAAACTGCCGGGCAAACGTTGAAGTGGGCTTGGGCTGCCTTTGCCCAACATCACAAGTATTTAGAGCGAGTCTAGCAACAGGCGTTGTTGTTTTGGATGGAAACTAACCAAAGAGAGAAGCAAGGTAGAACTAAGGAGGAATTTCCTGACAATGAGAACAATTAACCAGTGGAACTACCTGCCTCCAGAAGCGGTGAATGCTCCAACACTGGAAGTTTTTAAGAAGAGACTGGACAGCCATTTGTCCAAACTGGTATAGGGTTACCTGCCTGAGCAGGGGGTTGGACTAGATGACTTCCAAGGTCCCTTCCAACAACAACAACATCATCATCATCATCATTATTATTATTATTATTATGAAGCAAGGTAGCACCACAGCATAAACCAGAGGTAGGCAACCTTGGCTCTTTTATGACTTTTGGATTTCAACTCCCAGAATTCCTCAACCAGCATCGGGGAACTATGGCCCCTTCATGACTCGTGGACTTCCCAGAATTCCTGAGCCAGCATGAGGGAAACTTTGGCCCCTTCATGACTTGTGGACTTCAACTCCCAGAATTCCTAAGCCAGCATGGGGAAACTTTGGCCCCTTCATGACTTGTGGACTTCAACTCCCAGAATTCCTGAGCCAGCATGAGGGAAACTTTGGCCCCTTCATGACTCGTGCACTTCAACTCCCAGAATTCCTGAGCCAGCATGAGGGAAACTTTGGCCCCTTCATGACTCGTGCACTTCAACTCCCAGAATTCCTGAGCCAGCATGAGGGAAACTTTGGCCCCTTCATGACTCGTGGACTTCAACTCCCAGAATTCCTGAGCCAGCATGAGGGAAACCTTGGCCCCTTCATGACTCGTGGACTTCAACTCCCAGAATTCCTGAGTCAGCATGAGGGAAACCTTGGCCCCTTCATGACTCGTGGACTTCAACTCCCAGAATTCCTCAGCCAACATGGGGAAACTTTGGCCCCTTCATGACTTGTGGACTTCAACTCCCAGAATTCCTGATCCAGCATGGCTCAGCTTGGAAACCTTTCCCTTTCCCCTCAGCATGGCTGGTTCAGGAATTCTGGGAGTTGAAGTCCACGAGTCATAAAAGAGCCAAGGTGGCCTACCCCTGGTATAGGGTTTCCTGCCTGAGCAAGGGGTTGGACTAGATGACCTCCAAGGTCCCTTCCAACTCTATTATTATAGTTATTCATGAGACGTGAACCTCAGTCAACTGAACATTCACATTGGCTGGCGCCGATGGTTGACACGGGTTGCTGCCAGCATCCTAGGTGTCAACCAGGTATCTCCTTAAAATGGAAGATGTTCTGAGTAGCCCAGTTTTTTGTAGCTTTGCTGGAGTTATTGTTGCAGGAAGCTGCAGTTTCTTGATGACTTTTGCAAAGTTTTTGGACTTAGTTCCCAGTGCCCCGATGACCATGGGTACCACTGTTACACATTTCGTCCATAATCGCGCAGTTTCGATGGCCAGGTCGCGATATTTCATAATTTTTTTCCAGTTCTTTTTCTTCCACTCTGGCATCTCCCGGTACAACGATGTCAATCAGCTGTACGCTTCGGTTCTCTACAACTATGATATCCGGCGTGTTGTGTTCCAAATGGCGATCTGTCTGTATTCGGAAGTCCCACCAGATCTTCACCCTCTCATTCTCGACAACTTTTCCCACCCTACGTTCCCACGGCTTTTTGGACACAGGCAAGTCATACTTTTTTATGACTTTTTAAATTGATCCCAGTGGATCAATTTAGCGACTCGGTCATGTCTAGCTTTGTAGTCAGTTTGCGCGATTTTCCTGCCCTCACAGATGAGGTGTGAAACAGTTTCAACTTTGTCATTGCAAAGTCGGCAATTTGGGTTGTCAGTGGATTTTTGTATCTTTGCTTTCATGGCCTTAGTTTGTCGTGCTTGTTCTGGAGCAGCCAGTATTAAGCCTTCCATTTCTTTCTTGATGGTTCCCATCTTAAGACGTGCCCGTGTCAAGTTGTTATCACATTTTCCTTCAATGTTATTCAAATGCTGTCCGTGCAGAGCTTTGGTTTTTCCATCTATTTAATCTGTCACCCAGCCATTTTTCCTTATATTCTGCCTTTGTTTCTGTTATTTTTATAGTGCTCTCTGTTTTCACAGCCTGCAGCAGTTTTTCTGGTGTGTTCATTCAAACTTCCCTTTTCTTCTTCTACAGTTTGGTGGATTTGCAATAGCCCTCTGCACCCTATTTTTCTTGGCAGGTACAACCTGTCGACGTCACTTCATGGATGTAGAGCGTGGTGCATATTCAAAAGTTTACGTGTCTTCCAGTCTAGGTTTTCCAGTTCAGGCAAAGTCCAGTTGATAATTCCAGCTGGGTAGCATATCACTGGGACTGCCCATGTATTGATGGCTTTAATTATGTTTCTAGCATTCAGCTTTGATTTTAAAATTTTGCGGACTCTCCCGATGTATTCCTTTTGCGTTGACTCTTTGACTTTTCCATTCAAGATGTTATCTGCTTCCAATATACCTAGGTATTTGCATCCATCATCCTTTGCTAGTGCTTTCACAATACTTCTATTTCCCAGTTCTATTCCTTCTATTTTTGCCATTTTTCCTCGTTGCATGGATAGTATTATTCTTATTATCGATCATCGCACAGTCAGTCAGATGTTCAGACTGGATTTGGCATTTTGTCTACCTATCGAGTCCTTACCCAGGACCTGGGATAGGCAGATGTGGATGTTTGATGGTATTACAGATATCGTCGCAGGATGGAAGCAGTTCCTAATAAGGCCGCCTTTTGCAATTGACTAATAGCGAATTTGTCAATGCCAATTGTGTTCAAGTGGTGCTCCAGTTGTTTTGGGATTGCACCTATTATTATTATTATATTATGGATCATCGCACAGTCAGCCAGATGTTCAGACTGGATTTGGCATTTTGTCTACCTATCGAGTCCTTACCCAGGACCTGGGATAGGCAGATGTGGATGTTTGATGGTATTACAGGTATCGTCGCAGGATGGAAGCAGTTCCTAGTAAGGCCGCCTTTTGCAATTGACTAATAGCGAATTTGTCAATGCCAATGGTGTTCATGTGGTGCTCCAGTTGTTTTGGGATTGCACCCAAGGAGCCTATGACTATTGGTACTACCCTTGCTTGCTTTTGCCACAGTCTTTCTATTTCTATTTGTAGGTCTTTGTATTTTGTTATCTTCTCCAGTTCTTTCTCTTCTATTCTGCTATCTCCAGGCACTGCCACGTCCACTATCCAGACTTTTTTGTCTTTCTTATCGACAATTGTTAAGTCTGGGGTGTTATGTTGCAGGTGCTTGTCTGTTTGAATTCTGAAGTCCCAGAGCAGTTTAATTTTATCATTTTCTATGACTTTCTCTATTTTATGATCCCACCAGTTTTTGCTTACAGGCAAATGATATTTTTTGCAGATCTTCCAATGCACCATTGTTGCTACTTTGTCATGCCGCTGCTTGTAATCAGTTTGTGCAATCTTCTTGCAACAGCTTACCAAGTGGTCCACTGTTTCTTCAGCTTCTTTGCATAGGCGGCACTTACTGTCTGTTGCTGTCTTCTCAATTTTGACTTTGTATGCATTTGTCCTTAAGGCTTGGTCTTGTGCAGCCAGAATTAGTCCCTCGGTCTCTTTCTTCAATTTTCCTGCTCTTAGCCATTGCCAGGTTTTATTATTATCTGCTTTCCCAGCTATTTTTTTCATGTATTGGCCATGTAGTGCTTTGTCTTCCCATGCCTCTATTCTGTTCTTCATTTGGTCTTTCTTGTAGGCCAGTTTGGTCTCTCCAGTAGTTAGTAAGCCTTCCTGATATACTAATTTCAGTGCATCTTCATCATTGTTCTTCAGATATTCTTCCAAAGCCATTTTTTCTTCTTCAACCATCTGATGTACTTGTAGCATTCCACGCCCACCTATTTGCCTTGGTAGATAAAGTCTATCAATGTCACTGCGTGGATGAAGGGCATGATTCATTGTCATTATTTTTCTGGTCTGCCTATCCATTGCTTTTAGTTCTGCTTGAGTCCAGTCCACTATTCCAGCTGTGTACCTAATGACTGGGATTGCCCAGGTGTTGATTGCCTTTATGGTATTTCCTCCATTGAGTTTGGATTTTAAGATCTTCTTCACTCTCTTGATGTATTCACCTCTAATCTTTTTCTTGACTTCAGTGTGCTTGATGTTGTCAGCTTGAAGGATACCCAAGTATTTGTAGTACTCTTCCTCATCCAGACTCTTAATGTTATTTTCGTGGGGCATCTTGATTCCTTCAGTTTTCACTATTTTTCCTTGTTTGATAGTAAGTGTGGCACATTTGTCCAAGCCAAACTCCATTACAATATCTTGGCTATATATACGGACAGTGTTGAGCAGCGATTCTATTTCAGATGATGTTTTTCCATACAGCTTCAGATCATCCATATAAAGGAGGTGGGATAGTCTGGCAGATGTTTTTGATGTTTGATAGCCATGTCCTGAGTTATTCAGTATTGTTGACAGAGGAAACAGTGCAATAACAAATAGTAATGGTGATAATGAATCTCCTTGAAATATTCCTCTCTTGATATTAACCTCTCCCAGCCTCTCACCATTGATCTGCAACTGTGTCTTCCATTGTGCCATCGATCTTTGCACAAATTTTCTGATGTTTCTACTGACTCCTGTTATTTCTAGGCACTTTATTATCCAATCATGTGGCAGAGAGTCAAATGCCTTTTTGTAGTCAATCCATGCCACATTCAGGTTGGTCTTCCTTCTCTTGCAGTTTTCCAAGATCATTTTGTCTATTAGGAGTTGATCTTTTGTTCCTCTGCTATTGGGGCGGTTTCCTTTCTGCTCAGGTGGAAAGAGATTGTTTTCAACTAGATGCTGTTGTACTGCATCAGCTACCACACCAGTTAGTAATTTGAAAGTTGTTGGTAAGCAGGTAATTGGCCTGTAGTTACCTGGTGTTGCCCCTTTTGCTGGATTTTTCATTATTAGGTAGGTTTTCCCAGTTGTTAGCCACTTTTCAATTTCTCCTCCTTGTAGTATATTGTTGAATTGTTTGGCAATGAGTGGGTGTATAACAGTTAGATGTTTCAACCAAAACCCATGCAGTTCATCTTCACCTGGTGCTGACCAATTTTTGATTTTCTTTGCTCTTTTTTCTACCATTTTTGTTGTTATTACTAGTTCTTTCATTTCAACTTCTGTTTTATTTGCATCCACCTCTTTTAACCAAGCCGCATCCTTGTTGTATTTCTTTGGGTTATCCCATATCTGCTTCCAGAACTGCACTGTTTCTTCCTTGTCAGGTACTGACTGATTCCTTGCAGTTTCTCCATTGATGGATTGGTAGAAACGTTTCTGATTGGATTGAAATTGGAGGTTCTGCCTATAGTTTGCAATTCGAGCTTCATATCTACTGATTTTCCTGGCTATAGCTGTTATTTGTTGCTTTATTATTTCCAGTGCTTCCTTGATCTTCCTTGTTTCTAAGTGGTATTTCTTGATTAGGTATTCTTTGGTCTTCTTGTTCTTCAGCTTCTTTTCTTTCATCTGTTCTAGCTTGCTTGCATGTGATCTTAACTTGCTGATCTTATTTTCTAGTCTAACCTTCCATTTTTCTGGTGCACTGTTTGTTTGTTTTTCTTTTTTGTTGATTTTGCATCCCAGGTATTCTGTTATAACTGCAGCTGTGCTGTACATTAGTTGGTTTGTTTCTTGCAGTGAATTGGTGCTTATACTTGCTATTGCAGTATTTGCATCTTTTAATACTACTACTATTACTATTATTATTATTATTATCCAAGTGGCCATAATGTCAGAGACTCTGGGAAGCTATCTTGTGAACCAATTTTTGTACCCATGTTTCCCCGAAAATAATTAAAAATTAATTTTTGCTCCAAAAGATACACTAGATCTGTGGTGGTGAACCTATGGCACGCGTGCCACAGGTGGCACGCAAAGCCCTCTCTGTGGGCACGCGCGCCGTCGCCCCAGTCCTAGGCCTTCAGCTGGGTTTTATAAAACCTTTTCGCTTTAGGCCTCCGTGTGCAAAAAAAAAAAAAAGTTCAATCAATCAATCAATTTCAATTTCTCGCGGGGGAAAAAAAAGATCTCTCAAAGTTGGAATTGATTGATTGAACTTTTTAGTCCCACCCAGTCTGCCGTTATTACGCGGTAGTATAAGTCCTAAGCGTAAATTAAACCTGGTTCAAAGCACTCCTGGGTTTTCCGAGCTTTGATTCCTGGCCCAAGTGTGTTTCTATGGCTACTGGGTAGCCGAGATAAGATTTAAGCAAGGAACTTGGTCACTTGTGGCCAAACCGTCACCGTTCCTTCTTGGATGGTGGGCCAGTGCTGTCATGGCTTTAAAATGTTTGAAATAACTTGGGATTCCAATTTGGGCCCTGGCATTGCTTCCCAGAGCTTTTTTTCGAGAAAAATGGAGGGTGGATATCAGAGGTCGAATTTAAAGAGTTTTTGGCTTAATGTCCTGGTTCCGACAGATGAAACTCTTCAAAGAACTTCGAGGCATTGTTTACCTTAAAGAATCTTTATTTGAGAAGCATAGCATTGGCACTAACACAATGGAAACCAAAAAAAAATGAATTCCCCTCCCCTGAGCACACAGTATCAAAGCACAATTCCCTCCTCCAATTAACTGTCATAAATCACATTCCCCAATTAGCTTGAAACGCAGGCTTTCCCTCCAGTTTTCCAGCCTGCCAATTCTTATCGTCTCTTATTCCAATAACCTTGATTCTTACGCTAGGTCCAGTATTGTTATGTCTAGCTAAACCAGTGTTTCTCAACCTTGACAATTTTAAGGCACGTGGACTTCAATTCCCAGAATTCTACAGCCAGCAATGCTGGCTGTAGAATTCTGGGAGTTGAAGTCCACATGCCTTAAAATTGTCAAGGTTGAGAAACACTGAGCTAAACCCTCAGGCACATTCCTCCCCCCAGCGTCATCTAACTGTTGTCAAAGCAAAAACATCCAATGTTAGCAGCGTTGACAGATTCCTTGCAGGACTCCGGCGGTGAATGTAGCCTGCGAGGCTACAATAATTCACTATATGGGTAGTCCTCGCCTTACGACCATTCACTTAGCAACGATTCAAAGTTACAGTGGCACTCAAAAAAGTGACTTACGCCCATTTTTTGCACGTACGACCCTTGCAGCGTCTTCCCGGCCACGTGATCGGAATTTGAATGCTTGGCAACAACCAGCCTGTATTTATGACAGTTACGACGTCCCAGGGGTCAGGGCATCACCCGTTGACAAGCCAAGACAATAGATTCACTTAATGACCGTGTGATTCACTTAACGACTGCAGGGACTTGTTTAACGGTGGCAAGAAAGGTTGTAAAACGGGGCCAAGCTTGCCGAGGATTGCCAGGCTTAGCCGCAGAAATTTTCAGGGTCAGTTGTGGTCGTAAGTTGAGTGCTTCTGTTCTTTGTTGTTGTTAGTTGCGAAGTCGTGTCTGACCCATCCCGACTCCACGGGCAACGTTCCTCCAGGCCTTCCTGTCCTCTACCATCTTCTGGAGTCCCTTGAAGCTCACGCCTCCTGCTTCAGTGGACTCCATCCAGCCACCTCCTGCTCTGTCGTCCCCTTCTTCTCTTGCCCTCCATCTTTCCCAGCATGAGGCTCTTCTCCAGTGAGTCCTTCCTTCTCCTTAGGTGGCCAAAGTACTTGAGTTTCAACTTCAGGATCTGGCCTTCTAAAGAGCAGTCAGGTTGATCTCCTCTAGGACTGACCGGTTGGATCGCCTTGCAGTCCAGGGGACTCGCAGGAGTCTTCTCCAGCACCACAGTTCAAAGGCCTCCATTCTTTGGCCTTTCTCAGCCTTTCTTATGGTCCAACTTTCACAGCCATACATTGCAACTGCTCTTGGGCATCCGCTATTCTACGCAAACCCTAACGCCGATCCATGTTTCTTTCTTTTCTCAGGATAAAGCAGCTTTGGATGAAAGGATCGCGTATTTTAAAACCTACCTGGAGACCAAAGGGGCAGCTTTGAGCCAGACAACCGAATTCCTCCCTTTCTACGCCCTGCCTTTTGTTCCCAACCCGATGATCCACCCGTCCTTCAAAGAACTTTTCCAGGTATGTCCTTGATTGGATCAGGAATGGCGCCTGCACTCCTCCTTGGTCAAGACTGACGGGTGCAGCATAACGCTTAGCCCAGTGGTGGCGAACCTATGGCACAGATGCCAGAGGCGGGACTCAGAGCCCTCTCTGTGGGCACTTCTCTGAACTGCTGTTGGCGGGCTGCAGAGCCCCAGAGTGTGCCGGTCGAGGGGCTGGCAGATTGTGGCTGCTGATGGACACTGTCGGCCCCCATGTGCTCGCTGGCCTCTGTGTGCGGGGGCCGATGGTGTCAGGCAGCAGCTGTCCCAGCCCCTGCTTTGCCTTGTCCTGAGATAGTGGCACCCCCAGTCTGCCTTGCCTCACCCCGCAGGACGAGCCTCCTACCCACCATGCCACCTGCCAGAGACCCCCTGGATCTCCCCCAACCTTGCCCGGCCCCCACAGGCATCCCTCCCCACGAGCAACATTGAGGTGATCATGCCCACCTTGGCCACACCCACCCAGTCTGCCATGACCACCACAGCCACGCCCACCCAGTGGGCCACGCCCACCTGGCACCCGGCAATAAATAAGTGGGTTTTGGGTTGCAGTTTGGGCACTCGGTCTCTAAAAGGTTCGCCATCACTGGCTTAGCCTAAGCAAGGTTGGGAACTCAGAGCCAGAGGGAACTCAGAGTTTGGTAGTTGTTAAGGAGATGGCTGCTCTGTCCCAGCCTACGCGAGTCCTTGTTACGCTCACCAGGAGAAAACCTTCTTCCAAACAAGCAGGCTGGAAACGCAGGACAAAACCAATCCCGTTTTATTATTCACAAACTTGAGTCAATGTCCAAGGCAAACAAACACAATCCACTCGACACAAATAGTTGCCTTCAGTCACCAGCACCTCCCACACCTTCCCTTTTATAACTCAGCCCTTCCTAATGCCTTCTCCTTTGCCTTTGGAGCCGCCCCATTGCATTCCTCTGTCCTACTCACTTCTCTTGCATCCGGGATTTGTCCCAGCTGTTCTTCATCACTGTCCAGCTCAGACTCCCAGCACAGCTGTGTCTCAGCTTGAGCGCGAGTAGAGGGGCCAGGCTCCTCGTCTGACTGTAAGTCTTGGAGCTCCTCAGAGTCTTTCTCTGCCTCTGATGTCACTCCAGGCCCCTCCTCCTCATCCTCTGATTCCTCAGACTCAGCTACCGGGTTTACTGGCTGGCGAGGAATCACAACAATGGCCTAGAAAGCAGGAGGCGTTGAGTTCTAGTTCCACCATAGGCATGAAAGCCAGTTGGGTGACTTTGGGCCAATCACCAGGAGACGGTGAGTTCTAGTCCTGCTTTAGCCAGCTGGGTGAATTTGGGCCAATCACCAGGAGACAGTAAGCTCTAGTCCTGCTTTAAGCACTAAAGTCAGCTGGATTAGGGCCAGCCCCTCTCTCTGAGCCCAATTTACCTCACAGCGTAGTTATGGGAGAAGAGGAGAAGGAATATTATGTATGTTTGCCACTTTGAGTTACTTATAAGCTAATTTAAAAAAAACCCCTCCCTTTTACAACCTGTAAATGGAGGTAGTGACGGATTTTATCTTCCTGGGCTCAAAGATCACCTCAGATGGGGACTGCAGCCAAGAAATGAAAAGACGCTTGCTCCTGGGGAGGAAAGCTATGGCAAATCTAGACAGCGTACTGAAAAGCAGAGACATCACCCTGACAACAAAAGTGCGTATGGTCCAGGCCATGGTTTTCCCAGTTGCAATGTATGGCTGTGAAAGTTGGACCATAAGAAAGGCTGAGCGCCAAAGAATTGAGGCCTTTGAGCTCTGGTGCTGGAGAAGACTCCTGCGAGTCCCCTGGACTGCAAGGTGATCAAACCGGTCGGTCCTGGAGGAGGTCAACCCCGACTGCTCTTTAGAAGGCCAGATCCTGAAGTTGAAACTCAAATACTTTGGCCACCTAATGAGAAGGAAGGACTCCCTGGAGAAGAGCCTAATGCTGGGAAAGATGGAGGGCAAGAGAAGAAGGGGACGACAGAGAAGGAGGTGGCTGGATGGAGTCCCTGAAGCAGTAGGCGCGAGCTTCAATGGACTCCAGAAGATGGTAGAGGACCTGGAGGAACGTCGTCCATGGGGTCACGATGGGTCGGACACGACTTCACAACTAACAACAGCAAAACCCAAATCACTTCTGCTAAAACATGCCGTGTGTTTTTCTTCAGTTGAAATTATTTGAAAATAACTGACCTCTTCTCTTAATCTTTGGAACATGACTTGGATATCCAAGGCCAAAACTAAGGCAGATTTAAAAAAATAATAATTTTAAAAAAATTATTTCTCCCTATCTATAAACACTGGGCACTGGTGAATTAGGTCTTTTGCTGAAGAAGACTCCTGCGAGTCCCCTGGACTGCAAAGGCGATCCAACCGGTCAGTCCTAGAGGAGATCAACCCAGACTGCTCTTGAGAAGGCCAGATTGTGAAGCTGAAACTCACGTACTTTGGCCACCGAATGAGAAGAAGGAAGGACTCCCTGGAGAAGGGCCTGATGCTGGGGAAGATGGAGGGCAAGAGAAGAATGAGGTGGCCGGTTGGAGTCCCTGAAGCAGGAGGCGTGAGCTTCAATGGACTCCAGAAGATGGGAGAGGACAGGAAGGCCTGGAGGGACGTTGTCCATGGTGGTCATGATGGGTCGGACACTGCTTCGCAACTAACAACAACAATGTCCTCAACTTACGACCACAGTTGAGCTTAAAATTTAGGTGGCTAAGTGAGAAATTTGTTAAGCGAGTTTGGCTCCATTTTACAACTCTTCTTGCTGCACATTTGTGAAATGAATTGTTGCAGTTGTTAAATTTGTCACCTGGTTGTTAAGTGAATCTGGCTTCCCCATGGATTTGGTTTGTCAGAAGGTCACAAAAGGCGATCACAGGACCCCGGGATGCTGCGACCGTCATAAACATGAGTCAGTTGTCAGGCACCCAAATGTAAATCATGTGACCGTGGGGATGCTGAAACGGTCATAAGTGTGAAAAATAGTCATCATTCCCTTTTTTCAGGGCTATCGTAACTTCAAGCGGTTACTAAGCGAACATAAGTCGAGAATTACCTGTGCTATATATAAAATAAACAACCACAAAGGCAATAAGAAAGAAAAGAAAAAATTACAGGCACGCCAAAAAGGGGGGGGGGAATGAAACGATAAAGAAGCGTGCACAACCTATCTCGAATCAACTTTAAATGTTGAACGTGCATCGTCCGCCCTGATTGAATGTTGGAAAATAGATCTCAAATAAATCTAGTAGATGCCCCCCTCTTGCAC
The DNA here is from genome assembly GCF_016545835.1 of Crotalus tigris. Lineage (NCBI taxonomy): Eukaryota > Metazoa > Chordata > Lepidosauria > Squamata > Viperidae > Crotalus > Crotalus tigris. The sequence continues at coordinate 183,745 of NW_024098453.1, read as the reverse complement.
AATTGGGTCTACAAATAATTATGCACCTTCTCGTCTACACTTTACTATATCAGCAGTCCTCGACTTAGAAAAGTTCATTTAGTGACCATTCAAAGTTACAATGGTGCTGAAAAAAGTGACGTAGGACCATTTTTCACACTTGTTGCAGCCTCCCCGTGATCAGCATTCAGACTCTAGGCGGCTGACTCCTATTTATGACGGTCGCAGCGTCCCCCGGGGTCACATGACCCCCTTTTGCAACTTTCTGGCAAGTAATGTCTATGAGGGAAGCCAGATTCGCTTAATGACCGTGTGACTAATTTAGGAACTGCAGTAATTCACTCAACGAAAGTGGTGAGAAATGTTGTAAAACGGGGCAAAACTCCTTTAACAAATTTCTCACTTGGGCCAAGACTACAGGACTGCCTGTATTTGGAATATTACTGTTTTGCATCACAGTTACTTAAAAGATCTCTCAAAATATGCAAATCTAATATCAGTCATTCGGGCCGACCCAACGTCTGTGTCAACGCTGCTAACATCGGATGTTTTTGCATTGACAACAGAGGGAAATGAAGCCCTCTTTTTCCCTTTTGCTTTTAGAGTCAGATGATGCTGGGAGGGGGAGATATGAACGTGAATCCAGCTAGACATAACAACATTAAACTTAGCATGAGGATCAAGGTTATTGTAACCAGAGCTGATAAGGAGTTGGCAGGCTGGAGAACTGGAAGCCCCGCTTCAAGCTAATTGGGGAATGTGATTTATGACTGTTAATTGGAGGAGAGAATTGTGCTTGGATACTATGTGCTCAGGGGAGGAGAATTCAGTTTTTGGCTTTGATTATGCAGTGCCGATATTATGCTACTCGAATAAAAGATCCTTTAAGGCAGGGCTTTTCAACCAGTGGTACGGGTACCACATGTGGTACATTGGCACCTGGCAGGTGGTATGCATCAGCTGGAATGTTGCAGCATCTCCAAGGTCTTGTGATTTACATTCAGATGCAACTGATTCATATTTATGACAGTCACAATGTCCCAGGGTCATGGGAAGTGACCAAAACCTGCTGCAACCATCCAGCAGACGGGGGGAATAAAAACCAAACAGCCCCCTACCTCACCTCCGCTGCCAATCCTCAACAGAAATGCTCACAACAATGAAAACCTTGGACGGGAGGAAGAGCACGGCCGGGCGGGCAGGCCGGTGTCTTGCTCGGCTGTGGCTTGGGGGGCACTTTTTTCAGTGCCCTTGTAAGTTCAAACAGTCACTAAGCACACTGTTGTAAGTTGAGGACTACCTGTACTTTATCACTTTTTTCCTTTTTTTTTTTTTTTTTGGTCATCAAGTTTTTGACACCTTGCTAGATGCCTGGTGGTACTCAGATATTGCCATATCCTAAAAGTGGTGAAAAGGTTGAAAAGCCCTGCTTTAAGGTAAACAATGCCTCAAAGTTCTTTTGAAGAGTTTCATCTGTCGGAAGCATGACAGCCTGTCAATTGTTAAAGAAAAAAACTCTTTCAAATAAATCCACTAAAAGAGGCTAATCTGCAAAGCCCTCTGTTAACAGTCCGTTCTTGTATTAAAACCCGCGGAAACGGCACTTAACGGCTTCCAGCGCCTTACAAAATTATCCTAAATTTGAACTTGCGGAGATGGCAAAACCATCTACGTACAACAGTTCTCATCGGCGGGTGTGTTTGTTTTTTTCCAGGATTCTTGGGAAACTGATCTGAAAACAAGGCTGGAAGAATTTCTGTCTGCCACGCTGAAGGCCAACGAGAGCCCAAGGCTTCTGACCTTATATGTATCCTTTACAAAACGCCTTAAGAGAAGGCAGTTGAACCGACGGGAAAGGAACTCTTTTCAGACTGCAAATTCAGTGGGGAATTACACTGTAGACCACTGGGATGTTATCCTACGATATAAACTGGAGAAAACATTTTCTCAGGCTGAGAATCATGCGAGCCTTTAGCAGCCTCTGGCGGTGTTGTTAAGTCTCGCCTTAGAAGCGGCACACACACGCAGTTTAGCCGGTTGATAAAAATGTAGCAATTAAATTGGGTCACTCAGATCCCTTTCTTTTAGAATGGAATGGAATGGAATGGAATAGAAGATGGAATGGAATGGAATAACGAATAGAATAGAGTAGAATAGAATGGAACGGAATGAAATGGAATTGGAATTGGAATAAAACTGAAAGGGACCTTGGAGGTCTTCTAGTCCAGCCCCCTTTTCGAGCAGGAGAATCTGTACCATCTCAGACTGTCCAGTCTGTTCTTAAAAACTTCCAACCTATTCAACCTATTATTTTCCTAGCAAACTACAAATCTTTATCTGATAAAAGAGAATATTAGTAGCTGAGAGCTGAAGAGCAAAGTACTTGGTCCTCTCTGAGCTTGGGGCTTTTCTTGCAAATATTTCATGGCCCAATTAGGGATATGATGCTCAACAAACAGGGATAGATGGTGATAGGGATTATGATGCTCAACAAATGGATAGAATGCTGATAGGGACATGATGCTCAACAAACAGGGATAGGATGCTGATAGGGATTATGCTCAACAAACAGATAGGATGCTGATAGGGATTATGATGCTCCACAAACTGATAGGATGGTGATGGGAATATGATGCTCAACAAATGGATAGGATGCTGATAGGGACATGATGCTCAAGAAACAGGGATAGGATGCTGATAGGGATATGCTGAACAAACAGGGATAGGATGCTGATAGGGATATGCTGAACAAACAGGGATAGGATGCTGATAAGGATATGATGCTCAACAAACAGGGACAGGATGCTGATAGGGATTATGCTCAACAAACAGGGATAGGATGCTGATAGGGATTATGCTCAACAAACAGATAGGATGCTGATAGGGATTATGATGCTCCACAAACTGATAGGATGGTGATGGGAATATGATGCTCAACAAATGGATAGGATGCTGATAGGGACATGATGCTCAAGAAACAGGGATAGGATGCTGATAGGGATATGCTGAACAAACAGGGATAGGATGCTGATAGGGATATGCTGAACAAACAGGGATAGGATGCTGATAAGGATATGATGCTCAACAAACAGGGACAGGATGCTGATAGGGATTATGCTCAACAAACAGGGATAGGATGCTGATAGGGATTATGATGTTCAACAAACAGGGATAGGATGGTGATGGGAATATGATGCTCAACAAACAGGGATAGGATGCTGATAGGGATTATGATGTTCAACAAACAGGGATAGGATGGTGATGGGAATATGATGCTCAACAAACAGGGATAGGATGCTAAACAAAAGCCCCTTTTCCTTAGCTCTCATCCTCTCGCAACGCAGAAAGAAAACACGCAATGCAGCCAAGGTAAATACATAGATAAAGAAATTGGGATTTTTCAGCTCTCTGTGGTAGCTCTCAAGATGGTACAATATTTACCTAGTCCTCAACTTACAACTATAATGAAGCCTGACCCTCATGATCATAAGTCACGATGGCCTTAAAACGGGTCAGTAATGCAACGGGCCTGATTTTACAACCTTTTGTGTGCGCAGTTGTTAAGTGAACGCTGCGGCTGTTAAATAAACCAAAGATTAGCTGTGGGTGGGGTTGTGCCCTAAAACAGAAATAAAGTCCTCGTCTTACGGTAATTCATTTAGTGACCGTTCAAAGTCACTAAAAAAAGTGACTTAACGGCCGTGGCTCACACATACGACCGTTGAAGAATCCTAATGGGGACGTGATCTGAATTCAGATACTTACGACGGTCGCAGTGTCAAGTGATCCGTTTTTGCGACCCCCCGAGAAACAAAAGTCCCTGGGGGAGCCGGATTCACTTAACAGCTTCACAACGGCAGTGATTCTCTTAACGACCGTAGGAAGAAAAGTGGTAAAATTGGGCAAAAGCTCCCTTAACAACCGTCTCACTTAGCAACCTAAATTTTGGGCTGAATTGCGGTCGTATGTCGAGGACTGCCTTTATTGTATCTCCCGATATACTGCAGGTTTTCTGTTTTTTTTTTTTTTCTTTCTTTTTTTTCTGGCAAACATAGGTGGCCCTCCACTGAGCCATCCGTTTAGTGACCGAAATTAACACAAAGACCATTTTTTTTGTGTTTTTTTCTTTTTCTTTTTTCTTTTATGTCTCCTTGGACTTTCATTTACTTTTGTATTATATATTTCAGCTTTGTTCTGAAGGAAAAAAAAATATAGGAAATATATCAGTGACCGAAGTTAAAAAACGCACCAAAAAATGTGACTTAGGACTGCAAGTTTCGCTGTGGTCACGGGAAACTAACTCAGATGGCTTGGCAACCGATTCGAATTTACGATGGTTGCAGTGTGCCCTGGGATAACGCGATCCCCTTTTGCGACCTTCTGACCAGCAAAGTCAATGGGGGGGGAAGCCTGATTTGCTTAACGACCGTGTTACCGACTTAACAACTGTGGCGAGAAAGTTCGTAAAATGGGGCAAAACTCCCTTCAAAAGTGTCTTGCTTAGCCACAGACGTTTTGGCTTCCATTTTGGTTGTAGGTTGAGATTGTAAGTTGGTTGTAAGGAATGCCACTAACTCTAGCCCAGGGGTAGGCAACCTCGGCTCTTTTATGACTCGTGAACTTCAACTCCCAGAATTCCTCAGCCAGCATGGCTCAGCTTGGAAACCTCTCGTTTTCCCCTCAGCTTGGCTGGCTCAGGAATTCTGGGAGTTGAAGTCCGCAAGTCATAAAAGAGCCAAGGTTGCCTACCCCTGATCTAGGTAAAGTGGGCTTCAACTCCCAGAATTCCTGAGCCAGCCTGGCTCAGCTTGGAAACATCTCCCTTTCCCCTCAGCATGGCTGGCTCAGGAATTCTGGGAATTGAAGTCCACGAGTCATAAAGCCGCCTAGGCCTAGGGCAGGAGTAGGCAACGTTGGCTCTTTTATGACTCGTGGACTTCAACTCCCAGAATTCCTGAGCCAGCATGGGGGAACTATGGCCCCCTCATGACTTGTGGATTTCAACTCCCAGAATTCCTGAGCCAGCATGACTCAGCTTGGAAACCTCTCCCTTTCCCCTCAGCATGGCTGGCTGACGAATTCTGGGAGTTGAAGTCCACAAGTCTTCAAGGGGCCAAGTTGGAAGAGCCCTGATCTAATTTAACATGGAGAAAAAAGAGAGAACAAAATAAGAGTTTTGGGAACAAACTGGGAACTCTTAGTCAGCCTCCGTTCTTACTACATCACTACAACGCTCTTGTTTTCTCACTTCGTCCCTTCCAATCCTTGGCAGAAACATTGCAGCAGCTTCACCAGCAGCTGGTGGAGTCCGAACGGAAAACCATGACCTACCTCAAGCGGTTCAACAAAATCCAGGCCGATTATCACAACCTCATTGGCGTCACAGCTGAGCTGGTGGACTCGCTGGAGGCTACTGTGAACGGCAAGATGGTAAGGACATCCCTGGAACTGGCATCCGGGTCTGGGGGCTGTAGGGGTCAAAAAGGTCAAGAGGGCGGCTGTGACTGGGCGGTCAAGACCCCACCTCTTTTTTCTGCACATGAGCAGACAAGACCCCAGCCCTATTTTTGCACAGGTCATATGGGCAGTCAGGACCCCCGCCCCCATTTTTAAAGAGGTCACATGGGCAGTCAAGACCCCAGCCCTATTTTTAAAGAGGAACATGAGCAGACAAAACCCCCACTCCTATTTTTGCACAGGTCACATGGGCAGTCAAGACCCCAGCCCTATTTTTGCACAGGTCATATGGGCAGTCAGGACCCCCGCCCCCATTTTTAAAGAGGTCACATGGGCAGTCAAGACCCCACCCCTATTTTTAAAGAGGCAATATGGGCTGTTAAGACCCCACCCCTTTTTTACACAGGTCACATGGGCAGTCAAGACCCCACCCCTATTTTAAAAGAGGCAATATGGGCTGTTAAGACCCCACCCCTTTTTTACACAGGTCACATGGGCAGTCAAGAACCCACTCCTATTTTTAAAGAAGTAATATGGGCAGTTAAGACCCCAGCCCTATTTTTAAAGAGGTCACATGGGCAGTCAAAACCCCAGCCCTATTTTTGCACACGTCACTTGGGCAATCAAGACCCCCACCCCTATTTTTAAAGAGGTAATATGGGCTGTTAAGACCCCGCCCCTTTTTTATACAGGTCACATGGGCAGTCAAGACCCCACTCCTATTTTTAAAGCGGTCACATGGGCAGTCAAGATCCCACCCCTTTTTTACACAGGTCACATGGGCAGTCCCTACCCCTATTTTTAAAGGTAATATGGGCTGTTAAGACCCCAGCCCTTTTTTTACACATGTCACATGGGCAGTCAAGACCCCACTCCTATTTTTGCACAGGTCACACAGGCAGACAAGACCCCCACCCCTATTTTTGCACAGGTCTCGTGTGCAATGCATGTGAAAAAGGGTTAGGGTTTCAATTACACGGTTTCACCTCTTGTGTCAGAAATACAGGTAGTCCTCAACTTACGACCACAACTGAGCCCAAAATTTCTCTTATTAAGTGAGACGGTGGTTAAGTGAAGTTTTGCCCTCTTTTACGACCTTTCTTGCCACGGTCCTCAAGCGAATCGCTGAAGTTGTTTAGGTAGTCACACGGTTCTTAAGTGAATCTGTCCCCCCATTGACTTGGCTTGTCAGAAGATCGCCAAAAGTGACCCCCCCCCAGGGACACTGCAGCCGTCATAAATACAAGTCAGCAGCCAAGAGTCTGAATTTTGATCACCTGACCCTGGGGATCCTGCAAAAATCGTATATGTGAAAACTGTCATAAATCACTTTTTTCAACGCCGTCGTAACTACGAACAATCACTAAACAAACAGTCGTAAGTCGAGGACTAGCTGAAATTTCTTTCACCCTCCTGCAGGGAAGGTAACAGAGGCGTATAATTGTAATTGTCTTGACTTTAATGTTTTTTTTAACCTTTTAATGCCTCACATCTTAATGTTTTTAACCTTCGAAAGTCCAGGGGTAGGCAACCCTGTCTCTTTTATGACTTATGGACTTCAACTCCCAGAATTCCTGACCCAGCGTGGGGGAACTATGGCCCCTTCATGACTCGTGGAACTCCCAGAATTCCTTGGCCAGCCTGGCTCAGCTTGGAAACCTCTCCCTTTCCCCTCAGCAGGGCTGACTCAGGAATTCTGGGAGTTGGAAGTCCACGAGTCATAGTGGTGTCTGAGTTTACATTTGCTAATACATATTTAATTCCTAATCCTTTATTCTTTCCTTTAGCCATTGATAAAATAAGTCCCAAGTTTGATAATATTCCATTTCTTCTTTTTCTTTCAGTCTCATAGTCAGTCTGTCCATCTCTGCGCATTCTATTTTTTTATTATTATTATTATTTCTTCATCTGATGGTATTCCTTCCTTTTTCCAGCATTGCGTAAATATAATTCTTGCCGCTGTTGTGACGTGCAAAATCAAATATAAAGCTTTGTTTGTTAGACTTTTCTGGCATTATACCTAATTTTAAAAAGTTCAGATTTAAAATCTACATGTTCTCTCAACATTTTTTCCTAGCCAGATATGTATCTTTTTCCAGTAACTCTTTATTTTGTCCCATCTTTTTTTATCAACCTGAAAATCTGGAGATCTCCTTTATAAAAAAAAAGCCTTGGGATTTCCACACTTGGGGGGGGAGGAATGAACTATTTTAGTTGTTACTCCCAGATCTCACCAGACGGTGGCACTGTTGAGTTGAGTGTGAGCATGACTCTAACCGAATTCAGGGCGGTTTGAAAATCAAATGTGATGGCGTCAATCTGCATTTTATGGTGCTGGATTTCATTGATTGATAGAATCCTAAAAGCAGGAAAGAAACACCCCCCCCCCCCCCCAAAAAAAACTTGATCTTCCTTACCCTCAAATCAGAATAAAGCTGGAAGGGACCTCGGCGGTATTATAGTCCAACCCTCTCCTCAAACATTTCAGACACGTGACCCTCCAGTCTCTTCTTAAAAATTTCCCATGATGGAGCGCCCACAACATCTAGTGGCAAGCTGTTCTACTGGTTCATTGTCCTCACTGTTAGGAAGTTTCTCCTTAGTTCGGGGGTGGTTCTCTCCTTGATGAGTTTCCATCCATCGTTTCTTGTTTTGCCTTCTCGTGCTTGGGAAAACAAGTTGACCCCCCCCCTCTTCTTTGGGGCAGCCCCTTAAATATTGCAAGACTGCTATCATGTCCCCCTTAATCCTTCTTTTCTCTAGACTAGCAAACCCAAGTCCTTCCTTAGATATGAAAGCCAACTGGGTGACTTTAGGCCAGTCACTAGTTTTTCAGTGCCGTTGTAACCTGGAACGGTCACTAAATGAACGGTTGTAAGTCAAGGACTACCTGGACTTCAAAGCACTTTGACCGGTGGGACTTGAGCAGTTCCAATTTTGCTGTTTTCCTCCCATATTGGTGAAAACCATTGGGGAGGGGGTCGGTCTTCTCGACCACCCCCTCAAAACCTGTTTATCTTTCCAGTTGTGGTTGTGGTTGTTTTTAAAGGGAAACAAGGATCTAACTTTCCTTATTGGGGTTTATTGCTTACCTCGCAGATCACCCCGGAAGACCTGCAGAGTGTCTGCTTGCGTCTGTTTAGCAATCAGATGAAGCAAAGCGTTGCGCATAGCATAGACTTCACCAGGCCCGGCACTGTAAGTATAATTGTGGGGGGGGATTTTTTGTGTGTATGTGGGTGCTATCTATGTTGGGTTTCTGAGTATTTTGGCCGCAGGCTCCCTGCCTCATGCAGAGATGAAGACTTTCAGTCATCCAGGCCAAGGTGTCTGAAGGTTGAATCCTTGAACTGGACCAACTGGGCAATGCTAGGCTGCATTAACAGAGGGATAGAATCAAGATCAGGTGAAATGTTAATACCACTTTACAAAGCCTTGGTAAGGCCACACTTGGAATATGGCATCCAGTTTTGGTCACCATGGTGTAAAAAAGATGTCGAGACTCTAGAAAGAGTACAGAGAAGAGCAACAAAGATGATCAGGGGACTGGAGGCTAAAAGATACAAGGGACGGTTGCTGGAATTGAGTATGTCCAGTTTAATGAAGAGAAGGACGAGGGGGGACATGATAGCCGTGTTCCAGTATCTCAGGGGCTGCCCCCCAAAAAAGGGAGTCAAGCTACTCTCCAAAACCCCTGAAGGCAGGACAAGAAGCAACGGATGGAAACTCATCAAGGACAGAAGCAACGTAGAACTAAAGAGAAACTTCCTCACAGTGAGAACAATTGACCAGTGGAACAACATGCCACGAGAAGCGGTGAATGCTCCAACACTGGAAGTTTTTAAGAAGAGACTGGACAGCCATTTGTCTGAAAAGGGTTTCCTGCCTGAGCAGGGGGTTGGACTAGATGACCTCCAAGGTCCCTTCCAACATTATTATTATTATTATTATTATTATTATTATTATTACATAATTTTTTGTGAGCTCAAGACTTTTCGCTGCTCATCTAAGCAGCTTCATCAGTCAGAGTGAGCCAGCAGTGAAACGTCTCAAGTTCACAAAAATTTGTCCTAGACGCCATGATTCAACCTTCAGATATCCGTGCCGGAATGACGGAGGTTTTTCGCTGACACCTGGCAAGGCATTTTGGGTTCCTGCGATAAGAATCGGTATGTTCCAACATACAACTCAAGTTATGTTCTAACCGACTTGCCGTGACTAATGAAGCTGCTTGGATGAGCAGTGCAATGTTGGCAGGATTTAACCTTTTATTTCAAAGGTGTTTTTTTTTCATTGGTTTATAATGCAAAACACAAAAGAAAACGCTAGGAAACTGAGGCGGAAGGGAAGGGAAGAGTGTCGGGGAAAAAAGGGAAGAAAGAAAAGGCGTTGACTTCAGACTCCTTTTGACACAGTAGAAGAAGAGACAGGTGGTCCTCGGCTTACAACCACAGTGGAGCCCAAGATTGATGTTGCTAAGTGAGGTTTTGCCCCATTTTACGACTTGTCTGGCCACAGTTGTTTTAAGGGAATTGCTGCAGTTGTTGACTAAGTAAGACGGTGGTTAAGTCAAGATCAGGTGAAGTGTTAATACCACTTTACAAGGCCTTGGTAAGGCCACACTTGGAATACGGCATCCAGTTTTGGTCACCATGATGTAAAAAAGATGCTGAGACTCTAGAAAGAGTGCAGAGAAGAGCAACAAAGATGATCAGGGGACTGGAGGCTAAAACATATAAGGAACAGTTGCTGGAATTGGGGATGTCTAGTTTAATGAAGAGAAGGACGAGGGGGGACATGATAGCAAGGTTCCAACATCTCAGGGGCTGCCCCAAAGAAGAGGGAGTCAAGCTCTTCTCCAAAGCGCCTGAAGGCAGGACAAGAAGCAATGGATGGAAACTAACCAAGGAGAGAAGCAACCTAGAACTAAGGAGAAACTTCCTGACAGTAAAAACAAATAACCAGTGGAACAACCTGCCTCCAGAAGCGGTGAATGCTCCAACACTGGAAGTTTTTAAGAAGAGACTGGACAGCCATTTGTCTGAAATGGTATAGGGTTTCCTGCCTGAGCAGGGGGTAGGACTAGATGACCTCCATGGTCCCTTCCAACTTTATTATTATTATTACTGTAAATGTGAGCCAGTTGCCAAGTGTCTGAATTTTGATCACGTGACTGCGGGGGAAAGCTGCGACGGTCGTAGGTGTGAAAAACGGTCTTAAGTCATTTTTCCCAGGGCCATTGCAAACTTGCGAATGGTCGCTAAACGAGCTGTTGTAAATTGAGGACGACCTGCAATAGCGTCAGAGCTAAACTTTTTACTTTTTACCTAATAGTGTAAACTCGCCATTTCTATGAACAGCAAACGTATCTAATCGGTCAAACCCAAATTCAACGTTTCCTTTTTTTTTTTTTTTTTCCCCACCTCGAGCACAAAGTCCAGAAGCGGTTTCCAAGCAGAAACGAAAGTCATTGCGGTTTGGGGGCTTTTTTTCCTCCCTCTTTAATCAAATCAAGCCAGCCATCTCTGCTTACTCCATCGGTTTTTGCAGCCATCCGCCCATTGTTCAACCTTGAAACCCACATGGGGATGTTTCGGATGGCTTCAGCCACCTTCAGCCCAGAATGTTTCAAAGGTTCTCCCCCGAAACTGCAGCCCTGTACAAAGTCCTAAAATGTTGGCTTTCCAGCTTTTATCTACTTCCTTTCCACCACATTATGCAGGTTTTTGTTCCTATTTCTATTTACGCTGAGAGAACAAGATTGCAAAGGTGTGGCTCGGCCAAGGCCAGGTATTTTAGACTGATGACTCACGTCTAGATTGGGCTATGTCTATCCCGTGGAAAGAGAGATATTGGTGTAGGTGCAAGAGGGGGCAGTGTCTTTGGTGGCTCTGAGCAGTGTTTAATCAGGAATTTGAATCCAATCTACCACAAGTACAACAACTCAAGAAGCGTGGGAAACTGTAAAAATATGATCATAAAAGCCCAGTCCAACACAATACCACTGAAAAAGAAAAACAAGAAATCCGAGAAGAAACCAGCATGGCTGCACAAAGATCTCTATGACAGCGGTTCTCAACCTGTGGATCGGGACCCCATTTGGGGTCGAACGACCATTTCACGGGGGTCGCCAAACAACGCAGTCCGCCATTTTTTTCTCCCTTTTCCTTAGCTGTGCTACTCCCTTTTATTCTATTGGCTTTTGAAAGCCAATAGAATAGACTCTCTTGAATAGAGTCTAATTCTATTGGCTTTCAAAAGCCAATAGGAATTGTCCAGGCTGTCTCTGCCCTGCTGAGCCCGCCAAAAGTCCCATTCTGCAAACGGTGCTGCACCAGTTGAGTAGTCCTCGACTTACGACAGGTTGAGTAGTCCTCGACTTACGACCGGTTGGGAGGTCGCGGCATTAAAAAGGTTGAGAACCACTGCTCTATGATAAACTGAAAGAAGCTTTATCTTAGATAATTTTGGGTAGAAGGGGCACCTGCCCACCTGAGAGAGGTATATAACGGAAGAAACCCAGTCTTTGTTTTTGACAGTGATTGTCTAAAAAAAAGGCCACTAGCTTATACACTAAATTCTCGGTCTTCTTCCTAAGCAACTGAAATTTCAGAAACTTAATTTGTCAAATGAAAAAATGTTCCAGGTATGAATTTAAGAGCAGAAGTGCGTTTTAGATAACATGAAAGGTTTTTTTGTTTTGTTTTGTTTTTTAAAGCAGGGGTTTTTTTTCCCAACCTCTTTTTCATCTTTTCAAAACGTTCTGCTGGATGACGGAATGATTGGATTTGCGTCTGCTCGGTTTAAGGAACAGAGCCAATTTAGTCTAGTGGTTAAAGTGCTGATCTACAAACCAGGAGACAGTGAATTCTAGTCCTACCGTGGGGCATGAAAGCCAACTGGATGACTTTAGGCCAGTCACTATGAGACCGTGAATTCTAGTCCTTCCTTGGGCATGAAAGCCAACTAGGTGACTTTAGGCCAGTCACTAGGAGACCGAGAATTCTAGTCCTTCCTTGGGCATGAAAGCCAACTGGGTGACTTGAGGCCAGTCACTAGGAGACCGAGAATTCTAGTCCTTCCTTGGGCATGAAAGCCAACTGGGTGACTTGAGGCCAGTCACTAGGAGACCGTGAATTCTAGTCCTTCCTTAGGCATGAAAGCCAACTGGGTGACTTTAGGCCAGTCACTAGGAGACCGTGAATTCTAGTCCGTCCTTGGGCGTGAAAGCCAACTGGGTGACTTTAGGCCAGTCACTAGGAGACCGTGAATTCTAGTCCTTCCTTGGGCATGAAAGCCAACTGGGTGAATTTCCAAGTTTGAGGAACCCTTGAATTCCAGATCTAAGTACAAGAGGCCCCATGAGTTACCTTCACAGATCCTGACCAAGCAGAGTGGCGATTTGAGCGAATTTAAGCCATTTTCTACCATTGCTGTACACTTGAAAGAGCAACCTGTGGGAGACCTTACCAAGCCTTGAAAATGAAACAAGCCAGCTGGGCAGGAGTGTCTGGGGCACAACTCACCAAAGCGGAAAGAATTTTAAATAAATCAAATGCTTTTGATTGCCGGTAGGGTCGAAAGGATTTGAGCAGGTTTACTTCTGTTTATTTGCCCCAACATAATAATAATAATAATAATAATAATAATAATAATAATAATAATAATAATAATAATAATAATAAACAGACAGTAAGGGCCGCCTATGCAAAGAAGCTGAAGAAATAGTGGACCACCTAGTAAGCTGTTGCAAGAAGATTGCATAGACTGACTACAAGCAGCGGCATGACAAAGTAGCAACAATGGTGCATTGGAAGATCTGCAAGAAATATCATTTGCCTGTAAGCAAAAACTGGTGGGATCATAAAATAGAGAAAGTCATTGAAAATGATAAAATTAAACTGCTCTGGGACTTCAGAATTCAAACAGACAAGCACCTGCAACATAACACCCCAGACTTAACAATTGTCTATAAGAAAGACAAAAAAGTCTGGATAGTGGACGTGGCAGTGCCTGGAGACAGCAGAATAGACGAGAAAGAACTGGAGAAGATAACAAAATACAAAGACCTACAAATAGAAATAGAAAGACTGTGGCAAAAGCAAGCAAGGGTAGTACCAATAGTCATAGGCTCCTTGGGTGCAATCCCAAAACACCTGGAGCACCACTTGAACACCATCGGCATTGACAAATTCGCTATTAGTCAATTGCAAAAGGCGGCCTTACTAGGAACTGCTTCCATCCTGCGACGAGATCTGTAATACCATCAAACATCCACATCTGCCTATCCCAGATCCTGGGTAAGGACTCGATAGGTAGACAAAATGCCAAATCCAGTCTGAACATCTGGCTGACTGTGCGATGATCCATAATAAAAAATAAAAAAGTTGGAAGGGACCTTGGAGGTCATGTGGTCCAACCCCCTGCTCAGGCAGGAAACCCTATACCATTTCAGACAAATGGCCATCAAGTCTCTCCTTAAAAACTTCCAGTGTTTAATAGAAAATAATATTTGTAGCATGGGGTTGAACAGAAGAGTGTTGGTGTTCTCTGAGCTTGGTGATTTCCTTACAGACATTTCATGACCTAACTAGGTAACATCATCAGTGCTGGAACAGGGTGGGTTTTGCAAAGGGGGGGGGAGGAGGAGGAGGAGGAAGACTGTGGGGTCCTTGGTGCTCTCTGAGCTTGGCAATTTCTTTGCAGACATTTCATGACCCAACTAGATCAGAGTTCTTTTTGATTTGGCGGCCCCGAAAGGGTGGCAGGCACCGCTACATGTGCGTGTGCAAATAGGCCGCCCGCGTGTGCATCCAAAAATGAGCCCTGTGCGTGCGCGCACAAATGGGCCATGCATGAGCGCATGCACACACGTAAATGGCTGTGCACGAGCGCATGTGCACATGCAAAGGGGGCTTGTATGGGTACGAGTGCTGCAAATGGGGCGGCACTAGCGCCGGCGGGATGCTCAGGGCGATGCCAGCACCGGTGGGACGCTCGGAGGCGGGCCAGCGCTAACGCTGGCGGGATACTTGGGGGCGGCGCTAGCGCCGGTGGGACGCTCAGGGGTGATGCTCACGCCGGCGGGAAGCTCAGGGTGCTAGCGCGAGTGTGAGGGCCATCCCTTCATGCGGCCCGGTAGCCAAGTGGCCACGACCCAGTAATGGGCCACGTCCCACAGATTGGGGACCCCTGAACAAGATAATGTCTAAAGTGCTAGAATGGAGTGGGTTTTGCAAATGGGAGGAGGAGGAGGAGGAGGAGGAGGAGGAGGAGGAGGAGGAGGAGGAGGAGGAGGAGGAGGAGGAGAAGAAGAAGAAGAAGTAGAAGAAGAAGAAGAAGAAGAAGAAGAAGAAGAAGAAGAAGAAGAAGAAGAAGAAGAAGAAGAAGAAGAAGAAGAAGAAGAAGAAGAAGAAGAAGAAGGTGCTCTCTGAGCTGGGTGGTTTTCTTGCAGACGTTTCATGACCCAACTAGGCAACATCATCAGTACTACAAGGGAGAGGAGGAGGAGGAAGAGATGGAGGAGGAAGAGGAGGAGGACTGTGAGGTCCCTGGTGCTCTCTGAGCTTGGTTGTTCTCTTGCAACCAGCATGTATTTATAACCTTTGTGTTGTCCCAGGGTCTTGGGATTGTCATTTGCAACCTTCCTACCGAGTTTCTGACAAACGCCGTCAGTGGGGCGGGGGGGGACCCAGAGTTACTTAAGGACCACGTGATTCACTTAACAACTCTAGTGATTTGCTTAACAACCGTGGAAGAAAGGTGATAAAATGGGGCATAACTTGGTTAACTACCCCCCCCCGTGCTTAGCAGTGGGGATTTGGAGCTCAACTGCAGTCGTTACATCGCGGAGTACCTACACAGGTTGTCGTGCCCCTTCAACCTTGGTTGCCAGGAAGAACATTGTGTCATTAACGTGAGAAAACGGGCGCTCTCTTTGAACAGCTTCCGACGGATCAGAGTCTAGAGTGAGAACCCCTTGCTATCTACTCTAGTCTAGCCAGAAACCGTGAGAAGCAAACGCTTAGTTCTCACCTTATCTCGATTTGAGGTAAGCAATGTCTTGTTTAATTGTGGGTCAAAGTTCCGCTCACCTAACCCCGTCGTGATATTGGGCGTGGTGTCCTGTAGGCCAGTGGTTCTCAACCTTTTTGAACGAATCGGCCCCTTGAGCCAATGAGGAAGTTGTCATCGCCCCCCTCCCCCAACATAACCTCTCAATCACAACATAGGAAATAATTCTTCGATTTATGCGAACACTTTTTTTTTTTTGTTTTCTTTAAAATTGCCATCAGACATATCGATGCAAATCATTTATTTCCAGTCTTTTCCCCATATCTCCCATATTCTGGCCAATGAGCCGAGGTGGCGCAGCAGTTAGAGTGCAGTACTGCAGGCCACTTTAGCTGATGGTGTTCAGCAGGTCAGCGGTTCAAATCTTACCGGCTCAAGGTTGACTCAGCCTTCCATCCTTCCGGGGTAGGTAAAATGAGGACCCAGATTGTTGGGGGCAATGTAATATATATATATATATACATTGCTTACTGGTGTACACCGCTTAGAGAGTGCTTGCACTTAAAGCGGTATATAAGTCTCATAAATAAATAAATAAACCCCCTGCTTAGGCAGGAAACCCTATACCATTTCGGACAAATGGCTGTCTCTTCTTAAAAGCCTTCTTAGGAAGGAAGGAAGAAGGAAGGAAAGAAGGAAGGAAGGAAGGAAGGAAGGAAGGAAGGACAGAGTTGGAAGGGACTTTGGAGGTCATCTAGTCCAACCCTGAGCCGAGGTGGTGCAGCAGTTAGAGTGCAGTACTGCAGGCCACTTTAGCTGACTGTGTTCAGCAGGTCAGCGGTTCAAATCTCACCGGCTCAAGGTTGACTCAGCCTTCCATCCTTCCGGGGTGGGTAAAATGAGGACCCAGATTGTTGGGGGCAATGTAAATATATATATACACATTGCTTACTGGTGCACACCGCTTAGAGAGTGCTTACACTTAAAGCGGTATATAAGTCTCATAAATAAATAAATGGCGTGCCACTGTATGGGTAGAGGCTGCTGCGCAACGCGCATGAAGATAAGCGATGCGTCTTCACATACGTACGGCGTTCTGTACCGAAGCTAGCTGGAGGAACATTTGAAAACACAATTCGATCCTACTAAGAGCGAGCGAACTGATGTTTTTGTATGACAGATATACAGCCATTCACTGTACGAAAAAGTCTCAAAAGTGTCCCCAAAACTTCTCGCTCCATCGCCCCCATATCGCCCCCTTTTCATTCCTTCGCCCCCGCGTCGCCCCTTTTCATTCCATCGCCCCCCCTGAAAAATGAAATCGCCCCCTGGGGGGCAATATCGCCCAGGTTAAGAACCACTGCTGTAGGCTCAGAGCTGGCTTCTCCTGGCTGGTCTTCCACTGGGGCAGATGTTCTTAGGTAGAACCCTTTCTTCCAAACAGATGTTGAGACCCTAGAACAGAGGTCTCCGACCTTCCTCGGTTTGCGGACCGTGAAGGAAAGGGAGGGGGAAGCGTTTTAGGTGTGTGGATGTGCGCGCACGCAAACGGGGGCCGTAAGCACGTGCGACGCAAACGGGGTGGGGCTAGTGCCCCTGTGACCTTCGCTAGCCCCGCCCTCTTTTCATCGCACGGCACCCCGTTTGCGTAGCAGCGGCGGCGCTAGTGCGACTGAGGATGAGCACGCTCACACATGGGCACGCACTGGCCAGCCTGTTCCACAGCCCGCTGGCCAGGAGGCCACGGCCCAATATTGGGCTGTGGCCCACAGACTGGGGACCCCTGCTCTAGAAAGCAACCTGGAATTAAGGAGAACGTTCCTAACAGTGAGGACAATTAGCCAGTGGAACAGCTTGCCACCAGACGTTGTAGGGGCTTCATCAATAGTTTTTTTTTTTAAAGAAAGGACTGAACAGCCACCTGTCTGGAATGGCATAGGATCTCCTGCTTGAGCAGGGGGTTGGACTAGAAGGCCTCCAAGGTCCCTTCCAGCTCTATTCTGATTAATATTAAAGAGTGCAACGAACAGCAACAAAGAGGATCAGGACTCTGGAAGATCAAACATACTACAAGCAGCTAAAGCAGCGGTTCTCAACCTGTGGGTCGGGACCCCATTTGGGGTCGAATGACCATTTCACGGGGTCGCCAAACAACGCAGTCCGCCATTTTCCCCCCCTTTTCCTTAGCTGTGCTACTCCCTTTTATTCTATTGGCTTTTGAAAGCCAATAGAATAGACTCTCTTGAATAGAGTCTAATTCTATTGGCTTTCCAAAGCCAATAGGAATTGTCCAGGCTGTCTCTGCCCTGCTGAGCCCGCCAAAAGCCCCATTCTGCAAACGGTGCTGCACCTGTTGAGTAGTCCTTGACTTACGACCGGTTGAGTAGTCCTCGACTTACGACCGGTTGGGGGTCGCGGCATTAAAAAGGTTGAGAACCACTGAGCTAAAGGAACTAGGTCAGGGGTCTTCAAACTTGGCCCTTTTATGACTTGTGGATTTCAACTCCCAGAATTCTACAGCCAGGCATACCTGGCTGAGGAATTCTGGGAGTTGAAGTCCATAAGTCATAAAAGAGCCATAGTTCCCCCATGCTGGCTGAGGAATTCTGGGAGTTGAAGTCCGCAAGTCATAAAAGTGCCAAGTTTGAAGACCCCTGAACTAGGTATATTGAGCCTAATGAAGAGAAGGCTTAGGGGACACTTGATAGGTGCCTTTCCAATGGTTGAAGGACTGTCACAGGGATGAGGGTCTCCATTTATTCCCCATGGCCCCTGAAGGCAGAACAAGAAGCAAGGGTCAAAGGTCATCAGAGGAAGGTTCAACCTGGAAATGAGGAATTTCCTGAGAGTGGGAACAATTAATCAGTGGAACAACTTGCCTCCTGGAAGTTGTGGATGCTCTTATCACTGGAGGCTTTCAAAAGAAGATTGGACAACCATTTGTCCAGGATGATATAAGGACTCCAGGGGGTTGGACTAGAAGACCTCCAAGGTGCCTTCCAGCTTCATGACTGTCTGAACCCCATTGGCACTGGTTAGCTAATTAATTAAAGCAAAAAAAACCCACTCTGAGTGGATCTTCTGAGCTTGTCTGAGCTCCAAGGGTGTGCGTGTGTCCTCGGTACCCAGTTTGAGGATGTTGAACCATCTTGAAAAGTCCACGGCCATCACATTTGCTGTGTTTGCCCGAACAGAATCCCCATTTCTCTTTTTCAAAGATTGGCTTTGAGTCAGCTTGTTTTGTTTTCACAGCTGAAAGAAAGCCATATAAATATGTGCAATGATTTCCCGGGCGCTTTTTTGTTTTGTTTTGTTTTTTGTTTTTCTAAGGGTAGATTTTTCCGTAAAGAGCACTTGACTCTAAATCCATCACTTTGAGCTGTCATCCTCTCTTGCCTTCAATTCAATAGCGACGCACACGTTTTCGCCGTCGGCTGCCAATCCCTGATTGAAGCTCAAATAGCGAATTCCTTCATTCTTTCCCGTTGGTGGCTCCTGGTATGTGGGGTGGCACAGCTTTTTTTGGTTGTTGATTTGTGTAACAGCCTTCCCCCTTTATCATTGAACGGCCTGTGCCAGAATATTGGCTTTTTAAAAGCCAAAGAATTCTCTAGAATCTCTGTCTTCTCCTCGGCGTGCCCTTCCCCTGTTGCCTTTAAGCATAGTGGAAAGCATTTGTTTTTCATCCACGCTTCCCTTTATCATTAAAGAATAGCTTCATCCAACTGGCTTTTCAATAATCTTTTTTCCCCAGTAGGGAACAAAACTCATCAAATGTATATGTGTGCACTGAGTGTAGAATTACGGATGAATTTGTAACAATAAACGAGAATCTTTGCAGCTCAGGGTTGAAATGAGGGGTCCTTGGTGGTCTCTGAATCGGGTGGTTTTCTTGCAGACGTTTCATTGCCCAGCTAGGTAACATCATCAGTGCTAGAAGGGATGATGTTTGAGAAGGGAGGAGGAGAAGGAGGACGACGACGACGACTGTGGGGTCCTTGGTGCTCTCTGAGTGGTTTCCTTGCAGACGTTTCATGACCCAACTAGGTAACATCATCAGTGCTAGAAGGGATGAGGTTTGCGAAGTGAGGAGGAGGAGGAGTGGTGGTGGTGGTGGAGGAGGAGGAGGAGAAGGACTGTGGGGTCCTTGGTGCTCTCTGAGTTTGGTGGTTTTCTTGCAAACGTTTCATTGCCCAACTAGGTAACATCATCAATGCTGGAAGGGATGAGGTTTGCGGAGTGGGGAGGAGGAGGAGGAGAGAAAGGGAAAGGACTGTGGGGTCCTTCATGCTCTCCCAGCTTGCTTGTTTTCTTGCAGACATTTCATTACCAAACTAGGTTACATCATCAGTGCTAGAAGGGAGGAAGAGGAGGAGGACTGTGGGGTCCTTTGTTCTCTCTGAGCTTGGTTGTTTTCTTGCAGATGTTTCATGACCCAGCTAGGTAACATCATCAGTGCTAGAAGAGAGAGGGGTTGGTGGAGAGGAGGGGGAGGACTGTGGGATCCTTGGTGGTCTCTGAATCAGATTGCTTTGTTGCAGACATTTCATTGCCCAGCTAGGTAACATCATCAGTGCTGGAAGGGATGAGGTTTGCGGAGTGGGGGGGAGGGGGAGGAGGAGGCGGAGGAGGAGGAGAAGGACTGTGGGGTCCTGGGTGCTCTCTGAGCTGGGTGGTTTCCTTGCAGACGTTGCATGACCCAACTAGGCAACATCATCAGTGCTAGAAGGGAGGGGGGCTTGTGGAGAGGAGGAGGAGAAGAGAAAGAAAGAAAAAGAAAGAAAGGAAAAGAAAGAAAGAAAGAAAGGAAAAGAAAGAAAAAGGAAGGAAGGAAGGAAGGAAGGAAGGAAGGAAAGAGAAAGAAAGAAAGAAAGAAAGAAAGAAAGAAAGAAAGAAAGAAAGAAAGAAAGAAAGGAGGAGAAGGACTGTGGGGTCCTTGGTGCTCTCTGAGCTTGGTTGTTTTCGTGCAGACGTTTCATGACCCAACTAGGTAACATCATCAGTGCTAGAAGGGAGGAGGTTTGCAGAGTGGCTAAGAGAGACATTTGTTAAGTGAATTTTGCCCCACTTTACAACCTTTCTTGCTGCGGTTGTCGAGTGAATCACTGTGGTTGTTAAGTCAGTAGCACGGTTGCAAAGTGAGGCCGGCTTCCCCCAGTGACTTTGCTTGTCAGAAGGTCGCAAAAGGGGGACCCCGGGACACGGCCGCCGTCGTAAATACGAACGAGTGGCCAAATGCCCCAATTTTGATCACGTGACCACGGAGAGGTTGCCACGCTCAGAAGATGTGCAAAACGGGCCTGAGTCCCTTTTGTCCAGTGCCGGCGTAACTTCAAGCGGTCGCTAAATGAACTGTCGTAAATGGAGGATTTACTTGGTACGCTCTGAGCTAGGAAGCTTTCTTGCAGACCTTTCATGACCCAGCTAGGTAACGTCGTCTGTGCAAGAAGTGGGAAGGAGGAGCAGGAGAAGGCTTGTGATGTCCTTGGTGCTCTCTGAAACTTGGACGCCTTTCTTGCAGACATTTCAGGACCCAGCTAGGTAACGCCATCAATGCTGGAAGGAAGTGGGGTGTGCGGGGCGGAGGAGGAGGAAGAGAAGGAGAAGAACGAGCGTTTTCTTGCGGACGTTTCATTACCCAACTAGGTAACCCCATCCGTGCCAGAAGGGAGTTGGGGAAGGAAACGTCCGCAAGAAAACCACCAGCTCAAGAGAGAGCGTAAACATTTAAGAAATCCAAGTCTCTGTGCAGGCATCTTACCAGTGTGTTTTAATCATTTTTTTTTCATTTTTTTAAAAAAAAAACATTTATTTAAACGTTATGTTTCATTTCTGTGGTTTTTCTCTTTAGCTTTTTTTCTCTCTCTCTTAATCTCTCTCTCTCTCTTTCTCTCTTTTTTTTGGAATGTGTGCCTATTTACCTCTAAAGAAACATGGCTGTGTGAGCCTCTGTAAGGATGAATATGTAAGTTCCCATATCTCCTTTTTTGTTTGTTTGTTTGTTAATCTTTTCACATTTCTCCGTATAATCTGTCCTGTCTTCTTCTTCTTCTTCTCTTCCTACGTTTGTGCTGGAGCATGTTTGTATGGCCCGCCCGATTCCTGTGAATGATTGCATGGAACATTTAACCAAATTTTAAAAACAGCGGTCGACAGTGACGAGTCATGCCTCTGTGTGGCACATTATGTATTTATTGCTAAGCCTCTTCCTGAGCATGAACTGTCACCCAGGTGATTTTAAATGTCTATATTAGAATTCTTTTTGTTTGTTCAGTTAATCAGGTAGATTTTTTTCCCATGGGGGGGGGGAGATGTTTGTTGACTGGCATTTTAATGTTGTTCCATTTCTGCATGCTTGGTGACGTATAAAATTACTCACAAAATTAAAACGGTTTACAACTCACCTGTCCTGCTTCCGACAGATGAAACTCTTCAAAGAACTTCGAGGCATTGTTTACCTTAAAGAATCTTTATTTGACAAGCATAGCATCGACACTTACATAGCCAAAGCCAAAAACTGGATTCCCCTCCCCTGAGCATATAGCCTCAAAGCATACTTCCCTCCTCCAGTTAACATTCATAAATCACATTCTCCCAATTAGTTTGAAACTCTCCTTCCAGTTCTCCAGCTCAGCCAATTCTTATCCTCTCTTATTTCAATAACCTTGGTTCTCATACTAGGTCCAGTATTGTTATGTCTAACTAAACTCTCATGCATATTCCTCCCCCCAGCGTCATCTAACTCTACCTCTAAGAGTAAAGCATAAGAAGAAAATGGTTGGATCTCCAACTGTTGTCAAAGCAAAAACATCTGATGTTAGCAGCGTTGACATCACCTGTTTAATCCCAAAAACTGCAGGCAGGCCTTGACTTAAACAACCATTTGTTTAGTGTCCGTTTGAAGTTATGTTGGCACTATAAAAAAAGGTGACTTAGGACCATTTTTCATACTACCTTGGCAGCCCACCCAGGATCAAGGGATCCTAATTCAGACGCTCGGTAACTGACTCACATTTACGACGGTCATAGCGTTATGGAGTCACATGATTGCCTTTTGCGATTTTCCAACAAGCAAAATCAACGGAGGGGGGGGGGAAGGCAGGTTCACTTAACAGCCGTGTTACCAACTTAACAACTGCAAGGGATTCACTGAAGAGAAGGACGAGGGGGGACATGATAGCAGTGTTCCAATATCTCAGGGGCTGCCTCAAAGAGGAGGCAGTCAAGCTATTCTCCAAAGCACCTGAAGGCAGGACAAGGAACAACGGATGGAAACTAATCAAGGAGAGAAGCAACCTAGAACTATGGAGAAACTTCCTGACAGTGAGAACAATTAACCAGTGGAACCACCTGCCTCCAGAAGCGGTGAATGCTCCAACACTGGAAGTTTTTAAGAAGAGACTGGACAGCCATTTGTCTGAAATGGTGTAGGTAGGGCTTCCTGCCTGAGCAGGGGGTTGGACTAGATGACCTCCAAGGTCCAGTGGTGGGATTCAAATATGTGGACAACCAGTTCTCTGTGTGGATGCCGCTTCCAGAAGTCCATTCTGGGTCTGGGCAACAAAAATGAGCTATTGGTTCTGCCGAACAGGTGCAAACTGGCCGAATCCCACCACTGCCAAAGTCCCTTCCAACTTTATTATTATTATTATTATTATTATTATTATTATCGATCATCGCACAGTCAGCCAGATGTTCAGACTGGATTTGGCATTTTGTCTACCTATCGAGTCCTTACCAGGACCTGGGATAGGCAGATGTGGATGTTTGATGGTATTACAGGTATCGTCGCAGGATGGAAGCAGTTCCTAATAAGGCCGCCTTTTGCAATTGACTAATAGCGAATTTGTCAATGCCAATGGTGTTCAAGTGGTGCTCCAGTTGTTTTGGGATTGCACCCAAGGAGCCTATGACTATTGGTACTACCCTTGCTTGCTTTTGCCACAGTCTTTCTATTTCTATTTGTAAGTCTTTGTATTTTGTTATTTTCTCCAGTTCTTTCTCTTCTATTCTGCTATCTCCAGGCACTGCCACGTCCACTATCCAGACTTTTTTGTCTTGCTTATCGACAAGTGTTAAGTCTGGGGTGTTATGTTGCAGGTGCTTGTCTGTTTGAATTCTGAAGTCCCAGAGCAGTTTAATTTTATCATTTTCTATGACTTTCTCTATTTTATGATCCCACCAGTTTTTGCTTACAGGCGAATGATATTTTTTGCAGATCTTCCAATGCACCATTGTTGCTACTTTGTCATGCCGCTGCTTGTAGTCAGTCTGTACAATCTTCTTGCAGCAGCTTACCAGGTGGTCCACTGTTTCTTCAGCTTCTTTGCATAGGCGGCACTTACTGTCTGTTGCTGTCTTCTCAATTTTGACTTTATATGCATTTGTCCTTAAGGCTTGGTCTTGTGCAACCAGAATTAGTCCCTCAGTCTCTTTCTTCAATTTTCCTGCTTTCAGCCATTGCCAGGTCTTGTTATTATCTACTTTCCCAACTATTTTTTTAATGTATTGGCCATGTAGTGCTTTGTCTTCCCATGCCTCTATTCTGTTCTTCATTTGGTCTTTCTTGTAGGCCAGTTTGTTCTCTCCAGTAGTCAGTAAGCCTTCCTGATATACTAATTTCAGTGCATCTTCATCATTGTTCTTCAGATATTCTTCCAAAGCCATTATTATTATTATTATTTAGTACCGTATTTCTCCAAATATAAGCCCTAACCGGAAAATAAGCCCTAATGTGTCTTTGGGAGCAAAAATTAATATAAGACCCGGTCTTACTTTCGGAGAAACATGGTGTTTCATTAACCACAAAGCAAGTTAAAAACCCACCCCTTGATGGCTTGATTTTATGAACTGGTGCACACACCCCTTTTAAAGTCCTGTGAGCCAATGTCTCTGTAATGCACAGAGTTGCAGGTGCCTCCTAAGAAACACGGGGTGGGGGGGGAGTGTCGTTATTGCAAAATATCCAGGGACATAAATCAAAGTGAGTGACAGATCAACGGAGTGCGATAGGACGCAATCTATCTGCCACCTGTTCCTGCCGTGAATGGCGCGCATTGTGCCCTGGGTGGGGGAAGGGGCTTTTAATTGCCTATTAGGTATCATCCCGTCCGGATGGACGCCTCCTACGAAGTCGCTTTCGGGTGCCAGCCTGCACTTTTTTCGTTTTGTGAGAACGAGGCTCTTGTGTTACATAGCCTAGCTTTGTGGTCGGCCCGAGCGTTTGGATGGTACGCGGAAGAGGAGTAATGCGATCTGTCTTTCGACATTTTTTTTGCTTTTGTCCTCGCGGCCTTTTCCAGCCGGGCGGCTTATAATGGGCACCCATTATAGAACGTGCCATGAAAGGGAGAGAGGAGACAGTTGGGGGTCAGGAAGACTGGGAATCAATGGCCCCCAGCAGGCTTTTTGAAAAAGCCTTTGCAGGAATATTCTGTCTAGTGTTCAGAAGGAAGGGTGGGAAGATATATCCAGATCCGTCCAATTTAATGAAAAGAAGGACCAGGGGCGACATGATAGCAGTCTTCCAATATCTCAGGGGTTGCCCCAAAGAAGAGGGGATAGAAATTAGAATAGAATAGAATAGAATAGAATAGAATAGAATAGAATAGAATAGAATAGAATAGAATAGAATAGAATAGAATAGAAATTGGAATAGAATAGAAATTGGAATAGAATAGAATAGAATAGAAATTAGAATAGAATAGAAATTACAATAGAAATTACAATAGAATAGAATAGAATAGAATAGAAATTAGAATAGAATATAGAATAGAATAGAATAGAAATTAGAATAGAATATAGAATAGAATAGAATAGAATAGAATAGAATAGAATAGAATAGAATAGAAATTAGAATAGAATAGAATAGAAATTAGAATAGAATAGAATAGAATAGAATATAGACTAGAATAGAATAGAAATTAGAATAGAATAGAATAGAAATTAGAATAGAATAGAATATAGAATAGAATAGAATAGAATAGAATATAGACTAGAATAGAATAGAAATTAGAATAGAATAGAATAGAATATAGACTAGAATAGAATAGAAATTAGAATAGAATCCTTCTTGAGCAGAGAGTTGGACTAGGTGACCTCCCAAGGTCCCTTCCAACCCTGTTATTTTATGCCCTATTACACCAATTCCTTTCAATTCCCCAGCCAAAAAAGTCTTCCCATTGAAGCCCAGGTATTTGGAGTATTTATTAGAAAGTCCTGTTCCATAATAAGGAATGCTCATTATAACAAACGACTTAATCGTTCTGGGGAACAGACATTGGTATAATCTAGATCAGGGGTAGGCCACCTTGGCTCTTTTATGACTCGTGGACTTCGACTCCCATAATTCCTGAGCCAGCCGCATTGAGGGGAAAGGGAGCGATTTCCAAGCTGAGCCATGCTGGCTCAGGAATTCTGGGAGTTGAAGTCCACCGGTCATAAAAGAGCCAAGGTGGCCTACCCCTGATCTAGGTAAAGTGGGCTTTGCTTACATATATTCTGATTTTTTTCTCTCTCTCTCCTTCAAATCACACAGGCTTCGACCATGTTAAGAGCATCGTTGGTCCCGGCGTAAGTTCTCTGATTGCCTCTTTGTTCTTATTTGTCCGGTCATAAAATGTGGGTGGTTTGTGAAGAGATAAGCTCCATAGGCCCAAACTTGAACAGGTAGCCCTTGACTTACGACTACTTGTTAAGTGACTGTTCAAAGTTACGACAGTGCTGACAAAAGTGACTTAAGATCTGGACCTCATGACCATCACAGCATGTCCATGTCATGTGATTGAGACCCTTGGCAACTGACACATCATTATGGCAGCTGCACCATCACATGCTCACCGTTTGCAACCATCCTAGCCGATTTCCAGTGAGCAAAGTCAATGGGGGGAAGGCAGAAGCGCTTAACAACCGCACAGTTCCCTGAACCGTTGCAGTGATTCAGTTAACAGACGTGGCAAATAAGGTGGTAAAATGAGGCACAAACCAACCAACAACTGCCTTGCTTAGCAGTGGAAATGTTGGGTTCAATTCTAGGCATAAATCAAAGATTACCCCTAGTTCAGGGGTAGGCAAGCTTGGCTCTTTTATGGCTCGTGGACTTCAACTCCCAGAATTCCTGAGCAAGCATGGGGGAACTATAGCCCCTTCATGACTCGTGGACTTCAACTCCCAGAATTCCTGAACCAGCCATGCTGAGGGGAAAGGGAGAAGTTTCCAAGCTGAGCCATGCTGGCTCAGGAATTCTGGGAGTTGAAGTCCACGAGTCATGAAGGGGCCATAGTTCCCCCACGCTGGCTGAGGAATTCTGGGAGTCCTCGAGTCATGAAGGGGCTATAGTTTCCCTATGCTGGCTGAGGAATTCTGGGAGTTGAAGTCCACAAGTCATGAAGGGGCCATAGTTCCCCCATGTTAGCTCAAGAATTCTGGAAGTCCTCGAGTCATGAAGGGGCTATAGTTTCCCTATGCTGGCTGAGGAATTCTGGGAGTTGAAGTCCGCAAGTCATGAAGGGGCCATAGTTCCCCCATGCTGGATCAGGAATTCTGGGAGTTGAAGTCCACAAGTCATGAAGCGGCCTAGGCCTAGACCAGGGGTAGGCAACCTTGGCTCTTTTATGACTGGTGGACTTCAACTCCCAGAATTCCTGAGCCAGCATGGGGGAACTATGGCCCCTTCGTGACTCGTGGACTTCAACTCCCAGAATTCCTGAGCCAGCATGGGGAAACGATGGCCCCTTCGTGACTCGTGGACTTCAACTCCCAGAATTCCTGAGCCAGCATGGGGGAACTATGGCCCCCTCATGACTCATGGACTTCAACTCCCAGAATTCCTGAGCCAGCATGGCTCAGCTTGGAAACCTCTCCCTTTCCCCTCAGCGTGGCTGGCTCAGGAATTCTGGGAGTTGAAGTCCACAAGTCATGAAAGGGCCAAGTTTGAAGACCCCTGGATTTACATATATATATATATGGGTGTATGTGTATTTATGTATGTATGTATCTATGTATGTATGTATATACCATGTGTATATGTGTGTTATATATATGTGTGGGTAGATATATACTTTCCTTCCACAGCAGGCAACAGAATTTGATTTTTAATGTAGGCCAGTATGCTCATAGTAAAAAAATGACAATACTAAAGGTTCTCTTATCTTCCTTTATAAAAACCGCCCGACTTTCCAAGACTGAAGAGAGTCGGTTGCATTTCTCACGGGGCCCTTTTTTCTTGTGCAGGGAAGTGCAGGAGGTCCCCCTCCTGCCATCTTTGGATTATGAGAAGTTAAAGAAAGATCTGATCGACGGAAGTGACCGCCTCAAGGCTTTCCTGCTACAGGCCTTGCGCTGGGTAAGTCCCGCTACAAATCGGGGGGGGGGGAGCAGCCTTGGCAATAGCTTGTGGACTTCAACTCCTGGAATTTCCCAGCCCGCCAAGCTTTTCCGACATCCCTACAAGCAAAGTCCATGGGGGAAAGCCACATTGCCTCAATCCATCCATTTATTATTGCAGCCAAAAGCCAACGCATACATTAAACATTCCAATAAAACAAAACTGAACAGAACCAAACACAAGAAGACCTAGCAATATATTACAATTACTGATGTAATCAATGGGTGATCAAGGTCTGCCTAGTTTTACAATCAAACTGGTCGGTCCTGGAGGAGATCAACCCCGACTGCTCTTTAGAAGGCCAGATCCTGAAGTGCAAACTCAAGTACTTTGGCCACCTAATGAGAAGGAAGGACTCCCTGGAGAAGAGCCTGATGCTAGGAAAGATGGAGGGCAAGAGAAGAAGGGGACGACAGAGAATGAGATGGCTGGATGGAGTCACTGAAGCAGGAGGCGTGAGCTTCAGTGGACTCCAGAAGATGGTAGAGGACAGGAAGGCCTGGAGGAACGTTGTCCATGGGGTCGCGATGGGTCGGACACGACTTCGCAACTAACAACAACAACAACAACAAATAACAAAACGTAGCTACCTTCAGAAAAACTGAATCATGCTGACCTGACAATAAAAACACACCGAGAATAGTCTACGCCACATTGACCTAACAACTGGGTTACTAACTTAACCGCTGCGGTGATTGACTTAACAGTTGTGGCAAGAAAGGTCATAAGAAATGGGGCAAAACTCACTTAACAAATGTGGGGCTCAGTTTTGGTCCTACGTAGAGGATCACTGGTCGGTCTCTTGTTTCTTTTGCAGCGTTTGACAACTTCCCATCCGGGCGAACAGCGGGACACGGTTCTGCAGGCTTATATCAACAACGATCTTTTGGATTGCTACAGTAACGGCCAGGTTAGCGAGGGGCGGTCGCGATGTAGATCAAAGACTGAAAACATCTCTAAGGGGATGGATTTGCAACTCTTGACTTTTTTTTTAATCCCATCCCACAAATTCCCTTCTTTTTCTCGCAAAGTAGAATACAGGAAGTCTTTGACTTGGTGTCCACACCCAGCTCGAGAATCCAGATAAACGTCCAGGTTCATTCTGTCTCCGAAAATCTTATTGTTTATTGAATACACTGCATGGTATTATTATTATTATTAATAATGATAATAATAACAAAAGTTGGAAGGGACCTTGGAGGTCATCTAGTCCATTCCCCTGCTCAGGCAGGAAACCCTAAACCAGGAGTAGGCAACCTTGGCTCTTTTATGACTCGTGGACTTCAACTCCCAGAATTCCTGAGCCAGCATAGCTCCCCTTGGAAACCTCTCCCTTCCACCTCAGCATGGTTGGCTTAGGAATTCTGGGAGCTGAAGTCCACGAGTCATAAAAGAGCCAAGGTTGTTTACCCCTGCCCTATACCATTTCAGACAAATGGCTGTCCAGTCTCTTCTTTAAAACTTCCAGTGTTGGAGCATTCACCACTTCTGGAGGCAGGTTGTTCCACTGGTTAATTGTTCTCACTGTCAGGAAATTTCTGACAGGTTGCTTCCTTCTTTGGTTAGTTTCCATCCGTTGCTTCTTGTCCTGCCTTCAAGGGCTTTGGAGAATAGCTTGACTCCCTCTTCTTTGGGGCAGCCCCTGAGATATTGGAACACTGCTATCCTGTCCCCCCTCGTCCTTCTCTTCATTACACTGGACATACCCAATTCCAGCAACCGTTTCTTATATGTTTTAGTCTCCAGTCCCCTGATCATCTTGGTTGCTTTTCTCTGCAGTCGTTTCTATTGTCGAAGCAAAACTAACTCTGAGGTTCCCAGACACCACTTCATCGATTTAAACAATAATAATGTTCCCCCACCAAACCCCCAACGTCTTACTTAGTCCATAGAAACAAGTTCACTTTGTTACGGGAACCGTCCGCTTCAAATCCACACCTGTTCTAGAGTCCTTGAAAGGGTTTCAGGCTTTCACAGTCTTCAGGCAAATCGTAGAAGTTTCGTTTCTCCACCTAACTCACTCCAAAGTAACACCTCCCCCCCTTACTCTAAAGGCAAGTTGAAATGCAGAGGCACGCAGCTGCCAACGTTTCATCCTTGACCCTTACGACAGTTCCTTTAGTGACCGTTTGAAGTCACAACCGCACCGGAAAAAGGGGCTCAGGATCGTCTTTTTCACACTTAGATGGTTGCAGCATCCCCGTGGCCACACGATCAACATTCAGAAAAACTTGGCAACTGACTCTTATTTATGACGGTTGCACTGTCCCAGGGTCGCGCGATAACCTTTTGTGACCTCCTGACAAGCCAAATCAATAGGGAAACTCGATTTGCTTAACAACCACATTTCTAACTTAACGACTGCAGTTGATTCACTGAACAACTAGGGGCAAAAAAGTTTGTCAAATGGGGCAAAACACTCTTAACAACGGAAACTTTGATGCTCAATTGTGATCGTAAGCCGAGGACTACCTGTACACAAGTCCCTTTACGGAGAGTACAGAATAACAGAATTGGAAGGGACCTTAGAGGTCTTCTAGTCCAACCCTCTGCTCAAGGAACTGCAATGATTCACTGAATAACGTGGCCCCCAAAAATGCTGTAAAATTAGGCACCACCAAAATTAGGCTGTAGCTTTTATTTTCTGTCAGACTACTCCAGAATTAACTGCGACCGTTTCAATTTGGGGGGTGTGTGTGTCTCTTGCAGAGAAGCTTCCTAATGCTGATCCAGTCCAAGTGTGAGGTCGTTCGCCAATACACCGCCAGGCTCATCAATACATTTGCCTCCTTGGCTGAAGGTAAGAGGTGGAGCATGAAGGCAGCTACTGCTATAGAATGGAATGGAACGCAAAATAGAACAGAATGTAGAATAGAATAGAAATAGAAATGAGTGGAGTGGAGTGGAATGGAATGGAATGGACTGGAATAGCATAGCATAGAATAGAATAGAATAGAATAGAATAGAATAGAATAGAATAGAATAGAATAGAATAGAATAGAATAGAAAATATGGAATGGAGTGGAATAGAATAGAAAATATGGAATGGAATGGAATAGAATAGAATAGAATAGAATAGAATAGAATAGAATATAGAAAAGAAAATATGGAATGGAAAGGAATAGAATAGAAAATATATAGAATAGAATAGAATAGAATAGAATAGAATAGAATAGAATAGAATAGAATAGAATAGAAGAATAGAATAGAATAGAAAATGGAATGGAATAGAATAGAATAGAAAATGGAATGGAATAGAATAGAATAGAATAGAATAGAATAGAATAGAATAGAATAGAATAGAATAGAATAGAATAGAAAATATTGAATGGAATGGAATAGAATAGAAGAATAGAATAGAATAGAAGAATAGAGTAGAATAGAATAAGAAATAAGAATAGAATAAGAAG